>NC_041390.1:160668276-160693167 GCF_002162155.2 Triticum dicoccoides | reverse complement strand
GCTCCTCCCGCCGGCGACCGGAGCCGCCGCGCCCTCCACCCGTGGCCGCGCGTCCTGCGCCGAACGTCGCTGCCGTGCGCCGCCTACCGCCGCCTCTCTTCGCCCTCCTCCCTAACGCCGGTCAGCTTCTTCCTCCACTCCGGCCACTTCTCCGGCGATGTTCCGGCGAGATCCGCTCTGCCGCCAACCGGGATCAGATCCACCCGCACCGCCAACCAAACACGGTGCCCTGTACCGATCCGCTCCGTCCCGGATATCCTCGTCCCGCGTTGACTTTCGCGAGGTTGAAATTCCACTAAGTTCTTTTTCTGTTAAGTTTTACACCCATGTTCATCATGTCATAACTTGTTGCATACTGCTCCGTTTCATGCACATGATATATCAAAATGTTCATCATGAGATGCTCTGCATTTTGTTACATTGTGGCATGCTTGTTTGAGTCCATCTTGATGCCCAAATAGTTGATGTAAGAGTGCTATAAATTGTTAGTTGCTGTTACTTATCAGATTATGTGCATTTGTTATTTTTGCTCCAATTATTATGTGCTGCATATGGGCATGAACTGTACATGTATTTTGATCTATGCCATGCCATCTTTACAGGGGTGTATGCCATGTATTTTTGTGATATTTGTGGTGACTAGCACAAGCATGCAAAGTAGCCTTCGTGATATTGTTGATTTCAAGATCTCAGGATTTTGGCTAAGTCTTGGTCTGCTGTTACATGTAACCATGTTGCTACAGTGAGATCCATGTTGTATTTGAGTTGCTTCAGTAAGGATGATTTGGACATATGGCTATGCTCTATCCATCCACGCCCCTGTTTGCAATTATGGAGTGCCATAGCATGAATTAATCTTGCTCTACTTTTGCTATAAAATGTTCCTGGCAGATTGTTTACCTGTTAATCAATTTTGCCATGGTTGTTGTAGTTGATCCATGCATGCTATGAACTTGCTCTTGCCATTGTTAGCTTCATGAACATGTCTTCTTGCTGATGCTATGCTTATCTTGTCATGCAATGCCTTGTGTTAAGTGAATCGAGCTCGCAAAGATGCCTTCATAACTCTGTTTATGCCATGCTCAGTTTTTTGCTAAGTCTGAATCTGTTAACGAAACTTGCTATGTTTACATGGGTGCCATCATATCTTCTGTGCCTTTTTGGCTTATAGTCAGTAAGGGACTTTTGTTCTATGCTTTGAGTAGATTCATGACATGCCTTTTTTTGCTATGATCTGTTCCTGTAGCATGTTGTTAGCTTGCTCTAAACATTGCTTCCTGATGTTATTCCTGGCATGTTAGTATTTTCACCAACTCTTTGATACTGATATCTTTTGCACTTTTGCCATGCTTGTTTGAACCTGCTCTTGTGTGTTTTAGCCATAGCTCAGTGTTCATCTTTTGTCAAGCATCTTGAGTAGATCACTGCCATGTGCTTTGTTGTTATGTTGGAGTGCAGTAGCTTAGTTTCTTGTTGCATTCTAGATGGCATCGTGCTGTTAATCGCAGAATTGTGCCATTCTTGTTTTGCTTGCCATTTGCAAACCGTGCATCCGATTCCGGTGATCTTTATATCGATTTCGACCGAAATCAACTCATCGTTCCAGCAGCACACTTGGTTTGCCAAGTTGATGCCTTGTTCATCATTTTTCCTTCAGGAGCACGCATATGCATTGCATATCACATCCTGCATGTCATGTCATGTTTTGCATCATGTTGATTGTGCATTGCACCGTGATTGATTGTTGGTCCTTTGCTTGTGTTCTTTCTTTGGGTAGAGCCGGGAGATGAGTGCATGATCGAGGAACCCGTTGAGTACGCTTACGAGGATCAAGCTTTTGTCAACTCGGAGAACTTTGCAGGCAAGATGACCATACCCGCGATACCTACCACCTGCTATTTCATGCCTCCCATATTGCCATGTCAAGCCTCTAACCCACCTTTCCTAGAAAACCATTGTTTGGCTATGTTACCGCTTTGCTCAGCCCCTCTTATAGCGTTGCTAGTTGCAGGTGAAGATGAAGTTTGTTCCTTGTTGGAACATGGATATTGTTGGGATATCATTATTATATCGTATTACTTTAATGCACCTATATACTAGGTAAAGGGTGGAAGGCTCGGCCTTATGCCTGGTGTTTTGTTCCACTCTTGCCGCCCTAGTTTCCGTCATACCGGTGTTATGTTCCTTGATTTTGTGTTCCTTACGTGGTTGGGTGTTATGGGAACCCCTTGACAGTTCGCTTTGAATAAAACTCCTCCAGCAAGGCCCAACCTTGGTTTTACATTTGCCTAACAACCTATCACCTTCCCTTGGGTTCTGTAGACTCAAGAGTCATCTTTATTTAACCCCCCGAGCGAGTGCTTCTCTAAGTGTTGGTCCGAACTAGAGCCCCTTGCAGCGCCACCTCGGGAAACTTGAGGGCTGTTTTTAGTTGTATGGATTGCTCATCCGGTGTTGCCCTGAGAACGAGATATGTGCAGCTCCTATCGGGATGTCGGCACATCGGGTGGCTTTGCTGGTCTTGTTTTACCATTGTCAAAATGTCTTGTAATCGGAACTCCGAGTCTGATCGGGTCTTCCTGGGAGAAGGAATATCCTTCATTGACCGTGGGAGCTTGTGATGGGCTAAGTTGGGACACCCCTACAGGGTTTTGAACTTTCGAAAGCCGTGCCCATGGTTATGGGAAGATGGGAATTTGTTAATGTCCGGTTGTAGAGAACTTGACGCTTAACTTAACTAAAATGAATCAACCGTGTGTGTAGCCGTGATGGTCTCTTCTCAGCGGGGTCCAGGAAGAGAACACGGTCTCGTGTTATGCTTGAACGTAAGTAGCTTCAGGATCACTTCTTGATCACCATTAGCTTCTCGACCGTGCTTTGCTTCTCTTCTCGCTCTCTTTTGCGTAAGTTAGCCACCATATATGCTAGTGCTTGCTGCAGCTCCACCTCACTACCCTTTCCTACCCTTAAGCTTAAATAGTCTTGATCTCGCGGGTGTGAGATTGTTGAGTCACTGTGGCTCACAGATACTTCCAAACAGTTGCAGGTGCCGATGATACCAGTGCAGGGGACGCTACCGAACTCAAGTGGGAGTTTGATGAGGATTCGAGCCATTACTATGTGTCTTTTCCGGATGATCAGTAGAGGAGCCCAGTTGGGGCGATCGGGGATCTAGCATTTGGAGTTGTCTTTATTTATGTTGGTTCCGTAGTCGGACCTTGATTGTATTCTGGACGATGTATGCTATATTTATGTATTGTGTGAAGTGGCGATTGTAAGCCAAGTCTTTATCCCTTTCTTATTCAGTACATGGGATGTGTAAAGATTACCCCTCTTGTGACATGCCTACCATGCGGTTATGCCTCTAAGTCGTGCTCCGACACGTGGGAGATATAGCCGCATCATGGGTGTTACAAAGAGCCATGTTGGATAATGCCTTGTCGCTTGGGACGCGGTTTGCAAACCTACAACATTCATAGGCCTAGGTGTGAAGAACCTAGCATTGCAAGCGCTGACACTTCGTGTGCGATGGGAATGGCTGAGAATATCTGATCCGAGCAAGCCCTGGCAAGGGTTGCACATGCTAGTGGATGATCAAGCACGAGAGGTCTTCAACATCTTAGTCAAGATCAAGGTGGGGGAGGGATCAAAAGTCCTCTTTGGAAAGATCGTTGGATCCACAGCACTGCGGTTGCTGACATCGCCCCGTTACTTCACGAGCTGGCGAGCATGATGAACAAAAATAGGAGAACAGTGAGAGATGCGCTCGATGATAATGCCTGGACGCAGGATGTGCAAGGGGAGCTCTCTTTCTTGGGCCACATACAAGTCTACTCACAATGCCAATCCATCAACACAATGGAGAGGAATTTGGAGGAGCCTGACCAATTCATTTGGCCTTGTCACGCGTCAGGAAGATACAATGCAAGCTCCACATACAAGTGGCTTTGCATGGGGCAAGTCAAAACCCCCACCGCAGGCTGCATTTGGCGAAGTTGGGTGATATGTCTCCAACGTATCTATAATTTATGAAGTACTCATGCCATGTTTACAACAATTTTATATGATTTTGGTATGATTTGCATGGAACTAACCCGGACTGACGCTGTTTTCAGCAGAACTACCGTGGTGTTGTTTTTGGTGCAGAAATGAAAGTTCTCCAAATAGGCTGAAACTTTTTGACTATTTTTTTGGAACAAAAGAGAGCCCTGAAGCTTCGTGGGAGGGCTAGAAGAGCCACGAGGAGGGCATAACCCACCAGGGCGCGCCTGGCTTTCCCTGGTGGGTTGTGCTCACCTCTTAGCATGAAACCAACGCCAAAAATTCCTATAAATAGAGAAACCATCAGAAATAACCCTAGATCAGAAGTTCCGCCGCCGCATGCCTCTGTAGCCACCGAAAACCAATCTAGACCCCGTTCCTGCACCCTGCCGGAGGGGGGAATCATCTCTAGTGGCCATCTTCATCATCCCAGCGGCCACCACGATGAGGAGGGAGTAGTCCACCCTCGGGGCTGAGGGTTTGTACCAGTAGCTATGTGTTTAATATATCTCTCTCTCATGTTCTCGAGATGTCACGATCTTGATGTATCGCAGGCTTTGTTAATATAGTCGGATCATATGTTGTTTTCCCATCTTTATCTTGTTGTGATGAATTGAGTTTTCCCTTTGAGATTTTGTTGTTATCGGATTGAATATTTTTATGGATTTGAGAACACTTGATATATGTCTTGCAATTGAATACTTGTGGTGACAATGGGGTATCGTATTAATTCACTTGATATATGTTTTGGCACTCAACTCACAGATTCTCGAGGTTACATTGGGATAATCTATGCGTAGGGGTTGATGCATGTTCTTGTATTTGTTTCTCTGGTATAAATCTTGGGGCACTCTTTGAAGTTCTTTGTGTTGGATTGAATATTATGAATCTGAATTTGCTTTGGTGTTATTTTAGTACGAACTCTTGGTTAGATCGATCGGAAAGAATAGCTTCGTGTTATTTTAGTACGAGCTCTAGGATAGATTGATCAGAAATAATAGCTTTGAGGTGGGTTCGTACCCTGCAAATAATTTCGTCTTATGTTCTCCGCTAGATAGGAACTTTGGAGTGATTCTTCGTTGCACGTTGAGGGACAATTATATGATCCAATTATATTAGCATTGTTGAGAGGTTGCACTAGCAAAAGTGCGGACCCTAGGCCTCATTTTTAAGCATTGCAATACCATTTTTGTGCCTGTTTACTATTTGCTACCTTGATGTTTTTATTTATACAGATTATAAAAATATATTTCTACCATCCATATTACACTTTTATCACCATCTCTTCGTCGAACTAGTGCACCTATACAATTTGCCATTGTATTGGGTGTGTTGGGGATACAAGAGATTTCTTGTATTTGGTGGCAGGGTCATTTGAGAGAGACCATCTTCATCCTACACCTCCCATAGATTGATAAACCTTAGGTCATCCACTTCAGAGAAAATTGCTATTGTCCTACAAAACTCTGCGCTTGGAGGCCCAACATGTGTCTACAAGAATAAAGCTGCGTAGTAGACATCAAGCTATTTTCTGGCGCCGTTTCCAGGGAGGTGAGTGCTTGAAGGTATATCTTTAGGTTTTGCAATCGAATCTTTTAGTTTCTTGTTTTATCACTAGTTTGGTTTATAAAAAGAAAACTAAAAAATGGAATTGAGGTTGTATCATATTATTGATCATCTTTATAATATCTTTCGTGAAAATAATGGTTCGGAAAATTGTGCTCAATTTTTAGAAGAAGAAGTCAATAAAATGTTTGGCACAAAATATTTGAATGATGAGCATGATTGCAATGTTGTTAGTATGAATTCTTTGAATATCCATGATGCTAATGATATGCAAAGCCATAAGTTTGGGGATGCTATGTTTGATGAAGATGATATTTTTAGTCCCCCAAGATTTAATGTGCAAATTTGTTATAATGATTGAATGCCTCCTATTTATGATGATTATAATGATGAAAGTGGATTTAGAGAGGTCATGACTTTATTTAGTGATGAATCCACCATTTTGGATGTGGCTTCAATTGACTATGATAACGAAGTTGCTATCTATGATGATTATGGTGATGACATGTATGCTATAAAGAATAATGATAACCATGGAACTTGTCGTCATGATTTTAATTTTTACTCCCATGATAGTTATTTAGTTGAGTTTGCTCCCACTACTATTGATGAGAATAAATTTGCTTATGTAGAGATTAACAAAATTTCTATGCTAATGCATCATGAAAATAATGATTTATGTGATAGTTATATTGTTGAATTCATTCATGATGCTACTGAAAATTATTTTGAGATAGGAACATATGCTTGTAGGTATTGCAATAATATCAAGTTTCCTCTCTATGTGTTGAAAATTTTGAAGATGTGCTTGTTTTGCCTTCCTATGCTAGTTGATTCTTGCTCCCATGAATTATTTGCTCACAAAATCCCGATGCATAGGAAGTGGTTTAGGCTTAAATGTGCTTGTAATGTGATTCAGGATGCTCTTTTTCATGTTCCAATTCTTATCTTTTATGCGAGCATCATTGAAATCATCATGCCTAGCTAAAAGGCATTAAAGAAAAGCGCTTGTTTGGAGACAACCCAACACTTTTACCTACTGTTTTTGTGTGTTCACATGATTAGTCTACTGTAGTAATCATGTTTTATTGCTTTTGTTTCAATAAAGTGCCAAGTAAGACCTTTGAGATGGCTTACGGTGATAGTTGATTTGATCTTGCTGAAAAACAGAAACTTTTGCGCTCAGGAAAACAATTCTCATTTTTAACAGAAGCGTGATAAAATGATGATTCTTTTTGTAGAAGATTAATAGACAGATTGCCAAGGGTTTCCTATTTGTTCAGAATTTTTGGAGTGGCATAAGTATGGTTTGAGTACAGATTACTACAGACTGTTCTGTTTTTGACAAATTCTGCTTTCATTGCATAGTTTGCTTGTTTTCTAGTTTCCATCGCTTATACTGCTCAACATAAATTGCAGAAATGATATACTGAAGTAGGATTGTGTGGAAAAAATTATGAATCTTGTCTTTGACAGTACCAAAGTGACATGGTTTGCTCTTTATCATACTAACCTATCTCACAAAGTTTCATTAAGTTTTGTGTGATTGAAGTTTTCATGTTTTGGGTGAGATGTTGATATGAGGAGAATAAGGAGCGACAATACCATAAGCTTGGGGATGCCCAAGGCACCCCAAGGTAATATTCAAGGAAGATCCAAGCCACTAATCTTGGGGATGCCACGGAAGGCATCCCCTCTTTCGTCTCCAACATTATCGGTAATCTTACTTGGGGCAATATTTTCATTCGTCACATGATATAAGTTTTACTTGGAGCATCATTTTATTTTGTTAGGATTTGCTTGATGTTATTTAGAATACTGTTTTGCATCTTTTAGTTCAATAAAAGTGGCAATGATAGCCTTTGCCATGCTTATTTCGCAAGTATACATGTTGCTGTTTGAAAACAGAAAGTTTACCGTTGTTGCGAAAATTCCCTAGAAAAGTCAGAATGTTATAAAATGTTGAAACTTTTTTGAAAATAAGCTCTGATAAATTTTCTACCATGTGGTAAATTTTCATAATTTTTGGAGTTAAAGAATTATTGATACTCTTGCATTCTTTACAGACTGTACTGTTTTGGCAGATTGTTGTTATGTTTGCATTGTTTGCATATGTTGGCTTGTTTAATGATTCTATTTTAGGATAGGAGTATTGAATATGCAGAGGAATTTAGTATGCAATGTTGAATAATAATTTCAGTGATTTGCTACAATAGATAATGATAAGGTTTTTGCATTTGTTTATACTAACTTATCTCACGAGTTCTTGTTGAGTTTTGTGTGGATGAAGCTTTTGAGATTTAGGAAAATCATGATATGAGAGGAATTAAGGAGACACAAAAGCTCAAGCTTGGGGATTCCCAAGGCACCCCAAGATAATATTTCAAGAATTTTCAAGCATCTAAGATCGGGGATGCCCCGGTAGGCATCCCACCTTTCTTATTCAACAATTATCGGTTAATATCGGTTGAGCCTAAGTTTTTGCTTATTCACATGATGTGTGCTATCCTTGTATTGTCATTTTATTTTGTTTTGCTTGCTGTTTTAATTAAATACTTAGATCTGAAAGTTTTGGAATAAAATAGAGTACCCAAATACTTGCCAGGGAGGCTAGGTAAGCGGCACTCACATCCCGTGAACGAAGCTCTTTTCTATGGAATTGCTCTAGTGCTTCACTTATATCTTTTTGAGCATGGTGTGCTTTAGTATTTTTGAAGAAATTCTCTCTTGCTTCACTTAGATTAATTTGAGAGAAATAAATATTATGCTCATGATCTTCACTTATATTTGTTTGAGCTTATCAAAAGCAACACATGAAAATTAGTCCCAAAGTGATAGATATCCAAGAAGGATATAATAAAAACTTTCATGAAGATCATTGGACAAAATAAACTTGATTCCTCGTAATAGTTTTGATATATGATGATGTGATATGTGAGTCATGTTGATGAGTAATTATGCTTTAGTAAGAATATTGGTGTTAAGGTTCGTGATTCCCTATGCAAGCACGAAAGTCAATAGTTGTGCAATTAAATTACATCCTACTTGTGGTGCATTATTCGGTGTTAATTATGCTTAATGATCGCATATGAGATTATTCGTTTCTTGGTTGGTCGCTTCCCAATCTTTTGCTAGCCTTCATTTTGCACTAAGTATGATCACTACTTGTGCATCCAAAATCCTTTAAACCAATTTTGCCACATGAGTCCACTATACCTACGTATATGCGGTATTCTTTTGCCGTTCTAAGCAAATTTGTATGTGCCATCTCTAATTTTCAAAATAAATTTCTCTTTTGTGTGCTCGTACCGCTCGCAAGGCAGTGAGGGGTGGCCAATATTTTCCATTCTAGATGTGTTATTCTCACGATGAGTGTTTGTTCACTTGTCACTGCACGAGAGTAACGCAAAGGTATTAGGGATTCCCAGTCCTGAAATGAAAAATGAATTTACTTTATGTTGTCAAATAATAAATTCCTTGGAAAGTGTTGGTATGGAGGGCACCCGTGGATACGGTTAGCCATGGAAAGTGAAAGTATGGTGGAAAAAGGAATAAACTTTATTTTCTATTTGGGAACCGCCTATGATATATCTAGCATGGAAAGTGTTGGGAGCTCTAAGTTGTTTTCGTTGGTGGGAAAAGTATGCCTCCTAAAATGTTTTTTATCTCTCAATTTTCGCTTTGAGCTCTGGCACCTCTACAAATCCATAATTCCCTCCGCGAAGGGCCTTTTTTTACTTTATGCAATTTTTATTTTTAATTTGAGTCTCCATCTTCTCTTATAAAGCACCAACTAGGGGGCACTATGATCGTACTTGAGCATTGGGTGTAGTTAATATGCGAGTGTGTTTCATGAATGGATCAATGATTTCTTGGTGATATTCTTGATTGTTGATGTCCTCATGATGGGCTAGGGATAACTTATTTTAGCATTGATAATTTGAAAGACATGGTTTCTTGGTGATATGCTTGATTATTGATGTCCTCATGTCAAATTATAGACTATTACTTTGAATCATTCAAGTCCAAATGTTCATGCTACAAAAGAAAAGAGTGTATGATGAATATGATAGGTAGCATTCCACAACAAAAATTCCGTTTTAAATTGCTACTATCATGATAAGTTTTATGAGAAAGAGTTGCTCTCATGATGCTAGGAAAAGCGATTGAAATTATCATTGATCAAACTTATGCACTTTGCTAGCATTCACACTTCCTAAATTATTTCTTTTATCATTTACCTACTCGACGACGAGTATGAATTAAGCTTGGGGATGCTGATACGTCTCCAATGTATCTATAATTTATGAAGAATTCATGCCATGTTTACAACAATTTTATATGGTTTTGGTATGATTTCCATGGAACAAACCTGGACTGACGCTGTTTTCAGCAGAACTACCGTGGTGTTTTTTTGTGAAGAAATGGAAGTTCTCCAAATGAGCTGAAACTTTTTGACGATTTCTTGGAACAAAAGAGACCCCCGAGGCTTCGTGGGAGGGCCAGAAGAGCCACGAGGAGGGCACAACCCACCAGGGCGTGCCTGGTGGGCCTGGCTTGCCCCGATGGGTTTTTCTCACCTCGAGGCCCATCTTCTCGTGAAACCAACGTAAAAAATCCTATAAATAGAGAAACCAGCAGAAATAACCCTAGATCAGAAGTTCCGCCATTGCAATGCTCTGTAGCCACTGAAAACCAATCTAGACCCCGTTCCGGCACCCTGCCAGAGGGGGAAATCATCTCCGGTGGCCATCTTCATCATCCCGGCGGCCACCACGATGAGGAGGGAGTAGTCCACCCTCGGGGCCGAGGGTTTGTACTAGTAGCTATATGTTTAATCTCTCTCTCTCTCTCTCTCTCTCTCTCTCTCGTGTTCTTCAGATGCCACGATCTTGATGTATCGCGGGCTTTGTTAATATAGTCGGATGATATGGTGTTTTCCCCTCTCTATCTTGTTATGATGAATTGAGTTTTTCCCTTTGAGATTTCGTTGTTCTCGGATTGAATATTTTATGGATTTGAGAACACTTGATGTATGTCTTGCAATTTAATACTCGTCGTGACAATGGGGTATCATATTGATTCACTTGATATATGTTTTGGCACTCAACTCGCGGATTCCCGAGGTGACATTGGGGTAATCTATGCGTAGGGGTTGATGCACGTTCTTGTCTTTGTTTCTCCGATAGAAATATTGGGGTACTCTTTGAAGTTATTTGTGTTTACTATGAATCTGAATTTGCTTTGGTATTATTTTAGTACAAACTCTTGGTTAGATCGATCGGAACGAATAGCTTCTTGTTATTTTAGTATGAACTCTAGGATAGATTGATTGGAAAGAATAGCTTTGAGGTGGTTTCGTACCCTACAGAAAAATTCATCTCATGTTCTCCGCTAGATAGGAACTTTGGAGTGACTCTTTGTTGCACGTTGAGGGATGGTTATATGATCCAATTATATTAGCACTGTTGGGAGGTCGCACTAGCAAAAGTACGGACCCTAGGCCTCATTTTTAAGCATTGCAATACCGTTTTTGTGCCCGTTTACTATTTGCTACCTTGATGTTTTTATTTACACAGATTGTAAAAATATATTTCTCCCATCCATGTTACACTTTTATCACCATCTCTTTGCCGAACTAGTGCACCTATACAATTTGCCATTGTATTGGGTGTGTTGGGGACACAAGAGATTTATTGTATTTGGTTGCAGGGTCGTTTGATAGAGACCATCTTCATGCTATACCTCCCACGGATTGATAAACCTTAGATCATCCACTTGAGGGAAAATTGCTACTGTCCTACAAAACTATGCGCTTGGAGGCTCAACACGTGTCTACAAGAATAAAGTTGCATAGTAGACATCATTGGGCACCGCTGAAGTGCAAAATCTTCTTGTGGCTCGCTAGCCAACACCGCCTTTGGACTTCTGACCGTCGCGCTCGGCATGGTCTCCAAGACACACCTTTGGCCTGCTACACGTGCCTATAAGACAAGGACAATCCCGACCACAACCTTGCACATTTTGGCTATGCAGGAGAGGTGTGACACTCATGCTTGAATGATTGGAGACTCAACATTCAAATCCCATCTACAGATGTCACCTTCAGACAATGGTGGCTCGATCAAAGGAGGCACTTCAATGTAAAACTTAGAAGAGGATTCGACTCAATCACAATTTTAATTGCTTGGGCCCTTTGGAAGCAGTGCAATGCACGCGTGTTCAACCTAGATGAGATAGATGATTGGAGGCAAGCCGCACTAGGCGGAGTTGGTGCTTTAGATTCTTTTGCAAGAGAGTAGCCGTATTTGCTAGGGCATAGGCATTGCGTGGGTTCCCCCTATGATTTGTTCGCATCTCGTTAGGGCTATTGTACATATTATTCTGCCTTCTATAAAAATATGGTATGCCTTTGGCATACTTTCGAAAAAAAAGCTTGAGCTGTTGAGCACTGCCTCGTGGAGTTGTAGCATCTTTTGCAAACATTTGATCTTTTTAAACTATGCGAAATAACCAAATTTGGCTGCACGTAAAGCTGCAAGTACATTCCTAAGGTCTGAGGTTGAATTTTGTCCAGCCATGTCCACCCCCAAGCGAGGAAGGAGACAGCGAGCCCGCGCCCTCCCAGCCGCTCACCGAGGCTGCGGTAGGAGGCGGCCGACACTATGAGCGGTGGACCTCAGGCTACGCCCAGGCCACGGGCACCCAGTCCACGTAGTCGCGCCCCATCCGCGCCGCGCCGGCCGCGTCCCCAGTCCACGCCCAGGCTGCGTCGCCCCTTCCGCGAGCCACCCTGTCCACGCCCAGGCCGCATCGTCGCGCCCCCCGTCCGAGGCCGCTCTCGGCCAGGCCATGGCCGCCCAGGCCGCGCCTGCCCTAGGGCCGGCCCGGCCTCGCCCCGAGCTCCATGGACCTCGAGCAACATGGCGGCAGAGACGGCGTCCTTCTCGTTGAGCGTGTCCAGGCCACGGCCGCCCCGTCCCAGCTATGTCTGCGCCGCCACGTCCCAGCCCCATCCACGTCGCCCCGTCCCAGCCTCCTATACACCATCACCATCACACACACCAGGGCGCAATCGCTGCTCCTCCTCGACCTCGCCGGCACCGCTCGTACAACCCAGTCGAGGGGCACTGCACCTCGCGAGGCCACGACCATGCCAGCGCATTGTCAAACCACGCCGCACCGTCGACAGCCATGGCTGCTCCACCCGTCCACCTCTTGCATCCCGGTCTCGTCCGTCCACTAGGCCACGGCTGCTCCACCATGGCGCCACGGCCTCGCCCCGCCCGGCGAGCTCTGGCTCCCAGGCCACGCCCTTCTCGGCTTCGTTCATGAAGAAAAAGTGAAAAGAGAGGAGAGAGAAGAGATAGAAAGGAAACGATGCTGATTGTGGGCCAAAAACGCCTAAAATATAGCCCTGGACTCGCCAAGAGCCCCCCGACGGGCTGGGTTTCGCCTGGGACCGCCAAACGAATATTTGTCCAAATCTGGTAAAAAAAGAGACCTTGGGGGTCTGACTGGGCTATTTTTTTATCACCGGATGTAAAAAGGTGGTCCAAAAGGGTCTGTTGGGGGCGGCCGGAGATGCTCTTAGAGACAGGTTGCAGGTATCGATTCCGATGAAGTGTACGATGGTGCAGGAGCATCACGGCGATCCAAGCAGTACACGGGTAGAGTGGCTATGACACACATTAACACAACGCATGCTATCAAGCCAGGGATACTAGGCCGGGCCCGAGCTCGAGTCCAACCCCCGCCTTGGCGGAGGCTCGACACGTGGATAAGGATCCAGACCACCATGCGACACGGTTGGCCTTGGTGGAGGTATAAATTCCAATCCCCATTGCCCCTTGTGTTGGATGAGGAGTAGTCGATCTCGCTCTCGCCACTTTTGGACAACGTTGACAGCCCGACACGACCCAGATCCAGATCTTCACCCTCCTTCTAGTGGTGGGAGGGGAAAGTGAGGGGTGCCGAGAGATCCTTCATGGCGGTCGTGGCCACACCATTGTGCATTCAAGCATCCATGGTGAACAAAGGAGGGTGTGGCTACCAGGGGGTCGTCGCGAGGGGTTTCGATCTGGGAGGAGTGGCCGCAGTGCTACTTGTGAGTTGCGTTGGAATTTTCTCAAAGAGGAGAGGATGATGCGGTATAGTAGAGATAAGTATTTCCCTCAGTTAGGAACCAAGGTTATCAATCCAGTAGGAGAACCATGCAACACCTCGTTAGCAGTACCTACACACAAAATAACAAATACTTGCACCCAACGCGAACAAGGGCTTGTCAATCACTCGGCGGTTACTTGCAAGATTAAATTGTATGGTGATAGATAGATAGATAGATAGATCGAACAAAAATACAAAATAAATAAATAAATAAAAATTATAGCAAGGTATTTTTGGTTTTAATATA
The DNA here is from genome assembly GCF_002162155.2 of Triticum dicoccoides. NCBI lineage: Eukaryota > Viridiplantae > Streptophyta > Magnoliopsida > Poales > Poaceae > Triticum > Triticum dicoccoides. The sequence goes on along the minus strand of NC_041390.1, from coordinate 160,679,147 downwards.
TGAAAGAAAATGGACCTGGGGCCCATAGTTTTCACTAGAGGCTTCTGTCTTGAAAATTACTGTTGGGTAATTGATAGAAAAGCAAATAATCATGAGGATATCCAAGGCAATGATCATGTATATAGGCATCACATCCGAGACAAGTAGACCGAAACGATTTTGCATCTACTACTATTACTCCACACATTGACCGCTATCTAGCATGCACCTAGAGTATTAAGTTCATAAAGAACAGAGTAACGCCTTAAGCAAGATGACATGATGTACACAAAGAAAAAATCACGTATGAATAAACACCATCTTTTTATCCTTAATGTCAATGGTACAAATACGTGTCGTGTCCCCTTCTGTCACTGGGGTTGAGCACCGTAAGATCAAACCGATCACAAAGCACCCCTCCCATTGCAAGGAAAATCAATCTTGTTGGCCAAACCAAATCAATAGATCAGAGAGAAATACAAAGCTATAACAATCATGCATAAAAGAGTTCAGAGCAAACTCAAATAATATTCATGAATGAATCTGATCATAAACTCACAATTCATCAAATACCGACAAACACACCGTAAAAAGTCATTACATCAAATAGATCTCCAAGAACATCAAGGAGAACATTGTATTGAAGATCAAAGAGAGAGAAGAAGCCGTCTAGCTACTAGCTATGGAACCGTAGGTCCAAGGTAAACTACGCACGCATCATCGGAAGGGAAGCAAGGTTGATGTAGATCCCCACAGTGACCGATTCCCCCTCCGGCAGAGTATTGGAGAAGGCCTCCAGATGGGATCTTATGGGAACAGAAACTTGAGGCGGTGGAAAAAGTATTCTGGGTGGCTCTCCGATGTTAGGGGAATATTTGAGAATTTATAGATGTGGAATTAGGTCAAGAGGTTCCACGAGGGGCACACTAGCCCGGGGGCGCCCCCTGGGATGCGCCTCACGAGTTGGTCGCTCCCTCATGACTCTTTAGGTCTTCTCCCGAACCTTCTAGGGTCTCTTCTGGTCCAAAAAAAGTTATCCAAAGTTTTTTCTCCGTTTGGACTTTGTTTGGTATTGATTTCATGAAAAGCTAAAAACAGGCAAAAAACAACAACTGGCACTGGGCACTAGGTTAATAGGTTAGTCCCCAAAATGGTATATAATTGCATATAAAACATCCAAGATTGATACTATAATAGCATGGAGTAATAAAAAAATTATAGATACATTGGAGACGTATCACGCGGCGCCAGTCATTTTGACCGTGGCCGGGCCAAGTACTCCTGGAAGCGGGACGTTAGCGACATCGACTACTCCTCATGCAACACTACGGGGACAAGCACGTCGCACTGGGAAGCGGCAACAGATCACTATGCTGTCAACTCCGGGGCGGTCTAGGTGGAGAACGCACACCTATCCGCTGGACCTGGAGGGAACAACACCATGAACACCCCCTCCCCCGACCCTCTGCAATAACGCAACCAAGGAAAAAACCCTTCTCTAGTGCCCTCTTCCATGATTGTTGCTCAATGGCCCATATGTAAAGCAATTTCGCATGTTCCTACTAGGTTTCCTCGGGCTTTTTGTGAGAGATGCGTAATCTTGGCCACCTAGCTTTCATGTGTGATGTGTTCCTTCCCTGGGAATGCATAGATGCCATGTGTGCATTCCAAATGAGGGCCCAGGGTTTTTATTACATACATGATTCCTGCACTACAAAGAAATTTAAAGAAAGATCTACTAGTATTGTGATCACTATAATTGAAGGTGATTCTACTAGAAGCCAACTAGAGAAAGATTTTTCTGATTACATCGCTATGGGTTAGCGTTGTACTACTGAACCTACTAGTCTCAATGTTTATGTGGTGAGATTTCCTAACGATAGAGAAGTGTCAGAAGCATGCTACATAGGTCGTATGACCTTGAAATCCTGGGGTGATGTGGTTAAAATGGATGACTAATCCGATGCTGTCGGATCCAAGGGAGTTATGGAAGTAGCATGGGTTAAAGTTAGCAATGTCCCTCTTGAGAAAATAAGTGTGCAAAATTTGGCCTATGTTTCCTCGCTAGTGGGCGTATCCTTACAGACTAACATTGTAACTCTTCATCGCCATGAGTCTATTAGGGTCAGGCTTGGATGTCGCGATGTGACTGAGATACCACCAGTAGGAGAAGTGGTTCTAGGAAGATATTTCTATGATTTCTTCTATGAGGTTGACCAGATTGTGGTTATGAATCCTGAGAAAAAAGATACTGATGCTTCCTCTGGGCCTAGCAGTCCCATGCATAAAAAAATGAAAACTCAGGGATTAATGAATAAAACAAGAATTGTTCTTATGTTAGTCTGAGTGGAAAGACATCTCCCATACCCAGGGTAAAACATGTGCCCTATCTAGGAATACCCTAAGGAGGAAGTTTTCGATGACTCGATGTAAAACACTCTCCTCATTGACTCCATGGCTCTGGAGCAGGGCCTGGTGGATGAGGAGAATGACAAGGAGAAATGGCTTATGCCATGTGATAGGAAAGGTCTTGTTCCTGAGAATGTAAGCTTCCCTCTGGGTTTAAATAAGAACAATGTTGAAATTGAGGAAGGAGTAGGAAGAGGATCCTCTGTCCCCTTTGTGGGCGAAGGTGGACAAGGCATTGGAGGAGGTTGCGTAGATGGAGGCGGAGGCCGTGCAGATGGACGCGCCACGCGCATGTGTGCCAGCGCCTGTGCCCACGCCCATACCAGCGCCTGCGCTTAACATAGACGATTTTCTATAGTGGGCCCAGTCTGCCCAGCCGCATTGTACAACTTTGCTGGTGCCAGACATGGCAGTGGCGCCAGTCATGGCGACGAACATGGGTGTGGCGGTATCCATGGCATCGGTGCGCTGGCTGTGGTCGCGACTAGGTGGTGGTCACGGCCAGAACTAGGCGATGACAGTGGCCGTGGCCACAACTACACAGTGACCATGGTTTTGGACGCAACTACACGGGTGGTAATGGCCAGAACTACGCCGTCGCCATATGGCTATATTAGTTTGTTATAATAGCTTGTATTATTAGGTGCTATATTAGATGGTGTTGTAGTGCGATAATTTTGCGACGAATTTGACTATTGTCGGCATTCTAGAAACGGGGGTCCCCAGACTTGCCTGCCTGTGGCCCACGGCGTGGTTGTGCGAGCGGGCTCGTACGACCCATCTTTACCAACAAGCACCCAAGACCTCGCGAGGGGACAAGCCTCGCGAGGCGGACGACACAAGACCTCCTCAGGAGCGGCCTAACCAGGATGGCTCACGAGGGGCGGAGAGACCAAGGAAAGACAAACCTCGCGAGGTTCCAGTGACGTCAGCCATGACGACCAAGGCCAGGCGGGCGCCAGCGCGCACAGTGTCCTTGTTTCCTCTTTGGTGCTAAGGAAGCAAGCGCAGGCGCGGAGTACGAGGTGTCAAGCAAAGGTTTCCATATCAGCGCAACGAGACCAAGACCAGGAGGACGGCAAGATGGAGGTTACCATGGAGCCCAAGGCGGCGTCACCACCAGAGCCTTTTGCAGGCGAAGACTGCTTTTGTCAGGATAAGCTGTACTAGCTATCCCCTTTCAAATTGGCCGTTGTTGGCTCCCTTCCCGCTCAATATTTGGGGAAAGGACCAGGGCCTCTATAAATAGGATTACCCACCACAGTAGGAGGGGCCAAATGAACGGATTCAGTTCATCCTCACACCCACCAAGCACAAGAACACCTCGCCTCAGGAGGCTATTCTTCCCCTTGTACTGTTTATCCCCAGCCCAAGAGGAAATCCACCACCACCACACTGGAGTAGGGTCTTACACCACAACGGTGGCCCGAACCAGTATAAATCTTGTGTCCTTTGTGTTGCGAGTTCGTCGAGTTTGCCCTTGAGATCTTAGTGAAGCTAGGGCGTGGACCGGTAGGGGGAGATCTTCGCGCACACCCTAGTGTTCGAACCTTGAGGGTTTTGTCGGAACCCGAGATCCAACATTTGGCATGCCAGGTAGGGGTGCGCCGAAGCTTCCCTTCCGTCGCTCCGCGTCCCATTGCTTCATCGTCTCCATGGCGGACGCTCGCCGCGCTCGTGCTGAGTGCCAGACTGCTCTCGCTGCCCGCATTGCTTAGAGGGCTCTCGTCGGCGGGCCACCCCGTCGTTCTCCGCCCCCTGCCGCCAACACCGCCACCGCCACCGGCCCGGTGGGGAACGAGCAGCAAGCATCCTCATTGCACCCCTCAGTCCGGCGGGACGGCCGCACCACCACTCCATCGCTGACCCCGTCCGGTTCGTCATCCCATGCTCGTCGCGCTCCCATGGACGAGCAGGCCGCTCTGTGCATGGCGCGCGAGCTCCTGCTCTACCGCCCCGTCGACGACCCCTATGAGGACTGGTTCGATCGCATTGCCGAGCTTGTCAGCACCGCAGGGGGCTCCCCTGTGCTACCTCTTGAGCACTGGGTTGGATTTCCCCGAAGAGGAGAGGATGATGCAGCAGAGTAGCATAAGTATTTCCCTCAGTTTTTGAAAACCAAGGTATCAATCCAGTAGGAGGTTGTGCGCATGTCCCTAGTACCTGCACAAAACAAATAACTCCTCGCAACCAATGCGATAAGGGGTTGTCAATCCCTTCACGGTCACTTACGAGAGTGAGATCTGATAGATATGATAAGATAATATTTTTGGTATTTTTATGATAAAGATGAAAAGTAAAATAAAAGCAAAGTAAAAAGCAATAGAAATAACTAAGTATTGGAAGATTAATATGATGAAGATAGACCCGGGGGCCATAGGTTTCACTAGTGGCATCTCTCAAGAGCATACGTATTTTATGGTGGGTGAATGAATTACTGTTGAGTAATTGACAGAATTGAGCATAGTTATGAGAATATCTAGGTATGATCATGTATATATGCATCACGTTCGAGACAAGTAGACCGACTCTTGCCTGCATCTACTACTATTACTCCACTCATCAAACGCTATCCAGCATGCATATAGAGTATTAAGTTCATGAAAACAGAGTAACGCCTTAAGCAAGATGACATGATGTAGAGGGATAAATTCATGCAATATGATAAAACCCCCATCTTGTTATCCTTAATGGCAACAATACAATACCTGCCTTGCTACCCCTACTGTCACTGGGAAAGGACACCGCAAGATTGAACCGAAAGCTAAGCACTTCTCCCATTGCAAGAAATATCAATCTAGTAGGCCAAACCAAACTGATAATTCGAAGAGACTTGCAAAGATAACCAATCATACATAAAAGAATTTAGAGAAGATTCAAATATTGTTCATAGATAATCTTGATCATAAACCCACAATTCCTCGGTCTCAACAAACACACCGCAAAAAGAAGCTTACATCGAATAGATCTCCACAAGAGAGGGGGAGAACATTGTATTGAGATCAAAAAACAGAGAAGAAGCCATCTAGCTAATAACTATGGACCCGAAGGTCTGAAGTAAACTACTCACACTTCATCGGAGAGGCTATGGTGTTGATGTAGAAGCCCTCCGTGATGGATGCCCCCTCCGGCGGAGCTCCGGAACAGGCCCCAAGATGAGATCTCATGGATACATGAAGTTACGGCGGTGGAATTAGGGTTTTGGCTCCGTATCTGATCGCTTGGGGGTACGTAGGTATATATAGGAGGAATGAGTACGTCGCTGGAGCAACAGGGGGCCCACGAGGGTGGAGGGCACGCCTGGGCGGGTAGGCGCCCCCTACCTCGTGCCCTCCTCCTTTGTTTCTTGACGTAGGGTCCAAGTCTCCTGGATCATGTTCGGTGAGAAAATCACGTTCCCGAAGGTTTCATTCCTTTTGGACTCCATTTGATATTCCTTTTCTTCGAAACCCTAAAATAGGCAAAAAAACAGCAATTCTGGGCTGGGCCTCCGGTTAATAGGTTTGTCCCAAAAATAATATAAAAGTGGATAATAAAGCCCAATAATGTCAAAAACAGTAGATAATATAGCATGGAGCAATCAAAAATTATAGATATGTTGGAGACGTATCAAGCATCCCCAAGCTTAATTCCTGCTCGTCCTCGAGTAGGTAAATGATAAAAACAGAATTTTTGCTGTGGAATGCTACTTGGCATAATTTTAATGTAATTCTTCTTAATTGTGGTATGAATGTTCAGATCCGAAAGATTCAAGATAAAAGTTCATATTGACATAAAAATAATAATAATACTTCAAGCATACTAACAAAGCAATCATGTCTTCTCAAAATAACAAGGCCAAAGAATTTAAATCACATAAAGTATTTAAATCATGCACAACCCCGATGACAAGCCAAGCAATTGTTTAATACTTTTGACATTCTCAAACTTTTTCAATCTTCATGCAATACATGAGCGTGAGCCATGGATATAGCACTATAGGTGGAATAGAATGGTGTTTGTGGAGAAGACAAAAAGGGAGAAGATCGTCTCACATCAACTAGGCGTATCAATGGGCTATGGAGATGCCCATCAATAGATATCAATGTGAGTGAGTAGGGATTGCCATGCAACGGATGCACTAGAGCTATAAGTATATGAAAGCTCAAAAAGAATCTAAGTGGGTGTGCATCCAACTTGCTTGCTCGTGAAGACCTAGGGCATTTTGAGGAAGCCCATCATTGGAATATACAAGCCAAGTTCTATAATGAAAAATTCCCACTAGTATATGAAAGTGACGAAATGAGAGACTCTCTATCATGAAGATCATGGTGCTACTTTGAAGCACAAGTGTGGTAAAAGGATAGTAGCATTGTCCCTTCTCTCTTTTTCTCTCATTTTTTTATTTTTTTATTTGGGACTTTTCTCTTTTTTTATGGCCTCTTTTTTTTCGTCCGGAGTCTCATCCTGACTTGTGGGGGAATCATAGTCTCCATCATCCTTTCCTCACTGGGACAATGCTCTAATAATGATGATCATCACACTTTTATTTTCTTACAACTCAACATTTACAACTCGATACTTAGAACAAAATATGACTCTATATGAATGCCTCCGGTGGTGTACCGGGATATGCAATGAATCAAGAGTGACATGTATGAAAGAATTATGAACGGTTGCTTTGCCACAAATACGATGTCAACTACATGATCATGCTAAGCAATATGACAATGATGGAGTGTGTCATAATAAACGGAACGGTGGAAAGTTGCATGGCAATATATCTCGGAATGGCTATGGAAATGCCATAATAGGTAGGTATGGTGGCTTTTCTGAGGAAGGTATATGGTGGGTGTATGATACCGGCTAAAGGTGCACGGTATTAGAGAGGCTAGCAATGGTGGAAGGAAGAAAAGTGCGTATAATCCATGGACTCAACATTAGTCATAAAGAACTCATATACTTATTGCAAAAATCTACAAGTTATCGAAGCAAAGTATTACGCGCATGCTCCTAGGGGGATAGATTGGTAGGAAAAGACCACGCTCGTCCCCGACCGCCACTGATAAGGAAGACAATCAATAAATAAATCATGCTCCGACTTCATCACATAACGGTTCACCATACGTGCATGCTACGGGAATCACAAACTTTAACACAACTATTCCTCAAATTCACAACTACTCAACTAGCACAACTTTAATATCACCATCTTCATATCTCAAAACAATTATCAAGCATCAAACTTCTCATAGCATTCAACACACTCATAAGAGAATTTTATTATTAATCTTGTATACCTAGCATATAAGGATTTTTAAGCAAATTACCATGCTATTTAAGACTCTAAAAATAATCTAAGTGAAGCATGAGAGATCAATATTTTCTATAAAACAAATCCACTACCGTGCTCTAAAAGATATAAGTGAAGTACTAGAGCAAAACTATATAACTCAAATGATATAAGCGAAGCACATAGAGTATTCTAACAAATTCCAAATCATGTATGGATCTATTAAAAGGTGTGTACAGCAAGGAAGATTGTGGTAAACTAGCAAATAAAGATTCAAATCATACAAGACGCTCCAAGCAAAACACATATCATGCGGTGAATAAAAATATAGCTCCAAGTAAAGTTACCGATAGAAGTAGACGAAAGAGGGGATGCCTTCCGGGGCATCCCCAAGCATTGGCTTTTAGGTGTCCTTGGATTATCTTGGGGGTTCCATGGTCATCCCCAAGCTTAGGCTCTTGCCACTCCTTGCTCCATAATCCATCAAATCTTTACCCAAAACTTGAAAACTTCACAACACAAAACTTAAAGTAGAAAATCTCGTGAGCTCCGTTAGCAAAAGAAAACAAAAGACCACTTCAAGGTACTGTAATGAACTCATTCTTTATTTATATTGGTGTTAAACCTACTGTATTCCAACTTCTCTATGGTTTATAAACTATTTTACTAGCCATAGATTCATCAAAATAAGCAAACAACACACGAAAAACAGAATCTGTCAAAAACAGAACAGTCTGTAGTAATCTGTAGCTAGCACAAGATCTGGAACCCAAAAAATTATAAAATAAGTTGCTGTACGTGAGGAATTTATCTATTAATCATCTTTAGAAAGAATTAACTAAATATCACTTTCCAAATAAAAATGGCAGCAGTTATCGTGAGCGCTAAAGTTTCTGTTTTTTACAGCAAGATATTAAGACTTCCCCCAAGTCTTCCCAACGGTTCTACTTGGCACAAACACTAATTAAACGCAAAAAACACAACCAAAACAGAGGCTAGATAAATTATTTATTACTAAACAGGAGCAAAAATCAAGGAATAAAAAATAAAATTGGGTTGCCTCCCAACAAGCGCTATCGTTTAACGCTCCTAGCTAGGCATAAAAAGGCAAGGATAGATCTAGGTATTGCCATCTTTGGTATTAGGAAAGAAAAGAGCAAACTTGCTATCTATAGAATTAATCCTTCTATTTTGATAAAGCACATGGTTATTAATGGTAGAGGAAAGATTAAGTATGTTATGGAAATTTGTATCTAGGCTAGCCTTTATCTCTTTAATAGATTCGTTTTGGTAAGAGAGCAAAAGAGATGTAGATTCAACTTTATCATTCATGGGGTGCCCGAATATGGTTTTCATTTTTTCATAAGTGTCTACGACATCCCCTTCAATAAAACCTTCTTCAAATATAGAATATAAGACATGCTTAAAAGAAGAAGGAAGGGCAATATAAAAGCTTTTTAAGTAGACTTCAATTTGGTATTGAGGCACATAGCTAGCCCTGATCCTTAATAGTCTATACCAAGCATCTTTCAAAGATTCATCAAGTAAATAATGAAAAATTCTAGAATCATCTTCATCAAAATTATTAAGATCCTCATCGATAACTCTGGTAGGTTTTTCCATAGTATCCTTATTTATGAGCTTAGCGAGGATAGAAGGGTTGTCTAAAGTACTAAAACTTTGGAGAGAACCCCCAACCCTTTTTGATTCAGACATGGCGGAAGAAAGGCGAGCGAGAAGAGAGGGCAAAGAGATAAGGATTGTGATGGGTACTTGGTATGTTGACTTTTGAGTAGACTCCCCGGCAACGGCGCCAGAAATGGCTCGTTGTCGGGAGTCAGATCTTGACTTGCGCGAACCTCCCCGGCAACGGCACCAGAAATGGCTTGTTGTCGGGAGTCAGATCTTGACTTGCGTGAACCTCCCCCGCAACGGCGCCAGAAATTCTTCTTGCTACCTCTTGAGCACTGCATTGGATTTCCACGAAGAGGAGAGGATGATGCAGCAGAGTAGCGTAAGTATTTCCCTCAGTTTTTGAGAACCAAGGCATCAATCCAGTAGGAGGTTGCACGCGCGTCCCTACTACCTGCACAAAACAAATAACTCCTCGCAACCAACGCGATAAGGGGTTGTCAATCCCTTCACAGTCACTTACGAGAGTGAGATCTGATAGATATGATAATATACTATTTTTGGTATTTTTATGATAAAGAGGCAAAGTAAAATAAAAGCAAAGTAAAAAAGCAAAGGAAATAACTAAGTATTGGAAGATTAATATGATGAAGATAGACCCGGGGGCCATAGGTTTCACTAGTAGCTTGTCTCAAGAGCATAAGTATTTTACGGTGGGTGAACGAATTACTGTTGAGCAATTGACAGAATTGAGCATAGTTATGAGAATATCTAGGTATGATCATGTATATAGGCATCATGTCCGAGACAAGTAGACCGAATCCTGCCTGCATCTACTACTATTACTCCACTCATCGACCACTATCCGGCATTCATCTAGAGTATTAAGTTCATGAAAACAGAGTAACGCCTTAAGCAAGATGACATGATGTAGAGGGATAAATTCATGCAATATGATAAAAACCCCATCTTGTTATCCTCGATGGCAACAATACAATACATGCCTTGCTGCCCCTCTGTCACTGGGAAAGGACACCGCAAGATTGAACCCAAAGCTAAGCACTTCTCCCATTGCAAGAAAGATCAATCTAGTAGGCCAAACCAAACCGATAATTCGAAGAGACTTGCAAAGATAACCAATCATACATAAAAGAATTTAGAGAAGATTCAAATATTGTTCATATATAATCTTGATCATAAACCCACAATTCCTCGGTCTCAACAAACACACCGCAAAAAGAAGATTACATCGAATAGATCTCCACAAGAGAGGGGGAGAACATTGTATTGAGATCCAAAAAGAGAGAGGAATCCATCTAGATAATAACTATGGACCCGAAGGTATGAAGTAAACTACTCACACTTCATTGGAGAGGCTATGGTGTTGATGTAGAATCCCCCCATGATGGATGCCCCCTCTGGCGGAGCTCTGGAACAGGCCCCAAGATGGGATCTCGTGGATACAGGAAGTTACGGTGGTGGAATTAGGGTTTTGGCTCCGTATCTAATCATTTGGGGGTACGTAGGTATATATAGGAGGAATGAGTATGTCGGTGGAGGAACAGGGGGCCCAAGAGGG
>NC_041390.1:160628467-160668094 GCF_002162155.2 Triticum dicoccoides | reverse complement strand
CGTGGCCTCCTCCTTTGTTTCTTGACGTAGGGTCCAAGTCTCCTGGATCATGTTCGGTGAGGAAATCACGTTCCCGAAGGTTTCATTCCGTTTGGACTCCGTTTGATATTCCTTTTCTTCGAAACCCTAAAATAGGCAAAAAACAGCAATTCTGGGCTGGACTTCCGGTTAATAGGTTAGTCCCAAAAATAATATAAAAGTGGATAATAAAGCCCAATAATTTCCAAAACAGTAGATCATATAGCATGGAGCAATCAAAAATTATAGATACGTTGGAGACGTATCACGCTGCACTGTCCCTCTCGTTGCCTCGCCCTCTGCCAGCCGCGGGCAGCGTGGCCCATGGAGCGCCTCCACCACCTCTGCCCCAAGACGGAGTCCTAGCGCCCAGGCGCGTGGCCCCATGGTGCGACCCGCCGCGTCCGGCGCCCGCGCAAGAGGAAAGAAGCTGCCAAGAAGTCCCTCGGCCACGAGAAAACGCCCCCGCGCTCCCCGCGCCACCATGGCAAGACCGCGTGCCGCCTACGGCGGCGGTGCGCGAACCCCATCAAGGACAAGTTCTCCACCAGCGCAGAGTCCCGATGACCATGGCAGGCCGCCGCACCTTCAGCTCAGAGGTGCGTAGTGTCGCTTGGCTGGGCAAGTTCAAGCCAGATCTGCCTCCTCGCTATGACAACACCACCGACCCCGCGGAGTTCCTACAGATCTACGAGCTGAGCATCGAGGCGGCCAACGGCGACGAGAAAGTCATGGCGAACTGGTTCCCCATGGCTCTCAAGGATGGTGCCCGCTCCTGGCTCCTGAACCTGCCTCCAGGCTCGATCTCCTCCTGGAACGAGATGCACGACCGTTTTGTTGCCAACTTCCAGGGCACTTGAGGCCGCCCACCTGCAGTGGGTGACCTACACCGCGTCAAGCAACAACCAGGAGAGACCCTCCAAAAGTACATCCAACGCTTCAACAACGTTCGCCTCAAGATCCCCAAGGTGACGGATGAGGCCATCATCTCCGCGTTCTTCGATGGCATCTACGACGTCAAGATGAAGGAGGAGCTCACCATCCACGAGGAGATGTGCACGTCTCTAGAGCTGTTCAACCTGGCGACCAAGTGCGCAAGAGCTGAGGAGGGGCGCCTCTCCCTCCTCGAGCTCCCGGCTATGGACCCGGAGGAGAAGAAAGCCAAGGCCAAAGACGTGAAGTGCAAGGGAGCAGCCGTGATCGCGTCGGAGCCGGACACAAAGCGTGGGAGGGACCAGCCTGAGTCATCTAAGAGCAGCCAACCGGTCTGCGCCTTCCATAACCTGCATAGCCACAACACCAGCAACTGTCAAGAGCTCAGAGCCATTCGAGAAGGACGCTTAGCTCGACGCCGCGAGCGCAACGACCAGGGCTACGACCGAGGAGGAGGATGTGGTGGCGGATGCTGGGATGACCGTGGCCCGCGTCAGGAGTGGCGTGACCGGCCTCGTGAGGACCGCTAGTAGGATCAGTCTCGCGAGGGCGCCTGGAGGGATCAGCCTCGTGAGGATCATCCTCAAGGCAACGCCGGTCTCCCTCCACTACCGCCACCACCAAGGAGGAATGACGACCACCATCAGGACGAGGGGGCTGGGGGCTTCTAGGAGCCGTGTGCCATCACCTGCATCTTGGGCGGAGCTCAAGCCCCAGCCTCATAGCGTATCTTCAAACAGTTCGCTTGTGAAGTGAGTGCAGTCCTTCCCAAGCTCGAGGCCACGCGCCCGCTCAGATGGTCCAAGTGCGCCATCACGTTCAGCTCGACAGATCAGCTCAAGTGCGCGGCTACCGCCGGCGCCCTCCCGATGCTCAGTTCACCAGTCATTAGCAATGTGCAAGTTACCAAGACTCTCATCGATGGCGGCGCCAGGGCTCAACGTCCTGTCCGTCGACACGTTCGACAACCTCAAAGTGTCGTATGATCAGCTTCAGCCCACCAAGCCTTTCTCATGAGTGACCGACAGCTCCACCACCCCAATCGGGCCGGCGCCCTCCCGATGCTCTATTCACCAGTCATTAGCAATGTGCAAGTTACCAAGACTCTCATTGATGGCGGCACAGGGCTCAACGTCCTGTCCGTCAACACATTCGACAACCTCCAAGTGCCGTATGATCAGCTTTAGCCCACCAAGCCTTTCTCAGGAGTGACCGACAGCTCCACCACCCCAATCGGGCAGGTCTGCCTCCCCGTCACCTTCGGACAGCGCGACAACTACTGCACCGAGCTCATGGACTTCGACGTCGCCCACATCCGTCTGCCATACAATGTCATCCTTGGGTATTCGGCCCTGGCCAAGTTCATGGCCGTGACACACCATGGCAACAACGTCCTCAAGATGCCAGGAAGCGGCGGGATCATCACAGTCCCCTGCGAAGAAAGAGATGCAGTGTGCTCCCTCGAGCGCTCCTTCCAATCAGCGTCAATCGAAGACCCCAACAACAATGCAGCTCGGTACCCTCCTGAGGTCGTCCCCAAGAAGAGGAAGCAGCTACTCCATGCCGGACCTCAGGAGGGCAGCGCCGCAAATAGCACCTTGACAGGATCAGCGCCTGCACCTGGGGCGCCTCCCTCTGACGCATAGGAAGGCGCGCCGGGCACCCTCCTCGGGCAGGGCTCGTGGGCTCTTTTCTGGAGGGCCTCAGACCTTGCCAACGTCACGAGGGAGGCGCTCGAGCACCACTTGGAGGCGTGTTTCGCGGCACGTCTCCCTTAGGAGGACACTGGGCAAGGAGCGCCTGGCGCTCAGGAGGTCATCACCAAGGTATCTCAGGAGCTTCAGGAAGCAAGAGCAATATGCGGCGACTGCCGCCCACCTGGCGTTGCTCCCCACCCAGGCAGGCTGGTGAGCTGCGCGTCTGCATCGACATACCAGGCCTAGGCTCAACCGAGCCGCATCTCAGGAGCGCTTCTGGCCTTCGCGTGTTGGGCACTGCGAAGGTCCATGTCACAGCTACGTTCGTATGCCGTTCGGCCTGCCGAGCATGGTTGCTGCCTTCCAGCGCAACCTGCGGAGCATCATGGTGGGTCAGGAGGCCAGGCACCACGCAGTCCTGGCGGAGATGGCGATGGTCCTCAAGGAACCACCTGGACCCCCAGGGCCTCCCGAGGCTCAGGGCCCCAGTGGCTCGTGAGGGGCAACCCCTTCGCCGCGTACCTTCAGCTGCCTCAATACCCCTTCATCAACGGAACCAGGTGACATTTTCCAAGTTCATTTAGCTGGGAACGCCTAGGGGGCTGCATTATTCCCAGGCCGCGTGGGTCCGTCCCTGTGGCATGTATCCCTTATTTTTTATGCCTTTAGCTTACCTTGCTAGGGGCGCCCCTCGGGCTGCATCATCCCCAAGCCACTCGGGCCGGATCCAGTGGTGCATATCATTCATGCATTTACCTGAGCTAGTGTGCCATCCGTGCTTAATCTATCTATGATTATCACCTGCTTGATTGTCGCCCACCGCGGGAGCCGCGCGCCGGTCGTCTTTCTTTTGGACCCTTCGCGTGAGAGGGTTAGTCACGACGTTTGTGCTCGGGTCCATCCCTGCAGCATCGATAAATCCAACGGCTGAGCTCTGTCTGGCGGGTCGGCCCTGATACGTCTCCAACGTATCTATAATTTTTGATTGCTCCATGCTATATTATCTACTGTTTTGGACATTATTGTGTTTTATTATCCACTTTTATATTATTTTTGGGACTAACCTATTAACCGGAGGCCCAACCCAGAATTGCTATTTTTTGCCTGTTTTAGGGTTTTGAAGAAAAGGAATATAAAACGGAGCCCAAACGGAATGAAACCTTTGGGAACGTGATTTTCTCAACAGATAAGACCCAGGAGACTTGGACCCTACGCCAAGGCACGTAACAGGAGGCCAGGAGGTAGGGGGCGCGCCCTACCCTACCAGGCGCGCCCCCACCCTCGTGGGCCCTTTGTTGCTCCACCGACGTACTTCTTCCTCCTATATATCCACATACCGCCAAACGATCAGAACATGAGCCAAAACCCTAATTCCACCGCCATAACTTTATGTATTCACGAGATCCCATGTTGGGGCCTGTTTCGGAGCTCCGCCGGAGGGGGCATCGATCACGGAGGGCTTCTACATCAACACGATAGCCCCTCCGATGAAGTGTGAGTAGTTCATCTCAGACCTACGGGTCCATAGTTAGTAGCTAGATGGCTTCTTCTCTCTTTTTGGATCTCAATACAATGTTCTCCCCCTCTCTTGTGGAGATCTATTCGATGTAATCTTCTTTTTGCGGTGTGTTTGTTGAGACCGATGAATTGTGGGTTTATGATTAAGTCTATCTATGAACAATATTTGAATCTTCTCTGAATTCTTTTATGTATGATTGGTTATCTTTGCAAGTCTCTTCGAATTACCAGTTTGGTTTAGCCTAGTAGATTGATCTTTCTTGCCATGGGAGAAGTGCTTAGCTTTGGGTTCAATCTTGCGGTGTCCTTTCCCGGTGATAGTAAGGGTAGCAAGGCAGGTATTGTATTGTTGCCATCGAGGATAACAAGATGGGGTTTTCTTCATATTGCATGAGTCTATCCCTCTACATCATGTCATCTTGCTTAAGGCTCTACTCTGTTTTTAACTTAATACTCTAGATGCATGCTGGATAGCGGTCGATGAGTGGAGTAATAGTAGTAAATGCAGGCAGGAGTCGGTCTACTTGTCTCGGACGTGATGCCTATATACATGATCATGCCTAGATATTCTCATAATTATGCTCAATTCTGTCAATTGCTCAACAGTAATTTGTTCACCCACCGTAGAATACTTATGCTCTCGAGAGAAGCCACTAGTGAAACCTATGGCCCCCGGGTCTATCTTTATCATATTGTTCACCTACTACTTTGCTATTTACTTTGCCTTTATTTTACTTTGCACCTTTATCATAAAAATACCAAAAATATTATCTTTATCATATCTATCAGATCTCACTCTCGTAAGTGGCCTCATAGGGATTGACAACCCCTATCTGCGTTGGTTGCAAGGATTTATTTGTTTTGTGTAGGTACGAGGGACTCACGCGTAGCTTCCTACTGGATACCTTGGTTCTCAAAACTGAATGAAATACTTACGCTACTTTGCTGCATCATCCCTTCCTCTTCGGGGAAAACCATCGCAGTGCTCAAGAGGTAGCAAGAAGGATTTCTGGCGCCGTTGCCGGGGAGGTCTTTGCAAAAGTCAACATACCAAGTACCCATCACATACCCTTATCTCCCGGATTACATTATTTGCCATTTGCCTCTCGTTTTCCTCTCCCCCACTTCACCCTTGCCGTTTTATTCGCCCTCTCTCTATCATCCCTCTCTTTCTCTATTTGCCTCTTTTTGTCCGTTTGCTTTTTGTTTGCTTGTGCGTTAGTTTGCTTGCTTGTGGTTATGGCTAGTCCTCTATATCTCCCGAGAATGAAATTCTAAATTTTAAGCAAAGGGGGGGGGGAATCTAAAAGATGATTGGTATAGAATTTGCAATGCTCAAAATAAATCTACTAGGAAGCAATCTACTTCCGTTCTTCTTCGCAATTTTTATGTAGGCATTGCTCCTTGGCACCGTTATGTTCTTGATACTATTACCGGAGGGAATTTTTTGGGTAGCCATACTTTTGATTCTTATAATGGTATGTTAGATTTATTTGGCTCACCTCCTCTCTTGGTTAATGGAACTATATTAACTTTGGAGCATGTAATGCAAAGGCTTGAAATTATTGAAAATAAGGTTGCTACCGTAGAAATAATTGAAAATTTGGATAGAAAGATCCATAGCCGAATCTCTCAATATGGATCTAAAGTAGGAGTTACTTTGAAAGATATTAAAGAAAAGGAACCCATAGTTAATGAGAAAATAAAACACGATTCCGTTAGGATCGATAAACTTGATAATATTATTAGCAACTTGGGAACCGCTTTTTTTCGTAAAGAATACTCCAAGTCCCTCCACTAAAGTTGCCAAGCTTATGTACATTCCTAAAAATAAGGGTGAATCTTCTAGTAAGGAAAATGCGGATCTCAAATCTATAAGTGTTCATCCCAATCTTTTTGCTATCATTAAGGAACCATTTGCTACAAATGAATTTTTCTATCTTGTGCCTAAAAGTTTGATAATCAATAAAAAAGAAAGAAATTACTAAATATGGTAGATGCCTCATTGAAGAATTGCCAACCAAAGATGGCAATACCTAGATCTACTCTTGCTTGTTATGCCTAGCTAGGGGCGTCAAATGATAGCGCTTGTTGGGAGGCAACCCAATTTTATTTTTATTCTTTGCTTTTTTTCCTGTTTAGTAATAAATAATTTATCTAGCCTCTGATTTGGTTGTGTTTTTTGTTTAATTAGTGTTCGTGCCAAGTAGAACCATTGGGAAGACTTGGGGAAAGTCTTGTTGAACTTGCTGTAAAAAACAGAAACTTTAGCGCTCACAAGGACTTCTGCCATTTTTATTTGGTAGTGCTATTTAGTTAATATATTTTGCAGATGATTAATAGATAAATTACTTACGTCCAGCAATTTATTTTAGAATTTTGGGGGTTCCAGATCTTGCGCTAGCTACAGATTACTACAGACTGTTCTGTTTTTGACAGATTCTGTTTTTCGTGTGTTGTTTGCTTATTTTGATGAATCTATGGATAGTAAAATAGTTTAAACCATAGAGAATTTGGAATACAGTAGGTATAACACCAATATAAATAAATAATGAGTTCATTACAGTACCTTGAAGTGGTCTTTTGTTTTCTTTCGCTAATGGAGCTCACGAGATTTTCTACTTTAAGTTTTGTGTTGTGAAGTTTTCAAGTTTTGGGTAAAGATTTGATGGATTATGGAACAAGGAGTGGCAAGAGCCTAAGCTTGGGGATTCCCATGGCACCCCAAAGATAATCTAAGGACACCTAAAAGCCAAAGCTTGGGGATGCCCCGGAAGGCATCCCCTCTTTCGTCTACTTCTATCGGTAACTTTACTTGGAGCTATATTTTTATTCGCCACAAGATATGTGTTTTGCTTGGAGCGTCTTGTATGATTTAAGTCTTTGCTTGTTAGTTTACCACAATCATCCTTGCTGCACACACCTTTTGAGAGAGCCATACATGATTTGGAATTTGTTAGAATACTCTATGTGCTTCGCTTATATCTTTTGAGTTATATAATTTTGCTCTAGTACTTCACTTATATCTTTTAGAGCACGGTGGTGGATTTGTTTTATAGGAACTATTGATTTCTCATGCTTCACTTAGATTATTTTGAGAGTCTTAATAGCATGGTGATTTTCTTAAAATCCTAATATGCTAGGTATTCAAAGTTAGTAAAATTTTCTTAAGAGTGTTTTGAATACTAAGAGAAGTTTGATGCTTGATGATTGTTTTGAGATATGGAGGTAATAATATCAAAGTCATGCTAGTTGAGTAGTTGTGAAATTGAGAAATACTTGTGTTGAGGTTTGCAAGTCCCGTAGCATGCACGTATGGTAAACGTTATGCAACAAATTTGAAACATGAGGTGTTATTTGATTGTCTTCCTTATGAGTGGCGGTCGGGGACGAGCAATGGTCTTTTCCTACCAATCTATCCCTCTAGGAGCATGCGCGTAGTACCGAGGTTTTTGATGACTTGTATATTTTTGCAATAAGTATGTGAGTTCTTTATGACTAATGTTGAGTCCATGGATTATACGCACTCTCACCCTTCCATCCTTACTAGCCTGTTCGGTACCGTGCATTGCCCTTTCTCACATTGAGAGTTGGCGCAAACTTCGCCGGTGCATCCAAACCCCATGATATGATACGCTTTTCCTCACATAAACCTCCTTATATCTTCCTCAAAACAGCCACCATACCTACCTATTATGGCATTTCCATAGCCATTCCGAGATATATTGCCATGCAACTTTCCATCATTCCGTTCATCATGACACATTCATCATTGTCATATTGCTTAGCATGATCATGTAGTTGACATAGTATTTGTAGCAAAGCCACCGTTCATAATTCTTTCATACATGTCAGTCTTGGTCCATTGCATATCCCGGTACACCACCGGAGGCATTCATATAGAGTCATCTTTTGTTCTAGTATCGAGTTGTAATCATTGAGTTGTAAATAAATAGAAGTGTGATGATCATCATTTTCTAGAGCATTGTCCCAAGTGAGGAAAAAAGAGAGAAAGGCCAAAAAAAAGAGAAGGCCCAAAAAAATGAGAGAAAAAGAGAGAAGGGACAATGTTACTATCCTTTGCCACACTTGTGCTTGAAAGTAGCACCATAGTTTTCATGTTAGAGAGTCTCTTGTTTTGTCACTTTCATATACTAGTGGGAATTTTCATTATAGAACTTGGCTTGTATATTCCAACAATGGGCCTCCTCAAGTGCCCTAGGTCTTCGTGAGCAAGCAAGTTGGATGCACACCCACTAGTTTCTTTTGTTGAGCTTTCATACATTTATAGCTCTAGTGCATCCGTTGCATGGCAATCCCTACTCCTTGCATTAACATCAATCGGTGGGCATCTCCATAGCCAATTGATTAGCCTCGTTGATGTGAGACTTTCTCCTCTTTTGTCTTCTCCACATAACCCCCCTCATTATATTCTATTCGACCTGTAGTGCTATGTCCATGGCTCGCGCTCATATATTGCGTGAAAGTTTATAGGTTTGAGATTACTAAAGTATGAAACAATTGCTTGGCTTGTCATCGGGGTTGTGCATGATGAGAGCATTCTTGTGTGACGAAAATGAAACATGACTAAACCATATGATTTTGTAGGGATGAACTTTCTTTGGCCATGTTATTTTGAGAAGACATAATTGCTTAGTTAGTATGCTTGAAGTATTATTAGTTTTATGTCAATATGAACTTTTGTCTTGAATCTTTCGGATCTGAATATTCATACCACAATTAAGAAGAATTACATTAAAATTATGCCAAGTAGCACTCCGCATCAAAAATTCTGTTTTTATCATTTACCTACTCGAGGACGAGCAGGAATTAAGCTTGGGGATGCTTGACAGTCTCCAACGTATCTATAATTTTTGATTGCTCCAAGCTATATTATCTACTGTTTTGGACATTATTGGGCTTTATTATCCACTTTTATATTATTTTTGGGACTAACCTATTAACCGGAGGCCCAGCCCAGAATTGCTGTTTTTTGCCTGCTTTAGGGTTTCGAAGAAAAGGTATATCAAACGGAGTCCAAATGGAATGAAACCTTCGGGAACATGATTTTCTCAACAGATAAGACCCAGGAGACTTGGACCCTACACCAAGGCACGTAATAGGAGGCCACGAGGTAGGGGGGTGCGCCCCCAACGTCGTGGGGCCCCTATTGCTCCACCGACGTACTTCTTCCTCCTATATATATCCACGTACCCCCAAACGACCAGAACAGGAGCCAAAACCCTAATTCCACCACCGTAACTTTCTGTATCCACGAGATCCCATCTTGGGGCATGTTCCGGAGCTCCGTCGGAGGGGGCATCGATCACGGAGGGCTTCTACATCAACACCATAGCCCCTCCGATGAAGTGTGAGTAGTTCATCTCAAACCTACAGGTCCATAGTTAGTAGCTAGATGGCTTCTTCTCTCTTTTTGGATCTCAATAAAACGTCTCCCCCTATCTTGTGGACATCTATTCGATGTAATCTTCTTTTTGCGGTGTGTTTGTTGAGACCGATGAATTGTGGGTTTATGATCAAGTCTATCTATGAACAATATTTGAATCTTCTCTAAATTCTTTTATGTATGATTGGTTATCTTTGCAAGTCTCTTTGAATTATCAGTTTGGTTTGGCCTACTAGATTGATCTTTCTTGCCATGGGAGAAGTGCTTAGCTTTCGGTTCAATCTTGCGGTGTCCTTTCCCGGTGACAGTAAGGGCGCAAGGCACGTATTGTATTGTTGCCATCGAGGATAACAAGATGGGGTTTTATTCATATTGCATGAGTCTATCCCTCTACATCATGTCATCTTGCTTAGGGCGTTACTCTGTTTTTAACTTAATAGTCTAGATGCATGCTGGATAGCGGTCGATGAGTGGAGTAATAGTAGTAGATGCAGGCAGGAGTCGGTCTACTTGTCTCGGACGTGATGCCTATATACATGATCATGCCTAGATATTCTCATAATTATGCTCAATTCTGTCAATTGCTCAATAGTAATTTGTTCACCCACCGTAGAATAGTTATGCTCTCGAGAGAAGCCACTAGTGAAACCTATGGCCCCCGGGTCTATCTTTATCATATTGTTCTCCTACTACTTTGCTATTTACTTTGCCTTTATTTTACTTTGCATCTTTATCATAAAAATACCAAAAATATTATCTTTATCATATCTATCAGATCTCACTCTCGTAAGTGGCCTCATAGGGATTGGCAACCCCTATTTGCGTTGGTTGCGAGGATTTATTTGTTTTGTGTAGGTATGAGGGACTCGTGCGTAGCCTCCTACTGGATTGATACCTTGGTTCTCAAAAACTGAGGGAAATACTTACGCTACTTTGCTGCATCATCCCTTCCTCTTCGGGGAAAACCAACGCATTGCTCAAGAGGTAGCAGGCCCCGTTCACGTCACCTCCTGGGGCCATTGGTGCTTGGCTTTCTCACGTGATAACCTCAGGAGATTCGTTTGGCACAGGTTTTCTGACCACCTCGCAGGACCAACACAGCGAACAAGAATCAAGACCAGGCGCAACCCGCCTTGAGGTAGGGCCTCGTGTGTCCCACGCTGGCTCACGAGTGCCCGGACACACCTCGTCTAGCCATGCCGTGCAAGCCACATGTCGGGGCGGGGCTATACACGCCCGGAGGCTCTTCGCAGTAGGGAGTCCCCTCCCACGCACTAGTGGAAGCACCATGCTCCGCGCTGGCAGTCGACACTGCCGAGGAGCGGCTATGCCCGTGCAAGTGCGGAAGCGCCATGGTCCGTCCTGGTGATAAACAACTGAGGGCGGCCTCACGGCCGTATCAACCTCAAAGAGCCTCTGTGATGTAGGGTAGGAACCCTATAGCCCGATCTTTCACGATAGGAGCGGATCCCGCGATGAACACGAAGAACACGAGGTGGAAAAGAGGGGAAACACAAGGGAAACACAAGAGAATCACTCAACCAACAAGAAATAGTCACACATGTGCTAGATCCTCGAATGCATAAGAGTTCACACGGTACACAATCAACTAGGGACGATACAAGGGTAGCCGGTCTTCTCTGTGAGGAGGTCTTGAATCCACGAGGGGATCTTCCCTTATAGGGGTCTTGAATTCAAAGGGATCTTCTCCGAAGATGTCGCGGTCTCTCACGAGGAGGAGATCCGATGTGGATGAGCGAAGCTCTATTTGTCAAAATGAGCTAAACCAACGCTAACCCTCAAATGGTGGAGGTGGAGGAGTATATATAGTCTAGGGCCACGAAGGGGTAACTGAGGGCGGAGGGATACATGGGCTCGGCCCGATACACTGTGCACAAACAGGCGTCGGACGTCTGACGGGTACCGGACATTCGGTGGCTCGCGAGGGTCCAGTCGTCTGGTACTTGTTGGACGTATGGCGTTTTGGCTCGGGAATCCATCGTCGGATTTTCGGACAGGGCCGGTCGTCCGGGCGCTGGAGGATGTCGGATGTCCGGTCAGCGTCGGTCATCCGACCGCTGTAGGTTTCGCTGGCTGGGACTTGGGCTAGCTGGTGAAGACTCCAGGCGTCGGACGTCCAGTCCAGACCGGTCGTCCGGTGGCTATAGATTTCTGGCAGCTTCTTCTCTTGGTCCTTGTACTTGGCGTCCTCGCTAGCTCGTCTGTTGGATGTGGTGGATCCATGGCTTTCCTCTAAGTACCTGATCATGCATAGCACACTTTGGAGGTAGTAGCCATATCTCACATGTAGAAAGTGAAAGTTCGGAGAGGAGCGAATTCACCTTGTGTCCAATGGCGTATGTTCGAGGTCTCGTCATATGTCCTCTTGGGACTTGGAGAGTAGTCAGAGTGTACATGGGGATGAATGTGGGATGCTCTGCATCATCTCCCCCCTTGGGGATAATCCGACCTCGGATCGTGATCCTCATCACCATGGAAACGGTTGTCGAGGACGGACTTGTAGTTGGACGGAGTTGAAGGCATGGCGCAATCCAAGTACTCCAAGGTGTCTCCGGTATGTGGTACATGCAAAATGAGCAAACACGAAGTACACATGGAAATACATTGGTTAGCGCACACAAAGTGTCCATCAAGTAAACATGTGTCCGTTCGACAATATGGATCATGACAAGGTGCATGAAGCTTATCCAAAAGATATGGAAATGTATGCACAACATTCATGGGAGCAAAAGCAATAATATGATCAATGCAACCACAGTGCAAAATGATGTCATAGTGAGACGGTTTATCAATAGCATGAATATGGTACTAGATGCTCAATGTGATGTGATCATGCAATTGATGGTAGGCAATAAGATCATGATGTATGAATATGCCATCAAGAAAGATCCCAACAAATTTGCTAAGGAAATGCACAAGCTCATATATCATGCATGACATGGGAATACAAGATGCGACAAGGCAATCATAATATGAGTCAATCCATGCATAAGATGCAAATTTGTCATGTGTGTGAGATGTCCATCGAGCATGACATGTGTGAGCACAATCAACAAATATGGAGGTGTTGGTGTACCAATGCTCGATATCGTGGCATGAGTGGCGGTTCGAAGGTGCATCCAATAAGTCCGAGCGCTCCTCAATGTGAAGGTCCATAGAGCCAATCTCCCATGTCGCTCCTCCGTTCGCGAGATGTATCATGTAGACAACAAGAAGGAGACAACAATGAAAGAGTGACCCATCCAATATGCATATTTGAGGATGGCTCAAAGGGAAGGAGTTCACGAGGTACCGGACATCCGGTGGCTCGCGAGGGTCCAGTCGTCCGGTACTTGTCAGACGTCCGGCGTTTTGGCTCGGGAAAGCCATCGTTGGATTTCTGGACATGGCCGGTCGTCCAGGCACTTGAGGATGTCGAACATCCGGTCAGCATTGGTTGTCTGACCATTGTAGGTCTCGCTGGCTGGGACTTGGGCTGGCTGGTGAAGACTCCAAGGGTCGGATGTCCGGTCCAGACCGGTCGTCCGGTGGCTGTAGATTTCTGGCAACTTCTTCTCTTGGTCATTGTACTTGGCGTCCTCGCTAGCTCGTCTGTTGGATGTGGTGGCTGCATGGCTTTCTTCTAAGTACCTGATCATGCATAGCACACATGTTGGAGGTAGTAGCCATGTCTCACATGTAGAAAGTGAAAGTTCGGAGAGGAGCGAGTTCACCTTGTGTCCAATGGCATATGTTCGAGGTCTCGTCATATGTCCTCTTGGGACTTGGAGAGTAGTTGGAGTGTACATGGGGATGAACGTGGGATGCTCCGCATCACTCTGGGCTCGGTGTCTGGCCTCAACGCAATGCCTCGCCTCGGGAGAGCCGCGCGAGGGGGCTGGGCACAGGGGCTACGCTCGGGTCACGCCCAAGCATACACCACCCCGCCAGGTCCCTCGGGCCTGGTCGTCGCGTGCCCTTCGAAGCGGAGCTAAGGTATGAATATTCTTTGAACGTCAAGGGGGACTCCCAAGCATCGCGACTCTGGAGCCTAACTGATCACGTAGCCCCTCACTCCTTGGCCCATCCCGGTGATTCGGTTGGACCAATGGCGGTTGAGGTATGCGCGGGGTCGGGCCCTGCCGACGTAGAACACAAGACCTACCATTGCATCTCCTTTCCACAAGCTATTTGCGCGTCAAGGGGGACTCCTAAGCATCGCGACTCAGGAGCCTAACTGACCATGTAGCCCTCACTCCTTGGACCGTCCTGGTGATCCGGTCGGCCCAACGGCGGCTGAGGTATGCGCGGGGTTGGGCTCTGCCACCATAGAATGTAAAGCAAATGGGAAGGAAATCGCAAAATCTCAAAGAAAATATTACAAGACATATTGTTCTCCGAATATCAAACACAAGTTTAAACGCCTCCACAAGGCACGCTACATGCTGCAGGAGTTTCAACAGGAAAGGAGCCTCAAGCCAATCATCCCTCGATATACCGCCGACACCTGCAAGAGGTGCCCCCTCCTGGGTGACGTCGCCTTCACCTGCACCACCGGTCGGAGGCGCGGGGGCGAAGGCGTCGAACTTCTCCAACAGGGCTTCCACCTGACCTTTCACGGATGTGGCGGCGGCTGAGCAGTGTTCATCAGCCATGGGCTCCAGCAGCTCGTTAAGGCGGGCGGCAGGATCACGAAGATGGAGGTGGCTGAAGACGCGCGTCAGCGCGGCTGAAGAAAGGACGTGAGCCTCTGCCTCTGCCATGGGGCTAATGCCGCGCTCGACTTCCTGAAGCGCCTCGACCAAGTAGGGAAGCAACTGGGCGGGGCTGTCATCATTGGTGGCCAATGGCTTCTCCAAGCCCTTCTCATAGAGTTACTTCAGGGCCTCGCGAGACCTCTTCTCTGGAAGCGCGAAGGCCACGTGGTCCTCGGCCAGAACCTTCACCTTGGCATCGAGTTCGGCCTTTTCAGCCTGCACCTTTTGCTCCAGCTCCTCTAGCCGGCCACGCTCAGCGGCCTGCGCTTGCGCCAGCTGCTCCATCTCGGCGTCATGACCCTTGACGGCGTCCTCCCGGGCCTTCATCCTCTCTTCCTCCACCTTATGGCCACGGGCAACTTCAGCACGCTCGTCACGCATGATCTTCAGCTCGGCCTCCAGCACCTGGCGGCGACCTTGGGCGGCCTGGGCGTCCTTCAGCGCCGCCTCGTGAGCAGCTGCTTCCTGAGCTACGGCTCGCTTCTCCCCCACAGAGGTCGCCGCGACCTGGCTCAGCGCCGCCCGAACGGACACGTCAGAATGGAACCAACCGGAGACCAGCTCCAGGCACCATCCACCAGGAGGGGTTTGGTGCTTTGGAGATCTTCTCGCAGCCGGGCCATCTCAGAAAGGGCTCGCTCTAGGACGTCAGGAGAAGCGGAGGAACCTGGAGTCAGCAACATGGCATAAGAAGGAGGAAGAGGCATCGTCATCACCATGGCCTAGGAGGTAGGAAGCTCCTGAGCCTCTCAGACCTCAGCACCCGAGCCGGGCGCTGGTGCCTCCTGAGTCAGCGGCACTTCGGGGGCTGACTCCTCCCGAGGATGCTCCACCCAGTCTCGCGAGGATGATCGGTGTCGGTGTCAATACCGGCGGATCTCGGGTAGGGGGTCCCAAACTGTGCGTCTAAGGCGGATGGTAACAGGAGGCAGGGGAAACGATGTTTTACCCAGGTTCGGGCCCTCTCGATGGAGGTAATACCCTATGTCCTCCTTTTTGTTCTTGATGATATGAGTATTACAAGAGTTGATCTACCACGAGATCGGAGAGGCTAAACCCTAGAAACTAGCCTATGGTCTGATTATATGTTGTCCTACGGACTAAAACCCTCCAGTTTATATAGACACCAGAAGGGGCTAGGGTTACACAAGGTCGGTTACAAAGGAGGAGATATCTATATCCGTATTGCCTAGCTTGACTTCCACGCCAAGTAGAGTCCCATCCGGACACGGGACGAAGTCTTCAATCTCGTATCTTCATAGTCCAACAGTCCGGCCAAAGGATATAGTCCGGCTGTCCAGAGACCCCCTAATCCAGGAGTCCCTCAGTAGCCCCTGAACCAGGGTTCAATGAAGATGAGTCCGGCACGCAGTGTTGTCTTCGGCATTGCAAGGCGGGTTCCTCCTCCGAATACACCATGGAAGAGTTTGAGTACAAGGATAGTGTCTTACCCTGCAAAATAAGTTCCACATACCACCGTAGAGAGAATAATATTTCCACTAATCTAATCCGCTGACACGTTTTGGCAGTATGACATCACGCCACGGCCCTGTAATTACTTGAACCGTTTTTCTTTAACCAGCCCCGCACATAACGCGAGGCGGTTTCTTGACACGTCTTGTCAAAGCAGAGATCGTGTTCCCCTTATCACGGGATTCTCATCAATACAAACGTGGGTAACCCAACCGTGCCTTTTGGTATGACTCCTAGATCTTAGGTAAGTCTCGAACGGCCACGAGGAGGATGCCTGATATTCATCCCCTTTATAAAGGGACAAGGATTTTTCTTTTTTCCCTCCTGTGCTCAATTGAATCCCCCCCGCCTCGAGTTCTAACACCCAAAGCTCAGGTCAGGTGCTTCGGACCTTCAATCATGTTCGGATCCAGCCTTCAAGGCCGGTGGATGCCTTCCTCCGTCACGGAGGAGGACATTAAGAAGTTGAGGGAGGCCAGATATCTGACCGCCGAAATTTTGCATAGGCTGCCCGCCCGAGGGCAGGTCGTCCCTACTCCCAAACCCAACGAGAGCGTTGTGTTCGTCTCCCACTTCCTCCGAGGACTAGGCCTCGCTCTAGATCCTTTTGTTAGGGGTCTTATGTTCTATTACGGGCTAGATTTTCACGATCTGGCCCCGGATTCCCTTCTTCACATCTCGTCATTTATCGTCGCATGTGAGGCCTTCCTCCGCATTACCCCTCACTTTGGCCCGTGGCTCAAGACCTTCGACGTGAAGCCGAAGATGGTCGAGGGGCAGTATGCACCGTGCGGAGGTGCTCTAATAAGCAAAATTGCTGACGCTCCATGGCCAAAGGGTTCCTTTCCAGAGGTGTCCGGATTATGGCAACAGGAGTGGTTTTACGTCATAGCTCCCTGAAGTGCCAAATGGGTAGCTGCCCCTACCTTTCGCTCGGGCCCCCCACCACAACTGATGTCATGGATCAGCAGGGGGCTAAGCTGGGGTCCAGCCAAGGATGTGTCAATACTGCAGAGCCGTACCAGAGATCTCTTCGAGGGAGATTTCAGTCTGGTTATGGTAATGCAAGTTATGCTGGTTCGTCAAGTCCAGCCTTGCAAGCACTGGCCCCTCCGCATGTGGGAATTCAACCCGGAAGGACCACGCACTATTCAGCATTTCCTCGGCATGACGCACGAGGAGATGTACAGATCGTTCTTTGGACCCCAAATAGAGTGTCCGGACACTACCGAGGACGTGGGCCTGAGTTGCAACCGCCCCGCTGCCCAAGTAAGTAATACCATGGCCGAACACACTGTCCTTTTATTTATCATGACATCATTCTAAAGAATCGCTCTTTGACCAGGACTGGATAACAAAGGCGAAGGTGATCCGGTGTTCGGCCCCCCTTCCTGAAGGCTTGGACAATCCGGTGCTGGAAAAGATGCTCGAGCCAGCACCTTGTCTAGTGCCCTCAAAGGAAGATGAAGGGGGGAATAAAGAGGGAGAAAGCGGGCCTCCATCTCTACCTACTCCAATCGAGGGGAAGGGCGCCTCCGTGAGGGATGATAACCAAGGGGAGGAATCTGACATTCCCTATCCACGGGGAAGTAAGAGGACTACCTCTGAAGATCCGGAAACTAAGTTTTCCAAACGGGAGAAGAAATCTCCGCCAGAGGGTCCTGCCCCGGAGTGCATTCTTGCCGCAGAATGTCCGCATGGGGATCAGCCCTCTATCGAGCTGTAAGTAATCAAAAAGTACTTAATAGTGAAGATATCCTACCTTACTTCCGAAGACAATAACCGATGCTTGTAAATTGTAGTCTGGATCGCAGCCTTTCTCGATAGAGTTCATCATTGGGGGATCTTCTTCCGGAGATGATGGAGAGCGAAACGCCTCCCCCGGACTCCCCAGCTCAAGAAGCGGGCGACCTTGAAGTGTCGCCGCGAAGGGTACCTCCGCATCCAATATCGCCAGAGGATAACCCTTTGGCTGCCACGCATCCCCAGTATCTGGCTCCTGAGGAGAGCGACAGCAAGGGTCCATACTATGTGCGGTCGAACGCGCTGAAGGATCTTCTGGGGCAAGTTGTCATCTCGGAAGTGCATTGTACGCTAATGGGTACGGTAATTGAAAGGATTTCATCCGCCGAAAGTGGTTTGCACGAAGCTTTTATGAGTCTGATGAAAGGCTTCGAGGTACGTGAAATAATGTATGCCTTTAACAGTACCGCATACGTTTGGTATGCCTATGCACATAGTAGCCCCTGAGACTTTGTTTGTCGTCGAGAACAGAGACAAACAGAGGATCATAGTCCCAGGAAATAACCCAACCGCCTTTATGTGTAGGTGGTTGAAGCTCCAGTGGCTAGCCGAACTGATGGGTTTGCCGAACTGAAGCGGCAACTAGATGCAGCAGATGCCGACATCGTGCTTGTCAACAAGCGGCTTGACGAGGCACAGGGTGAGTGTTTTTTCTGGTGATCGTCACATAATAAGAGCAGCATGGTGCCAGTATCTTTAATATGTTGTGACTGTAGATGGAGCTGCCACCATGGAGACCCTTCAGGCGGAGCTTGCCCGAGCCAAGGAGCAAGCAAGGAGTAGCAATGCGGCCGCTTTGAAGGCGGTCGAAGAGTTAAGGGCCGAACAGGCCACGCATTGCGAGAGCAAAGAAAAAATAGCCAAGATGGCTGTAGAGTTAAAAGATGCTACTGACCGTTACCGGCTTCTTGAAGAAGAAGACCGGGCGAAGGCGACAGACCTGGAGAAGGCCCGGGTGGCTGCCAAGGAAGCCCGCTCCAAAATTAGAGCGACGAAGGAGGAGCTAAATCAAGCTGCATATATCGTGTCTGGGAAGCCCTTCTTGTTGCGGACTAAGTTCGGAGATCCAAAGTATGCTCCTCTGGGCCGGCTATGGAGTTCTGCGGACGAGTACATGGATTTGGCTGCAAGTGCTGCTGGTGCAGCTGAGTACTTCAAGGATCAGAAAGGTCCCGAAGTGGAGAAGCTGTTCTGGTCACAGTTTCACGCTCCAGTCCGTCTGCTACTGCTGAATGAGCGATTGACCGGTTGGGCCGAGCTCCATAGGTTGTCCGGACTTGCCATGAGGTCCATTGTGGATCACCTATGGCCGGGAGGGCCAAGGCCGAGTAGCTACTTTAGCTTAGTGCAACAATTCCTTGAAGTTGTGCCACGCATCGATGCTGTAAAGAGATGAACGTGCATAGAAGGTGCGCGGATGGCCCTTGCCCGTGTCAAAACATACTGGGCGGAGATGGAGGCCACCACTGTTGTGGCACAGGGTTCGGCCATAGGCCGAGTGGCTGCCGAGCACTACTTTGAAGAAGTCCTTGAAGGCACTCATTCGATAGAGGCTCAATGCTCGAAGAATATTATTTTCCAGTGACATGTAGTCCCATTGTACAAACAATGTTTTTTCTGAATTAATCAAGGCTGTATTTATACTTTTTCCCAAAAGTACTATGATGCCTCCTGTGCGGCCGTTTATGTATATATGTATATAACCTGAAAGTTTGTAGTCATCGGCTTCCGCCCCCACGCATATAATGCGGGGGTGTTTGTAAAAGATGCATATCCACAGTTGAGCCAACGTCTTGGTCCGTTAAGGAGGTGATAGCGTAGCGAACGAGGAAATCGGACTATATTGCTTTAGCACTTTCACTTAGCCATAGGAGTTTGACAGTGGGGCTACTATATAGCCCTTGGTACCTTTGCGCTTGTCCGAATACGGTGCGCATACGTACATGACCGAGAAACGGCCCTTCGTTAATGCGGAGGAATCCCGAAGATTCTGATTAGTCATCGAGTGGTTGACCAGTCTCTTGCTATATCATGACAGTCAGTTTTCGGCTTTCTCTACTAAGGTGCTCATCCGGATGAACCAGGGCACAATCGCAGTAGTTCTCCCAGTGCTACCTTAGCCGATATAACGGAACGTAATGTACCAAAACGTGGGACCCGGGCAAACCCAACATTTTACCAAAGACATGATTCGGAGCTGATGCATATAGGGCCAAACTCACGACGCCGAACACTCCCTAAGGTGTTTGGTCTTTATAACAGATGTCGGGCTAAACAATGCCCTTTATAAGAAACCCCATGTGTCCAGGTACGTCCAAAATCCTGGCGTGGCCACATGCCAGTAACGCCGGCATCCTTCTTGGTTGTGTGGAGTATCCGGAGGACGTGAGCAACACGAGACAGTAAAAAAGGTTTACGCAGGGCCTTAATCTCAAAAGAAACCTTTGGGCGGGTCCCTGCTGCACGTTTGCGCCTGTATCTCCATTGTGCCGTGTCCTGAACGGGTGTAGCACGATTGTAACCTGCAAAAGGAAATAATTTAGGTGAAAGTTGCCTTGCCGAAAAGAAGAATGAGTTATCAGAATTCCAGAGAAGCCTAGTTGAGCCGGGCTGGCCCTGATTACACGCGGGAAGCCCCTGGTATCGTTTTATGAGGGTTCGAAAACCAATCTCATGCATGTATGATGGAACGCCGGACTTGTCGAACCGTGTTCGTGGTCTTGACGACCTGCCATTTTTCTGGTTGGTGAGGCCACCTAGTGTGCGGCTGTTAGAACCGCCGCGTCCTCTTTCGTACGTGAAGAACGGTTGGTATTTCCGCTAACTGTAATGACGCCTCATGGACCGGGCATCTTGAGCTTGAGAAAAGCATAATGCGGTATTGCATTAAAACGAGCGAAAGTCGCCCTTCCGAGTAGTGCTTGAAAATCACTTCGAAATGGAGCAATGCGAAAAGTTAACGTTTCATTTCCGAAGTTATCGGGAGAACCGAATACCACCTCTAGTAGTAGAGAGCCCTTGCAGTGGGCCTCTTGGCCTGGTATTACTCCCTTGAAGGTAGTATTACTGTGGCTTATTTGTGTTGGGTCTATCCCCATTTTGCGGACTGTGTCCTGATATATCAGATTGAGAACACTGCCGCCGTCCATGAGGACCCTTGTGAAATGGTACACGTTTATTATTGGGTCTAACACCAAGGCCGCCAGTCCTTCGCGCCGGATATGTGTATCGTGATCCCTATGATCAAAACTGATCGGGCAGGCCAACTAGGGGTTGGACCTAGGGGTGATGGGCTCTATGGCGCGTGTGTACCGGAGTGCGTGATTGCTTCTCCTCCTTATCACATGGACCACGTTTACTGTTTTAACCTTCGGTGGAAACTTTTTCTGTCCTCCGGCGCTTAGCTGGCGAGGTTTATCCTCGTCTTCGCTTGGTGTATCTTCCACTTTGTGTTCGGCGTTTAGCTTACCGGCCTGCTTGAAGACCCAACATTCTCTATGGGTATGATTTGCAGGTTTGTCTAGGGTGCCGTGAATCTGACAAAGTTAGTCAAGAATTTTGTTTAGGACAGATTGTCCTTCTCTGCTGCCTTTGAAAGGCTTTTTTCGCTGACCTGGTCGGGAGCCCCTGAATCCGGCGTTTACCGTTGTATTATCTGGGCTACCTTCTTTATTTCGATGCTTGTTTTTGTTGCGTCGTGATTTACCATTGCCATCCCTTACTTCGGATGTGCTTGGGTCGCTGGTGCTGCTACGGGCCAACCAGCTGTCCTCGCCCACACAAAAGCGGGTCATGAGGCTTGTTAGGGCTGCCATTGTTCTCAATTTTTCTTGACCGAGGTGTCTGGCGAGCCATTCGTCTCGGACGCTGTGTTTAAAAGCTACTAAGGCTTCGGTGTCTGGACAGTCAACTATTTGGTTCTTCTTGGTGAGGAACCTGTTCCAAAGCTTTCGGGCGGACTCTCCGGATTGTTGGATTATATGACTTAAATCGTCTGCATCCGGAGGTCGGACATAAGTCCCTTGAAAATTGGCCCGGAAAGCGTCCTCGAGCTCCTCCCAACTTCCAATTGAGTTTTCGCGGAGGCTTTTCAGCCAGTGCCTAGCTGGCCCTTTAAGCTTGAGGGGCAAGTATTTAATGGCATGGAGATCATCTCCACGAGCCATATGAATATGGAGGATGAAATCCTCTATCCAGACTCCAGGGTCTGTGGTTCCGTCGTACGCCTCTATGTTCACCGGTTTGAATCCTTCTGTCGTGATCCAGCACCTCATCAGTGAAATATAGTGGGTGTGCGGCACCCCTATATTGGGATGCACCATAGTGTTTGAACGGTTGTAGTATTCGGTGTTGGTTGTGTACCTTAGCGCGCTTCCTAGATCCATAGATAGATCTGGTCGCGCCGGATTTTTGACGCAAGTTCTCCCGTAGAATGTGTGTTGACTTATGCGTGATTTTGTTA
The DNA here is from genome assembly GCF_002162155.2 of Triticum dicoccoides. Classification (NCBI taxonomy): domain Eukaryota; kingdom Viridiplantae; phylum Streptophyta; class Magnoliopsida; order Poales; family Poaceae; genus Triticum; species Triticum dicoccoides. The sequence goes on along the minus strand of NC_041390.1, from coordinate 160,646,026 downwards.
GCCGCTCTATCGTGTTCACATGGTGGTGGATCCGGCCGGTTGGCCGTATCACATATCGGCTGTATGGGCTTTAGGGCCTCATCGTCGAATTCCGATAATAGCTTGCGCTTTGGATAGCTATTTGGGTGGTAGCTTCTACCATACTTTGTTACTTTGTTCCACTTGCTGTTGAGCGTATCTTGTGCAACCCTAAGCCTTTGCTTCTGTTTTTTCAGGCTTCTCGCTGTGGCAGTAAGCCTTCTGCGGAGGTTTTCTTGCTCCAAGTGTGTTTCCGACGATGGGTACATCTTCGTCCGGACTGTTGTCTTCCCTAGACGGGGATTGATGAGGCTTATCTTCGGCGTCATTGTGTTCGGATGTCGCATCCGTACTATGTTTGCAATTTGCTTCTTGATCATTTTCTACCCCCGGGGTAGTGCAGTTGTCATCTTTTCCAGAGTCGCGTGGACTATTATTATCGCTGTTTTTGCTATGGCGGGACTTAGGGCGGCGCCGCTGACGTCGGCGCTTGGGTTGCTTCTTGGAGGGGTTATCCTCCGCTTTCTCATCGCCATTGGCTTCGTTGGGGGTGTCTACCATGTACACGTCATGTGATGAAATGGCGGTCCAGCGCCCTGTGGGCGGTGGTTCCGGTTCGTCTCCTGCATCATCGTCCATACCATTGAGGTCTTCGGAGTCGAAGTCGAGCATGTCGGTTAAGTCGTCGACAGTGGCTAATAAGTGGGTGGTGGGTGGGCAGCGAATTTCTTCATCGTCCGCATCCCATTCTAACCGGACATAGTTCGGCCAGGGTTCTCCTGACAGGGAGAGAGACCTTAATGAATTTAGCACATCTCCAAAAGGTGAGTGCTGAAAGATATCCGCGGAGGTGAACTCCATGATCGGAACCCAGTCAGACTCGAGGGGCACGGATACGAGCGGCTCGGAGTCCGTGGCCGAAGACGAATCCACTGGTTTGGCAACACGACTCTTGTAAGGGGTGAAGTCAGTATCTGGCTCTATCGCCGCTGAGAGTGCGGCCTCCATGGCGGGGTCCATCCCTCCGCCCTCGGATGGCGCGACTTGCTCTGGATAAAAGGCCGTTGTAGCTACGGATGCGATCTCCCGAACGTTGTTCGACGATAGAGTTACGTCTTGCTCGTCATGACTGCGCGGCGCGTCCGGCATGGCCTCGAATCCGTCAAAGATCAAGTGTCCGCAGATATCGGCCGTGTAGTTCAAGTTTCCAAATCTGACCTGATGGCCAGGGGCATAGCTCTCAATCTGCTCCAGATGGCCAAGCGAATTGGCACGCAGTGCAAAGCCGCCAAATATGAAGATCTGTCCGGGAAGGAAAGCTTCACCCTGGACCGCATCACTAGCGATGATCGAAGGAGCCATCGAGCCTTATGGTGACGACACAATGGAACTCTCAATGAAAGCACCAATGTCGGTGTCAAAACCGGCGGATCTCAGGTAAGGGGTCCCGAACTGTGCGTCTAAGGTGGACGGTAACAGGAGGCAGGGGACACGAGGTTTTACCCAGGTTCGGGCCCTCTCAATGGAGGTAATACCCTACGTCCTTCTTGATTGTTTTTGATGATATGAGTATTACAAGAGTTGATCTACCACGAGGGGAGAGGCTAAACCCTAGAAGCTAGCCTATGGTCTGATTATATGTTGTTCTATGGACTAAAACCCTCCAGTTTATATAGACACCAGAGGGGGCTAGGGTTACACAAGGTCGATTACAAAGGAGGAGATATCTATATCTGTATTGCCTAGCTTTCCTTCCACGCCAAGTAGAGTCCCATCCGGACACGGGACGAAGTCTTCAATCTCGTATCTTCATAGTCCAACAGTCCGGCCAAAGGACATAGTCCGGCTGTCCGGAGACCCACTAATCCAGGACTCCCTCAATCGGGTTGGAGAAGCACGAGCACCGTCCCCACCTTTTCTCATGGAGAGGGGCGCGGTCGCAGGAGGCGACCCGGACTCAAGCAGCACCACCCCGCTCTCCCTTCTCCTCTTCGCCGCAGGCGTCAGCCTGGTTACACAACAAGGAAAAAGAGTCGGAAACAAGCATCAACAGCAAGAACAAGGCGAGATGGGGACACTTACTGATCCGCGGGTGACATAGTCCCTCCGCTTCGGGAGCGTGAAGCCGGAAAGCTTCGCAACCCGATGCATGGGTGCGCCAATTCCGGAAGCAGAAGCAGGAGCGGCAGCTGGGCCAGAAGTGGCTCCAGGCAGCGTTGGAGCAGAAGCAGCATCCCGGGAGATCAACACCGATCGGTCCCTCATCAGGATGACGGGCGGCTCTCCCTTCTTCGAGCGGGTGTCAGCCTCGTCGTTGTCAGGAAGGGTGCGGAGGATGTCAGCTTTGCTCAAGGGGGGGTCTCCCCCATCCCTTCAGGGGTCTCCTCCGAGTCTTCCTCCTCCTCCTCTTCCTCCCCGCGGGACTCACCAGAAGACAACTCCACCGGCGTCAGTGTCGCAGGGGCCCCGGTGGGTGCCGGTGGCACCAATCCGTGCCCGTCAAAGGTTGGCCTGGAGGCCACGACCAGCGCCCCGTCCTTGCGGCGGAACAAGGGAGTGAAGACCTTCGGCGGGTACTCCTGGTCGTCCCCAACCAGGATGCAGAGAGCCATAGCCAACTCATCATCGGACAAGGCTTTTGGGCTCAAGCAAACCTTGTCCTCTTCGTTCCCAAGCTCCCACAAGGGGCGCGTACGCGCCTGGAGTGGGCCTACGCATAGCATCAGGAATTCCCTCAGGAGCATGGCCCCTGTCACCTTCGCCGCCTTCGCGTTGCCCGGCTTCAGGTCGGCGTTCATCTGCTCCAGCACCACCATCGCCCGCTCATCAGTGAGCTTCGCACGAGACCACCCCTTGTCGGACTGGGGCATCTCCGTCGGCAGCGTCAAGCGTGGGTGGACGCACTTGGTGTCCATCATGGCCCACTTGCTCCGGAAGCCGTCAGCCTTCTTCCCAGTCTTCGAGATTGAGTTGGCCTTGGCGGCCATGATGAAATTTGCACACCCGGAGGTATGGCCATCGTTGATGCGGAGGAAGAAGAAGTGGAGCAGCAGAGCCACAGACGACATCATGCCGAGGTACGCCTCGCAGTAGTAGGCGACGATCGACAAGAGAAGGATAGAGTTGGGATGAAGATGCAGCGCCTGCAGTCCGTAGTGGTCCAGGACCTCATAGAAGAAGTCAGAGAAAGGGGGAACCAGTCTTGCGGCAATGCTATTCATGAAGAAGGGGAAGAAGGTGCTTCCTTCGGGCTCTGGCACGGCAAAGCCGACCCGAAGCTCAGTCTTCCCCTTCTCGTTGCTTTCCCCCACCGTCAGCAAGCACGTGGCGGCGGGGTTCTTCTCCGAGACATTAGGCGCATCAATGGCTGGCTCGTACCAAGCCGGTGACGAGGCATACTTGACCTTGCGCGGCGCCATTAGTCGCTGATGCGGGAGAAGATGGAAGCAGATCTAGGGATTTCGGAGGCAGGGCGCAAGAAAGGGGATCTGAGCAAGGCGAAAGGAAGCAGTGAAGGCAAGTGCTGTCTACGCCAGCTTTTTAACAGTCGGGCAGTTGCCGAGGCATCGTGGGGAAGCGGAGACACCCACGTCCAATCAATCACCATGCATCAACCAAGGCCATAGGCTATTGGGGCCCACGGCGCTCCGCACTTGACCTTTGGCTTCGCCTCGAAGCCAAGCCCGAGCGTGCCTTGAGCCCGGGGGCTACTGTCGGTGTTTTGGAAACGGGGGTCCCCAGACTTGCCTACCTGTGGCCCATGGCGTGGCTCTGTGAGCTGGCCCGTACGGCCCATCTTCAAGAACAAGCACCCAAGACCCTCGCGAGGAGCGGCCTCACCAGGCTGGCTCGTGAGGGGAGGAGAGACCAAGGCAAGACAAACCTTGCGAGGTTCCAGTGATGTGAGCCATGACGACCAAGGCCAAGCGGGCGCCAGGTGGGAGAGGACCAGGGCCTCTATAAATAGGATTAGCCACCACAGTAGGAGGGGAGAAAGGAACGGATTCAGTTCATCCTCACACCCACCAAGCACAAGAACACCTCGCCTCAGGAGGCTGTTCTTCCCCTTGTACTGTTCATCCCCAGCCTAAGAGGCAATCCACCACCACCACACTGGAGTAGGGTATTACACCACAATGGTGGCCCGAACCAGTATAAGTCTTGTGTCCCTTGTGTTGCGAGTTCATCGAGTTTGCCCTTGAGATCTTAGCAAAGCTAGGACGTGGACCGGTAGGGGGAGATCTTCGTGCGCACCCCAGTGTTCGAACCTTGAGGGTTTTGCTAGAACCCGAGATCTGACAACTATGTTTGTCTTAATCTTTGCAATGCTTATAAAATTATGTGACTGCAATGTATGAAATTCGCTGAAATTCAAGAAAATGAGTGAAGGTGCAATCATTGATGTGTACTACTAAAACTTTCCACTTATAAAGGCGTATGTGTTCTTGGCATTTTTAATTCATGTATCATTAGTTGTTTTAATTTGCAAGAGTGTTGCAATATATGATCATGTTCAGAAGACATGACCTGTGTATCATATTGTACCACATAGTTAAAACCATTTCAACATGGAAGCAAATAATTAACACAATACTTAGCATGCAGTACTTGACAACCTTAGCATCGACATATACTTTAAGTGCTACTCTTTATATAGTACTTAACAATCAGGATTTTAGGAAATCATTGGCTTCTAATTGCACCACAAAATATTTTCAATGAATAGGAAAAGCCCTTTAGTGCCTCCATACAACATGAGCATAACATTGACTCCCATTTTCAAATGTGAATGCATTGCCATCACAGCCTCCCATTTAGTAACGTGAATGGTTCCAATTATAGGGGATATTATGTATCTTGCCATGAACTTCTTGTTGTGAAAAATAGCTAGTGTGATTGGACCATAATTGAGCAGCAATTCATGAACAATTGAACGTAGCAATATCTGTTAAACGAGGAATAAAACAATCGTGACACTATACAAAGCAATAGTTCATTGAGAGCATATTTAACATAAAAGACTTTGAATCATAATTTTGTGAATGACACAATTCATCCTGTTCAAGGTATGCACCACTGGCACACCTATTCCCATCAGGCCTCCAGCATGGAACCTTTTAGTAATGGAGTCAACTCTACCGACAAATTATGCTTCAAGTCTTTCCAACAGAAGTCCGATGAAGGAGTAAGCACCATCTCTCTTCAACTACATATTTAACAAGCCCTGCATGAAAATAAAATACTAATTAGTAAGTCAGGACAAATACATTATTTTTGCTAAGTTGTAGTTCAACATGCAATAATTTGAAAGAAAACTAACTTAGATTGTTGGTCCATCGAGGGATCTCAGATGGTATGGACAGACAGATGCTAAGATCAGGCTATGTTATATCAGCTCACAAGTCAGTGCCAGCTCTTAGTGAAGGAAATATGCCCTAGAGGAAATAATAAAGTTATTATTTATTTCCTTATAATCATGATAAATGTTTATTATTCATGCTAGAATTGTATTTTCCGGAAACATAATACATGTGTGAATACACAGACAAACAGAGTGTCACTAGTATGCCTCTACTTGACTAGCTCGTTAATCAAAGATGGTTATGTTTCCTAACCATGAACAATGAGTTGTTATTTGATTAACGAGGTCACATCATTAGTAGAATGATCTGATTGACATGACCCATTCCATTAGCTTAGCACCTGATCGTTTAGTATGTTGCTATTGCTTTCTTCATGACTTATACATGTTCCTACGACTATGAGATTATGCAACTCCCGTTTACCGGAGGAACACTTTGGGTACTACCAAACGTCACAACGTAAATGGGTGATTATAAAGGAGTACTATAGGTGTCTCCAATGGTCGATGTTGGGTTGGCGTATTTCGAGATTAGGATTTGTCACTCCGATTGTCGGAGAGGTATCTCTGGGCCCTCTCGGTAATACACATCACATAAGCCTTGCAAGCATTACAACTAATATGTTAGTTGTGAGATGATGTATTACGGAACGAGTAAAGAGACTTGCCGTTAACGAGATTGAACTAGGTATTGGATACCGACGATCGAATCTCGGGCAAGTAACATATCGATGACAAAGGGAACAACGTATGTTGTTATGCGGTCTGACCGATAAAGATCTTCGTAGAATATGTAGGAGCCAATATGGGCATCCAGGTCCCGCTATTGGTTATTGACCAGAGACATGTCTCGGTCATGTCTACATTGTTCTCGAACCCGTAGGGTCCGCACGCTTAAGGTTACGATGACAGTTATATTATGAGTTTATGCATTTTGATGTACCGAAGGTTGTTCGGAGTCCCGGATGTGATCACGGACATGACGAGGAGTCTCGAAATGGTCGAGACGTAAAGATTGATATATTGGAAGCCTATGTTTGGACATTGGAAGTGTTCCGGGTGAAATCGGGATTTTACCGGGTTACCGGGAGGTTACCGGAACCCCCCGGGAGCCATATGGGCCATCATGGGCCTTAGTGGAAAGGAGAAAGGGGCAGCCCAAGGTGGCTGCGCCTCTTTCCCCTCCCCTAGTCCTATTAGGACTAGGAGAAGGTGGCCGGCCCCCCTCTCTCCCTTCCCCTCCGAGGAATCCTAGTTGGACTAGGATTGGGGGGAGGAATCCTACTCCCAGAGGGCGTAGGACTCTCCTGCGCCTCCCTCTTTGGCCGGCCAGCCTCCCCTCCTCTCCTCCTTTATATACGGAGGCAGGGGCACCTCTAAACACACAAGTTGACACAAGTTGATCCACGTGATCGATTCCTTAGCCGTGTGCGGTGCCCCCTGCCACCATATTCCTCGATAATACTGTAGCGGAGTTTAGGCGAAGCCCTGCTGCTGTAGTTCATCAAGATCGTCACCACGCCGTCGTGCTGACGAAACTCTTCCCCGACACTTTGCTGGATCGGAGTCCGGGGATCGTCATCGAGCTGAACGTGTGCTCGAACTCGGAGGTGCCGTAGTTTCGGTGCTTGATCGGTTGGATCGTGAAGACATACGACTACTTCCTCTACGTCGTGTCATTGCTTCCGCAGTCGGTCTGCGTTGGGTACGTAGACAACACTCTCCTCTCGTTGCTATGCATCACATGATCCTGTGTGCGCGTAGGAAAATTTTTGAAATTACTACGAAACCCAACAGTGGCATCCGAGCCTAGGTTAATGATGTTGATGTTATATGCACGAGTAGAACACAAGTGAGTTGTGGACGATACAAGTCATACTGCCTACCAGCATGTCATATTTTGGTTCAGCGGTATTGTTGGACGAGACGACCCGGACCAACCTTACGCGTACGCTTACGCGGGACCGGTTCCCTCGACGTGCTTTGCACAGAGATGGCTTGCGGGCGACTGCCTCTCCAACTTTAGTTGAACCAAGTATGGCTACGCCCGGTCCTTGCGAAGGTTAAAACGGAGTCTATTTGACAAACTATCGTTGTGGTTTTGATGCGTAGGTGAGATTGGTTCTTACTTAAGCCCGTAGCAGCCACGTAAAACATGCAACAACAAAGTAGAGGACGTCTAACTTGTTTTTGCAGGGCATGTTGTGATGTGATATGGTCAAGGCATGATGCTGAATTTTATTGTATGAGATGATCATGTTTTGTAACCAAGTTATCGGCAACTGGCAGGAGCCATATGGTTGTCGCTTTATTGTATGCAATGCAATCGCGATGTAATGCTTTACTTTATTACTAAACGGTAGTGATAGTCATGGAAGCATAAGATTGGCGAGACGACAACGATGCTACGATGGAGATCAAGGTGTCGCGCCGGTGACGATGGTGATCATGACGGTGCTTCGGAGATGGAGATCACAAGCACAAGATAATGATGGCCATATCATATCACTTATATTGATTGCATGTGATGTTTATCTTTTTATGCATCTTATCTGGCTTTGATTGACGGTAGCATTATAAGATGATCTCTCACTAAATTATCAAGAAGTGTTCTCCCTGAGTATGCACCGTTGCAAAAGTTCTTCGTGCTGAGACACCACGTGATGATCGGGTGTGATAGGCTCTACGTTCAAATACAACGGGTGCAAAACAGTTGCGCACGCAGAATACTCAGGTTAAACTTGACGAGCCTAGCATATGCAGATATGGCCTCGGAACACGGAGACCGAAAGGTCGAGCGTGAATCATATAGTAGATATGATCAACATAATGATGTTCACCGATGAAACTACTCCATCTCACGTGATGATCGGACATGGTTTAGTTGATTTGGATCACGTGATCACTTAGAGGATTAGAGGGATGTCTATCTAAGTGGGAGTTCTTTAATAATATGATTAATTGAACTTAAAATTTATCATGAACTTAGTCCCTGATAGTATCTTGCTTGTTTATGTTGATTGTAGATAGATGGCTCGTGCTGTTGTTCCGTTAAATTTTAATGCGTTCCTTGAGAAAGCAAAGTTGAAAGATGATGGAAGCAATTACACGGACTGGGTCCGTAACTTGAGGATTATCCTCATTGCTGCACAGAAGAATTACGTCCTGGAAGCACCGCTGGGTGCCAGGCCTATTGCTAGAGCAACGCCAGATGTTATGAACGTCTGGCAGAGCAAAGCTGATGACTACTCGATAGTTCAGTGTGCCATGCTTTACGGCTTAGAATCGGGACTTCAACGACGTTTTGAACGTCATGGAGCATATGAGATGTTCCAGGAGTTGAAGTTAATATTTCAAGCAAATGCCCGGATTGAGAGATATGAAGTCTCCAATAAGTTCTATAGCTGCAAGATGGAAGAGAACAGTTCTGTCAGTGAGCATATACTCAAAATGTCTGGGTATAATAATCACTTGATTCAATTGGGAGTTAATCTTCCAGATGATTGCGTCATTGACAGAATTCTCCAATCACTACCACCAAGCTACAAGAGCTTCGTGATGAACTATAATATGCAAGGGATGAACAAGACTATTCCCGAGCTCTTCGCAATGCTAAAAGCTGCGGAGGTAGAAATCAAGAAGGAGCATCAAGTGTTGATGGTTAACAAGACCACTAGTTTCAAGAAAAAGGGCAAAGGGAAGAAAAAGGGGAACTTCAAAAAGAACGGCAAGCAAGTTGCTGCTCAAGAGAAGAAACCCAAGTCTAGACCTAAGCCTGAAACTGAGTGCTTCTACTGTAAGCAGACTGGTCACTGGAAGCGGAACTGCCCCAAGTATTTGGCGGATAAGAAGGATGGCAAGGTGAACAAAGGTATATGTGATATACATGTTATTGATGTGTACCTTACCAATGCTCGCAGTAGCACCTGGGTATTTGATACTGGTTCTGTTGCTAATATTTGCAACTCGAAACAGGGACTACAGAATAAGCGGGCACTGGCAAAGGACGAGGTGACGATGCGCGTGGGAAACGGTTCCAAAGTCGATGTGATCGCGGTCGGCACGCTACCTCTACATCTACCTTCGGGATTAATATTAGACCTAAATAATTGTTATTTGGTGCCAGCGTTGAGCATGAACATTATATCTGGATCTTGTTTAATGCGAGACGGTTATTCATTTAAATCAGAGAATAATGGTTATTCTATTTATATGAGTAATATCTTTTATGGTCATGCACCCTTGAAGAGTGGTCTATTCTTACTAAATCTCGATAGTAGTAATACACATATTCATAATGTTGAAACCAAAAGATACAGAGTTGATAATGAAAGTGCAACTTATTTGTGGCACTGTCGTTTAGGTCATATCGGTGTAAAACGCATGAAGAAACTCCATACTAATGGACTTTTGGAACCACTTGATTATGAATCACTTGGTACTTGCGAACCGTGCCTCATGGGCAAGATGACTAAAACACCGTTCTCCGGTACTATGGAGAGAGCAACAGATTTGTTGGAAATCATACATACCGATGTATGTGGTCCGATGAATATTGAGGCTCGTGGCGGATATCGTTATTTTCTCACCTTCACAGATGATTTAAGCAGATATGGATATATCTACTTAATGAAGCATAAGTCTAAAACATTTGAAAAGTTCAAAGAATTTCAGAGTGAAGTTGAAAATCATCGTAACAAGAAAATAAAGTTTCTACGATCTGATCGTGGAGGAGAATATTTGAGTTACGAGTTTGGTGTACATTTGAAAAACTGTGGAATAGTTTCGCAACTCACGCCCCCCGGAACACCACAACGTAATGGTGTGTCCGAACGTCGTAATCGTACTTTACTAGATATGGTGCGATCTATGATGTCTCTTACAGATTTACCGCTATCATTTTGGGGATATGCTTTAGAGACGGCCGCATTCACGTTAAATAGGGCACCATCAAAATCCGTTGAGACGACGCCTTATGAACTATGGTTTGGCAAGAAACCAAAGTTGTCGTTTCTTAAAGTTTGGGGCTGCGATGCTTATGTGAAAAAGCTTCAACCTGATAAGCTCGAACCCAAATCGGAGAAATGTGTATTCATAGGATACCCAAAGGAAACTGTTGGGTACACCTTCTATCACAGATCCGAAGGCAAAACATTTGTTGCTAAGAATGGATCATTTCTAGAGAAGGAGTTTCTCTCGAAAGAAGTGAGTGGGAGGAAAGTAGAACTTGACGAGGTAACTGTACCTGCTCCCTTACTGGAAAGTAGTTCATCAGAGAAAACTGTTTCAGTGACACCTACACCAGTTAGTGAGGAAGCCAATGATAATGATCATGAAACTTCAGATCAAGATACTACTGAACTTCGTAGATCAACCAGAGTAAGATCCGCACCAGAGTGGTACGGTAATCCTGTTCTGGAGGTCATGCTACTAGATCATGATGAACCTACGAACTATGAAGAAGCGATGGTGAGCCCAGATTCCGCAAAGTGGCTAGAAGCCATGAAATCTGAGATGGGATCCATGTATGAGAACAAAGTATGGACTTTGGTTGACTTGCCCGATGATCGGCAAGCGATTGAGAATAAATGGATCTTTAAGAAGAAGACTGACGCTGATGGTAATGTTACTGTCTACAAAGCTCGACTTGTCGCAAAAGGTTTTCGGCAAGTTCAAGGAATTGACTACGATGAGACCTTCTCACCCGTAGCGATGCTTAAGTCTGTCCGAATCATGTTAGCAATTGCCGCATTTTATGATTATGAAATTTGGCAAATGGATGTAAAAACTGCATTCCTGAATGGATTCCTGGAAGAAGAGTTGTATATGATGCAACCAGAAGGTTTTGTCGATCCAAAGGCAGCTAACAAAGTGTGCAAGCTCCAGCGATCCATTTATGGACTGGTGCAAGCCTCTCGGAGTTGGAATAAACGTTTTGATAGTGTGATCAAAGCATTTGGTTTTATACAGACTTTTGGAGAAGCCTGTATTTACAAGAAAGTGAGTGGGAGCTCTGTAGCATTTCTGATATTATATGTGGATGACATATTACTGATTGGAAATGATATAGAATTTCTGGATAGCATAAAGGGATACTTGAATAAAAGTTTTTCAATGAAAGACCTCGGTGAAGCTGCTTACATATTAGGCATTAAGATCTATAGAGACAGATCAAGACGCTTAATTGGACTTTCACAAAGCACATACCTTGAAATTTTTTTGAAGAAATTCAAAATGGATCAAGCAAAGAAAGGGTTCTTGCCTGTGTTACAAGGTGTGAAATTGAGTAAGACTCAATGCCCGACCACTGCAGAAGATAGAGAGAATATGAAAGATATTCCCTATGCATCAGCCATAGGCTCTATCATGTATGCAATGCTGTGTACCAGACCTGATGTGTGCCTTGCTATAAGTTTAGCAGGGAGGTACCAAAGTAATCCAGGAATGGATCACTGGACAGCGGTCAAGAACATCCTGAAATACCTGAAAAGGACAAAGGATATGTTTCTCGTATATGGAAGTGACAAAGAGCTCATCGTAAAAGGTTACGTTGATGCAAGCTTTGACACTGATCCGGACGATTCTAAATCGCAAACCGGATACGTGTTTACATTAAACGGTGGAGCTGTCAGTTGGTGCAGTTCTAAACAAAGCGTCGTAGCGGGATCTACATGTGAAGCGGAATACATAGCTGCTTCGGAAGCAGCAAATGAAGGAGTCTGGATGAAGGAGTTCATATCCGATCTAGGTGTCATACCTAGTGCATCGGGTCCAATGAAATTTTTTTGTGACAATACTGGTGCAATTGCCTTGGCAAAGGAATCCAGATTTCACAAAAAGACCAAACACATCAAGAGACGCTTCAACTCCATCCGGGATCTAGTCCAGGTGGGAGACATAGAGATTTGCAAGATACATACGGATCTGAATATTGCAGACCCGTTGACTAAGCCTCTTCCACGAGCAAAACATGATCAGCACCAAAGCTCCATGGGTGTTAGATTCATTACAGTGTAATCTAGATTATTGACTCTAGTGCAAGTGGGAGACTGAAGGAAATATGCCCTAGAGGCAATAATAAAGTTATTATTTATTTCCTTATAATCATGATAAATGTTTATTATTCATGCTAGAATTGTATTTTCCGGAAACATAATACATGTGTGAATACATAGACAAACAGAGTGTCACTAGTATGCCTCTACTTGACTAGCTCGTTAATCAAAGATGGATATGTTTCCTAACCATGAACAATGAGTTGTTATTTGATTAACGAGGTCACATCATTAGTAGAATGATCTGATTGACATGACCCATTCCATTAGCTTAGCACCTGATCGTTTAGTATGTTGCTATTGCTTTCTTCATGACTTATACATGTTCCTACGACTATGAGATTATGCAACTCCCGTTTACCGGAGGAACACTTTGGGTACTACCAAACGTCACAACGTAAATGGGTGATTATAAAGGAGTACTACAGGTGTCTCCAATGGTCGATGTTGGGTTGGCGTATTTCGAGATTAGGATTTGTCACTCCGATTGTCGGAGAGGTATCTCTGGGCCCTCTCGGTAATACACATCACATAAGCCTTGCAAGCATTACAACTAATATGTTAGTTGTGAGATGATGTATTACGGAACGAGTAAAGAGACTTGCCGTTAACGAGATTGAACTAGGTATTGGATACCGACGATCGAATCTCGGGCAAGTAACATACCGATGACAAAGGGAACAACCTATGTTGTTATGCGGTCTGACCGATAAAGATCTTCGTAGAATATGTAGGAGCCAATATGGGCATCCAGGTCCCGCTATTGGTTATTGACCAGAGACATGTCTCGGTCATGTCTACATTGTTCTCGAACCCGTAGGGTCCGCACGCTTAAGGTTACGATGACAGTTATATTATGAGTTTATGCATTTTGATGTACCGAAGGTTGTTCGGAGTCCCGGATGTGATCACGGACATGACGAGGAGTCTCGAAATGGTCGAGACGTAAAGATTGATATATTGGAAGCCTATGTTTGGACATCGGAAGTGTTCCGGGTGAAATCGGGATTTTACCGGGTTACCGGGAGGTTACCGGAACCCCCCGGGAGCTATATGGGCCATCATGGGCCTTAGTGGAAAGGAGAAAGGGGCAGCCCAAGGTGGCTGCGCCTCTTTCCCCTCCCCTAGTCCTATTAGGACTAGGAGAAGGTGGCCGGCCCCCCTCTCTCCCTTCCCCTCCGAGGAATCCTAGTTGGACTAGGATTGGAGGGGGAATCCTACTCCCAGTGGGAGTAGGACTCTCCTGCGCCTCCCCCCCTTTGGCCGGCCAGCCTCCCTCCTCTACTCCTTTATATACGGAGGCAGGGGCACCTCTAAACACACAAGTTGACACAAGTTGATCCACGTGATCGATTCCTTAGCCGTGTGCGGTGCCCCCTGCCACCATATTCCTCGATAATACTGTAGCGGAGTTTAGGCGAAGCCCTGCTGCTGTAGTTCATCAAGATCGTCACCACGCCGTCGTGCTGACGAAACTCTTCCCCGACACTTTGCTGGATCGGAGTCCGGGGATCGTCATCGAGCTGAACATGTGCTCGAACTCGGAGGTGCCGTAGTTTCGGTGCTTGATCGGTTGGATCGTGAAGACGTACGACTACTTCCTCTACGTCGTGTCATTGCTTCCGCAGTCGGTCTGCGTTGGGTACGTAGACAACACTCTCCTCTCGTTGCTATGCATCACATGATCCTGTGTGCGCGTAGGAAATTTTTTGAAATTACTACGAAACCCAACACTTAGTACTCCCTCCGGTCATTTTAACTCTGCATATAAGAATTGTCTGAAGTGAAACTTCATAAAGTTTGATATATATATGGAAAAATATCAACATCTACCATGCTAAAGTTATACAATATGAAAATTTAAGTCATGACGCGTCTCTAGATATTGATTTCACATTGTGAATGTTAATATTTTTTCTATAAAGGTGGTCAAACTTTACGAGGCTTGACTTTAGATAAATCTTATATGCGGACTAAAAAGGACCGGAGGGAGTTCGTAACACATAGCAAGCTCTCTCCACAAGCCCAGATGAAAATAGGAGCGACCTTCATTTTCGGTATTGAGTACAAGTTGGAACGTATACCCATGTTTTGCGTGCAATGTGAATTGAGGAGAGTCCTCATGTAAGAAAAGGCAAAACTTGTCTACCACACGTTTTGTTGCAAAGCAAGGGATGTATTGTGGGAAATAGTAAAACATGATATATTTGTTAACAATGAAGATATAATGTGTCATTCATATAGGTCAAAAATATATGGTCAGAAACATATGAGAAAATATATGCAAGAATTTTTAGTTTGACACCACTGGTGCATGGTACCATTTATCCCAATTTATTAGTGCTATGTTGGTAAAGTAGGTAACATTTCCAATTTGTCCTAAAGTAGGCAATGTTTCCATATTGCGTCAGTGTTGAATGGTACCATTTATCCCAATTTGGCAATACTATGTTGGTAAAGTAGGCAATATTCCCAATTTGGCCTAAAGTACAACCATGGAGTCTCCACAAAATCATGTAATTTTTAATTTCCTATTAATTGCATGTCATCCACTTTTGAAGAAAATATGGAAAAAATAGTTCAAGAACCCTAACCCTCCAAGTGAGGGGGGGGGGTCTTTACATCCCATGCGCTTCCTTAAGTCCTCTCAGCCGGTGATGTTGAACAACTCGTTAGTCTGGCCAAGACCGCACATGCGCCCTCCATCATGACACCGTGGGCATCAAAAATAGGGCCCTCAAATCAAACTGCAGATAAATGCATGCACGACGATTGTCTTTTGGTGGATTATCACCCAAGGGTAGACTATGAATTCGAACTACAAGATATGGATGCAGATTGCACTCACCTTGCTGTTCATGAAAAACACCAATTTGATGGGGGTGGACCGGCAGCACCAGAAACATCAGTGATAGTCGCTACCGACAGCTGATGTCTACTACGCAACTTTACCCTTGTAGACGTTGTTTGTTGGCGTCTTGGGAACGGGGGTCCCCAGACTTGCCTGCCTGCAGCCCACGGTGTGGTTCCGCCAGCGGCCCCGTACGGCCCATCTTCACCAGCAAACACTCAAGACCCTCGCGAGGGGCCGAGCCTCGCGAGGCGGACAATGCAAGACCTCCTCGGCGGCGGCCTCACCAGGCTGGCTCGCAAGGGGCGGAGATATCAAGGCAAGGGGCACCTCGCGAGGTTCCTGTGATGCAAGCCATGACGACCGGGGCCAGGCGGGCGCCAGCACGCACAGTGTCCTCGTTTCCTCTTTGGTGCTAAAGAGGCAAGCACAAGCGAGGAGTCCCGAGGCATCAGGCAAAGGTTTCCATATTACTGCAATGAGACCAAGGCCAGCAGGACGAAGGTCACCGTGGAGCCCAGGATGGTGTCACCACCAGAGCTTTTGGCTGGTGAAGACCACCTTTAGTCAGGATAACTTGTACTAGTTGTCTCCCGTCAAATTGGCCGTTGTGGGATCCCTTCTCGCTTAATATTTGGGAAGAGGACCAGGGCCTCTATAAATAGGACTAGCCATCACCATAGGTAGGGAGGGAGATCCATTCCACCCTCATGCGCACAAGCTCATCGAGCTTAAGAACACCTTTCCTCAGGAGGCTGTTCTTCCGTTGTATTTGTTCATCTTCAGCCTACAAGGCAATCCACCACACCACACTGGAGTAGGGTATTACACCACATCGGTGGCTCGAACCAGTATAAATCTTGTGTCCCTTTGTTCTGTGAGTTCGACGCGCTGAGCCTCGAGATCATGGTGAGGGTGAGTGCAAGGGGGAGGAGAGATCTTCGTGTGCACCCTAGTGTTCGAACCTCAAGGGTTTTGCCGGAACCTGAAATCCGACATTTGGCACGCCACGTAGGAGTGCGCCGAGGTTTTCTTCCCCATCGACCGATCCGCCGTCACCCCGCATCTCTGATGTGTGATGATCCGAGGGCCTAGGCCGACCGCTGGGTGGCCCGGCCATCTCGAGCACCTCTGTTCGTTCCATAAGACCTCAAGTCCGGACTCTAGGCTGCCGGCGCGCCGCCCAACGCCCGCGGGCACGGGCAGCACCGATCGATGTCCGCTGCCCTCATGCTGCGGCGTGTGTGGGCTGCCGCAAGATCCGCAAGCTATGTAGCAGCGACGGCGCCACAAACCCGATAGGAGCAGGCGAACATACGAGCCACGCTCGTGGTGGCACGCGTTGTCGAGCTATTGGATGTTGCGGCCAGGGGTACACCGCCTTTCTGCTCCCTACTCACATCTCTAGTTGTGTCCATGTCACACGACGGGCCTCGTTGCACCCGCGTGCTCCCAAGTACACCGGGAGGGCTTGCTAGCGTTGGCACGACCGGCGGTGTCGCAGACCCGGCCGCGCCCTCGCCTCCCCTAGGTGGCATGGGCGCGGTGTAACACCCCGGATGTAACTTTCCCTATTTGTACTCCAACTCTTGCCGTTTCCGGCGTTAAGTTATATTTATTTTCTCGGGTTCGGGTTTTGTCTCCGTGTGTTGTTATCGTTGTCATGCATCTCATATCATGTCATCATGTGCATTGCATTTGCATACGTGTTCGTCTCATGCATTCGAGTATTTTCCCCGTTGTCCGTTTTGCATTCCAGCGCTTCGTTCTCCTCCGGTGGTCATTTCTAGCTTTCTTCCGTGTGGGGGGATTAAACATTTCCGGATTGGACCGGGACTTGCCAAGCGGCCTTGGTTTACTACCGGTAGACCGCCTGTCAAGTTTCGTATCATTTGGACTTCGTTTGATACTCCAACGGTTAACCGATGGACCGAAAAGGCCTCGTGTGTGTTGCAGCCAAACACCCCTCCAATTTGGCCCAAAACCCACCTAACTCTGCTCCATCATCTAGAGCGTTCGATCACGACCGCGTGGCCGAAAACCGCACCTCATTTGGACTCTCCTAGCTCCCCCTATGCCTATATATACACCCCCCATTCCAAATTCGCGGATCCTCTCCCCCCAACCCTAAAAAAAAGGTCTCCGCCGCCGCTGGAAATGTCCGCGCCGAGCCGGACGTGTCCGGATCCGCCACCGCCGCCACGTGGCGCTGCCGTGCTCCTCCCGCCGCCGGCCCGTCCCGGCCCGAAGCCGGCCCTCCGCCGCTCCCGCCT
>NC_041390.1:160590332-160628363 GCF_002162155.2 Triticum dicoccoides | reverse complement strand
TGCTGCGCCGCCGCCTTCGAAGCTCGTCGCCGCCCCGCACCGCCGCACGCCGCTCCTCCTCCGGCCACTGCCTCACCTCCTCACGCCGGTCGCCATCCTCTTCTTCTCCGGTCGGGAATAGTAAATCCGGCGATCCTCAAAATCCATGCCGGCTGGATCTAGATCTGGATCTGAGACGGTTGACCTTTTTACCCTCGAACCCTAATCCATATGCCCATGTTCGTAGCTAAGTAACTTTGCATCCGTAGTTCCGATTCATGCATATAGCATATCAAAATGTTCATCTCAGAGAGTACATCATTTCATTCCATTACATCATTTTCATTTGAGCTCATCTTGATGCCCGAAATGCTGTTAGAAGAGGGCTACTTGAGTTAATTGTCAGATCTGCTACTCCGTTTAGCACTTTTGTCATTTTTGCCATGATTAATGTGTGCATGCTATGCCCGTGAGTTCTACATGTGTTTTGTTAAGGGTTTTTTCATCTCTCCAGAGGTGCAACCCATGTATTTTTAGGATGTGTGTGGTGACTAGTGCAAGCTTGCAAAGAGGTGCACTTGCTAATTCTGTTTCCAGGGACTTAGTAATTTCACTAAGTCCTGCAGCTGTTTATCTCATGATGCCATATGTTCTTATTGTTAATCTTGTAGTGCCTCTTTTGGGGATGATCAGTAAGAGTGTTTTGTTAATCTTGTAGTGCTCTATCCATCCATGTCTTTGTTTGCAATTATGGAGCACCCTAGCTTGAGTCAATCGAGCTCTACTTTTTCTACTTTGTGAATCTGGGCAGATTGTCAACTTGTTTGCAATTTTGCCGGTGATGTTGTAGTTGATCCGTGCATGCCATGCTATTGTTCTTGCCATGTCTAGCTTGCATTTTGTGCCTTCTTGGTGGGTGCATGCTTGTCTTGCCATGACTTGCACCGTAGTGAGTGCATCGAGCTCGTAAACATGCCTACTTGAGTTATATTTCACTAAGTCTGAAAACTGATTATGTTTTTGGTATGTTCACATGCTTGCAATTGTATTTTATGATCCCTTTTGGCTCAAGGTCACTAAGGGACTTTTGTTAAGCTCTTTGAGTAGATCCATTCCATGCTTTACTTTCCCTTGTTCAGATCCTGTAGCATGTAGTTTTGTTGCTCCGAAGAGGGCTACATGATCTGAAATTCCAGACAAGTGTTGATTTCACTAAGTCTGAGATCTGTTTGTCATTTGCATTTTTGCCATACTTGTTTGAACCTGTTAATGGATGAATTGGCCGTAGCTCGGTGCTAGACTTTTGTTAAGCATCTTGTGTGCATCCCTGCCATGTATTTTGTTGTCATATTTGGTGGCTGTAGCATGTTCATTTCGTTGCATTTAGATGCCTACTTGCTGTAAATCGCAGACCGGTGTCATTCTTGAATCGCTTGCCATTTCCAAACCGTAACTCCGATTCCGGCGTTCTTTATATCGTTTTCAAGCGATGTCATCTCATCTTTCCAGTGGCGTACTTGGATTTCCAAGTTGAGGCCAGGTTCATGCATTTCCTGTCATATCTTGCATTTTGTATCCCGCATCGCATCCCGCATAGCATATCATCTTTGCATTGTGTTGTTTGAGTTTGCACGTGGTTGATTGTATCCTTGTTGCTTGTTTTTCTTGTTTGGGTAGAGCCGGAAGACGAGTTCGCTAACAAGGAGCCCGTTGAGTTTGCTTTCGAGGATCCAGTCAACTTTGACAACTGTGCAGGCAAGATGATCATACCCTCGAAATCACTACTATCTTTGCTATGCTAGTTTGCTCGCTCTTTTGCTATGCCATTGCTACGATGCCTACCACTTGCTTTCAAGCCTCCCAAATTGCCATGTCAAACCTCTAACCCACCATTGTCCTAGCAAACCGTTGATTGTCTATGTTACCGCTTTGCTCAGCCCCTCTTATAGCGTTGCTAGTTGCAGGTGAAGATTGGAGGCCGTTCCTTGTTGGAACATTTATTTACTTGTTGGGATATCATTATATTATCTTGTTATCTTAATGCATCTATATACTTGGTAAAGGGTGGAAGGCTCGGCCTCTCACCTAGTGTTTTGTTCCACTCTTGCCGCCCTAGTTTCCGTCATATCGGTGTTATGTTCCCGGATTTTGCGTTCCTTACGCGGTTGGGTTATAATGGGAACCCCTAGATAGTTCGCCTTGATTAAAGCTTTTCCAGCAATGCCCAACCTTGGTTTTACCATTCGCCACCTAGCCTCTTTTCCCCTTGGGTTACCGGAGCCCAAGGGTCATCTTATTTTAACCCCCCCGGGCCAGTGCTCCCTCTGAGTGTTGGTCCGAACTGAGCTGCCTGCAGGGCCACCTCGGGGAAATTTGAGGGTTAGTTTTACTCGTAGCTAGTCTCAACTGAGTGTGCCCTGAGAACGAGATATGTGCAGCTCCTATCGGGATTTTTCGGCACATTCGGGCGGTGTTGCTGGTCTTGTTTTAACCTGTCGAAGTGTCTTGAGTTACCGAGATATCGAGTCTGTTCAGAACGTCTTGGGAGGAGGTCTATTCCTTCGTTGACCGTGAGAGCTTGTCATGGGCTAAGTTGGGACTCCCCTGCAGGGATTTGAACTTTCGAAAGCCGTGCCCGCGGTTATGGGCAGATGGGAATTTGTTAATGTCCGGTTGTAGATAACTTGAACCTTAACTTAATTAAAATGAATCAACTGAGTGTGTTACCGTGATGGCCTCTTCTCGGCGGAGTCCGGGAAGTGGACACGGTGTTGGAGTAATGTTTGCACAGGTTGCTCTCTAGTTTCTCGCTCGCGCTTTGCCTCCTCTTCTCGCTCTCTTTTGCGAATAAGTTAGCCACCATATTTGCTAGTCGCTTGCTGCAGCTCCACTCATATTTTACCTTGCCATTCCTATAAGCTTAAATAGTCTTGATCGCGAGGGTGCGAGATTGCTGAGTCCATGTGGCTCACAGATTACTATTACACCATATGCAGGGCCTGATGATTCCGCTCCAGGAGATGCGTACGAGCTCAAGTGGGAGTTCGACGAAGACTCTCAACGTTACTATGTTTCCTTTCCCGATGATCAGTAGTGGTGCCCAGTTGGGGGTGATTGGGACCGGTGTCGCATGTTGGGTTCTCTTTTATTTTGGCGTCGTAGTCGGGCCATGAGTGTTTGGATGATGTAATGTTATTTATGTACTTGATTGACGTGGCGAGTGTAAGCCAACTATGCTATCTCCCTTTTTATTATCATATTACATGGGATGTTGTGAAGATTGCCTAACTTGCGACATATGCCTTCAATGCGATTATGTCTCTAAGTCGTGCCTCGACACGTGGGAGCTATAGTCGCATCGAGGGTGTTACAAGTTGGTAATCAGAGCCTTCCCCGACCTTAGGAGCCCCATTGCTTGATTGTTTTTAGCGGCCGAGTTGTGTCTAGAAAAATGTTTTGAGTCTTTTAGGAATTATATATCGGAGAGATTAGGAATTCTTTTTTACTTCCCAGTCTCCTCATCGCTCTGGTAAGGCATCCTGACGTAGAGTTTTGACTCTTCTCTTCTCAAATTTCACTAAATTTTTTTTAGGATCACGCGGGTATCTTGGAATCGTTCCGATGGTTTTATGATGAGAACATTGACTTGGTGCCTCCTGTCAGGGGTTTAGTGGAAGTGTCCCGGGGAGTTGAGCTCTGAGGTGTTGTCATCATAATTTTATCGTTGCAGTTCTGTAATACCTGAGTTTAGTACGCCGACATCGAAAATCTCTTTTATGCGGTTCGTTGGTGAGATAACCTCGACGCCACCCAGTACTGGGGCGGGAGTTCGGGAGTATTGCCATAACTTGTATAACAGATGTTTTTCGAAGGTTGAGGTAGATGGTTTCCGAAGGTTTCTTGGTTATGTGTTGAAGGATGGATACAGCTGGATGTAGGATTTGCTAGTTTGGGTCAGATATTATGCTTCCCCTGTATCCCCAACACCTGATTGCATAACCGGAAAGGTTCGGGAGTTTCATAGGTGGGAATTCTAGTAGCTCTAGTTCTTCTTCCACGGATATTGGTTTGAAATTGGGATTTCTTACCGATTATTCGTTCTTGATCCGTACCTTGTTGATTTATTTCTCTACCTTAATTCTACGTGGCTTCTAATTTATGGATATGTGACCATTTCAAGAGGAGTGCATTCGTTCATTTTGTTCGGATGTGAAGACTATATGTTGCAATTTTCATTCTGTTGGATTCAGCTTCAATATTTGTCTGTCAATGTGCTAATGGTGGTCGCCCTCTTCAGGATGGCTCCTCCAACGCGCACGACTCCGAATCCTGATCCGCCACCACCTCCACCTCCTCCGGAGGCATGGCAAGCTGTGATGGCCGCAACCAATGCAAACACACAGTTGATCATGCAAATTCTCCAAGAGTGCAATCAAGGCAACCAAGGGAATCAAGGCAGCAATGAGAGTCACTTTGCTACACTCAACCAGTTCCTTGCTAACGGGCCAAAGACTTTCAGCATTTGTGTTGAGGCAACCGATGCTGACGATTGGCTTGTGGATCTGTGTAAGCATTTCGAGTGCAGTAATGTCAGGCCTGAGGACTTTGTTAAGTTCGCTTCCTTCCAACTCAAAGATCAAGCTGCAGAATGGTTCCAGCAGTACAAGCATTCCAAAGGTGGACGTGTTATCACTTGGGATGATTTCCGTCGAGATTTCCGAGCTCATCATATTCCCCAGAGCGTGGTTGAAAGCAAGCGTGAGGAATTCCGCAACCTGAAGCAAGGCTCTTTGTCTGTCTATGACTACAACAAGTTGTTTCAGAAGCTCGCCCGCTTTGCCAAGCAGGACGTCCCTGATGAGAAGAGCATGATATACCAGTTCAGGGGTGGTCTCAGAGAAGATATCCAGCTCGCTCTTGTTCTCTTTGAGCCCTTGAGGTACGATGAGTTCTACAACATGGCACTGAAGCAAGAGGCTGCTTAGTTGAGGTGTGATGCTTCCAAGAAGCGAGTCAGAGATGTTACTCCTTCTTCCTCTACTCAAGTGGCCAAGCAGCAGAAGTATTGGCTTCCTCCTCCTCCGTTACATCAGCCGTATCAGCAGAAGAGTAAAGGTGGCAGTGGTTCTTCCCACTCACCCAACCCTGGCTTTCAGAACAAGACTTCGTCTCAAGCTCCAAGATCGAGTGCTCCGTATCACCGTCCGCTTTCAGAGGTCACGTGCAACAAGTGCCAACAGAAGGGTCACTATGACAACAAGTGTTTCAACCAGAGGCGTCTTCCTCCTCCTCCTCCTGTCAAATCGGCAAGTACAGCTGTGGTCAAGCATAACCCCAAGCATGCCAAGGTCAATTTGATGAATGCAGAGGTAGAGGACTCGTCAGATGTGATCATGGGTAACCTTCCTATTAATGATATTCCCGCAAAAGTACTTTTTGACTCTGGTGCATCGCATTCCTTCATGTCATTCCCATTTGCATCGGAGAACAATTTTAGTACTAAGGCTTTACCCAGAGCTATGCAAGTCGTCTCTCCGGCTAAGCGTCTGAGTTCTAGTTTGATGGTTCTGGATATTTCTATCTTGATGGGTGATTTCAAGTTTCTGGCTTCTCCAATGGTTCTTGGTAACTCGGATATTGATCTTATTCTCGGGATGGATTGGCTTTCTAAGCACAAGGCTCAGCTTGATTGTGCAGCCAGGCAGATTCAATTGACTCATTCGTCTGAGGATGTAATTGTCTTTGCCGCTCGGGATAATACCATCCGTCTGTTTTATCTCAATGAGAGGGGTGAATTGGATGCCATCTCTCAAATTCGAGTCGTTTGCGAATACCAAGACGTCTTTCCAGAAGAGCTTCCAGGAATGCCTCCGCACCGGCCAATTGAATTCGTTATTGATCTTGAGCCTGGCACGGAACCTGTGTGCAAGCGTCCTTACAAGCTCGGACCTGAAGAGTTGAAAGAGCTGAAGAAGCAACTCGATATTCAAGAGAAAATGGGTCTCATCCGGCCTAGTTCTTCTCCGTGGGGTTGTGGTGTTCTTTTTGTGAAGAAGGATGGAACAGACCGACTTTGTGTTGATTACCGTCCAGTGAACAAGAAGACCATCAAGAACAAATACCCACTTCCCACCATCAATGAGCTGTTTGAACAACTCAAAGGTGCCCAAGTATTCTCCAAGCTTGATCTCCGTATGGGTTATCACCAGATTCGCATTCGTGAAGAAGATATTCCCAAGACAGCATTCAGAACAGGCTTTGGTTCATATGAATACACTGTCATGTCTTTTGGCCTCGCCAACGCTCCTCCGACGTTCTCTCGCATGATGAATTTCATCTTCAACGACTACACCAATGACTTCGTTTTGGTCTATCTCGACGACATTCTGGTTTTCTCGAAGAACAAGGAAGATCATTGCAAGCACTTGCGTTTGGTTCTTGATAAGCTCAGGGAACATCAGTTCTACGCCAAGTTCTCCAAGTGTGAATTCTGGCTCGATGAGGTTCTTTATCTTGGTCATATCATCTCTGCCAAGGGCATTGCCGTGAATCCTGAGAAGGTGTCTGCAATTGTGAATTGGGAACCTCCTCAAAACATGAAGCAACTCCGCAGTTTTCTCGGTCTCACAAGCTATTGCCGAAGATTCGTTGAAAACTTTTCTAAGATCGCAAAGCCTCTCTCAAATCTTTTCCAGAAGCACATCAAGTATGTTTGGTCTCCGGAGTGTGATATTGCTTTCAGCACTTTGAAAGAGAAATTGATCACTGCTCCAGTTCTGACTCTGCCTGATGAATCCAAGCCGTACGAGGTCTTTGGTGATGCCTCTCTCCAAGGTCTTGGCGCAGTATTGATGCAAGAGAAGAAAGTTGTTGCTTATACTTCTCGCCAGTTGAAGCCTAATGAGAAGAACTACCCCACTCATGATCTCGAGTTGGCGGCAGTTGTGCATGCTCTTTTGACTTGGAGACATCTTCTATTGGGAAGAAAAGAGGACATTTTCACTGATCACAAAAGTCTCAAGTACATCTTCACTCAGCCTAATCTCAACCTCAGGCAAACTCGTTGGGTCGAAATGATTCAAGAGTATAATCCAAGTATCGAGTATACTCCAGGAAAGGCCAATGTTATTGCTGACGCTTTGAGCAGAAAGGCTTACTGCAACAGTCTGATTCTCAAGCCTTACCAACCCGAGCTTTGTGAAGCTTTCCGCAAACTTAATCTGCAAGTTGTTCCTCAAGGTTTCCTCGCCAGCCTTCAAGTCTCTCCTACCTTGGAAGACCAGATTCGCCAAGCCCAGCTTCTTGATGCTATGGTGAAAAAGGTGAAGATTGGGATTGCCAAGAGTCAGTCCAAGTACAAGTGCTACCGCCTTGATGACAAGGACACTCTCTTCTTCGAGGATCATATTGTTGTACCCAAAGGTGACCTCCGTAAAGTGATCTTAAACGAGGCTCACAATTCTCTCCTCTCCATCCACCCTGGGAGCACGAAGATGTATCAGGACCTCAAGCAAGCTTATTGGTGGACTCAAATGAAGTGTGAGATCACTCAGTTCGTGAATGAATGTGATGTCTGCAGAAGAGTGAAGGCAGAACACCAAAGGCCAGCAGGTCTCCTCCAACCTCTTGCCATTCCAGAATGGAAGTTTGACCACATTGAAATGGACTTCGTGACTGGGTTTCCAAAGTCCAAGCGTGGCAATGATGCTATATTCGTTGTCATCGACAAACTCACCAAAGTGGCTCCCTTTCTGCCTATCAAAGAGTCGATCACTGCAGCTCAATTGGCAGAACTCTATACCTCTCGTATTGTCTCTCTGCACGGTATTCCACAAGTGATCTCTTCAGACCGTGGCAGCATCTTTACCTCGAAGTTTTGGGATTCTTTTCAGAAGGCCATGGGCACGAACATCTGCTTCAGCACAGCTTTCCATCCTCAAACTAGCGGTCAAGTCGAGCGTGTCAACCAGATTCTTGATGATATGCTCAGAGCTTGTGTGATCTCCTTCGGCATGAAGTGGGAGGATTGTCTTCCTTATGCTGAATTCTCCTACAACAAAAGTTTTCAAGCAAGTTCGGGCAAGGCCCCTTTTGAAATTCTGTATGGCAGGAAGTGCCGTACCCCTCTCAACTGGTCTAAAACCGGTGAACGTCAGCTTTTGGGTAATGACTTAATCACAGAAGCAGAAGAAATGTGCAAAGTCATTCGTGATAACCTCAAAGCAGCCCAATCCCGCCAGAAGAGCTACTATGATAGTAAGCACCGCGATTTGGCTTTCGAGATCAGAGATCATGTTTACCTCCGTGTCTCTCCTATGAAAGGTACTCGTCGCTTCGGTATCAAAGGGAAGCTTGCCCCTAGATACATGGGACCTTTCAAGATTGTCAGCAAGAGAGGCGACCTCGTCTATCAACTCGAGCTTCCTTCAAACTTTGCAAATGTTCATGACGTGTTCCATGTCTCTCAGCTTCAAAAGTGCTTCAAGACTCCTGACCGCACCGTGAACTTCGAGGACATTGAGCTCCAAGAAGATCTCTCTTATCGTGAGCACCCAGTTGCTATTCTTGAAGAGACTGAACGCAAGACTCGCAACAAGTCAATCAAATTTCTCAAAGTCAAGTGGTCACACCATTCCGATCGTGAAGCTACCTGGGAACGCGAGGATCACCTCCGTTCTGAGTACCCGGCGTTCTTTCAGTCCTAGATCTCGGGACGAGATCTTTTCGTAGTGGTGGAGTGTTGTAACACCCCGGATGTAACCTTCCCTATTTGTACTCCAACTCTTGCCGTTTCCGGCGTTAAGTTATATTTATTTTCTCGGGTTCGGGTTTTGTCTCCTGTGTTGTTATCGTTTTCATGCATCTCATATCATGTCATCATGTGCATTGCATTTGCATACGTGTTTGTCTCATGCATTCGAGTATTTTCCCCGTTGTCCGTTTTGCATTCCGGCGCTTCGTTCTCCTCCGGTGGTCATTTCTAGCTTTCTTCCCTGTATGGGGATTAAACATTTCCGGATTGGACCTAGACTTGCCAAGCGGCCTTGGTTTACTACCGGTTAACCGAGGGACCGAAAAGGCCTCATGTGTGTTGCAGCCCAACACCCCTCCAATTTGGCCCAAAACCCACCTAACTCTGCTCCATCATCTAGAGCGTTCGATCACGATCGCGTGGCCGAAAACCGCACCTCATTTGGACTCTCCTAGCTCCCCCTATGCCTATATATATACCCCCATTCCAAATTCGCGGATCCTCTCCCCCTAACCCTAAAAAAAAGATCTCCGCCGCCGCCGGACAACATCCGCGCCGAGCCGGACGTGTCCGGATCCGCCACCGACGCCACGTGGCGCCACCGTGCTCCTCCCGCCGCCGGCCCGTCCCGGCCCGAAGCCGGCCCTCCGCCGCTCCCGCCTGGGCCAGAGGCGCCGCCCCGCCGCCCTGCTGCTTCCCCGCCTCATGCGCCGCCCACGCCCGCCCGGCGCTGCCGCCGCCTTCGAAGCCCACCTCCGCCGTGCCATTGCCGGTCGGGGCAAGCTCCACCCCGGACCTCCTCGCCCACACCGCCACTGCTGCGCCGCCGCCTTCGAAGCTCGTCGCCGCCCCGCGCCGCCGCACGCCGCTGCTCCTCCGGCCACCGCCTCACCTCCTCACGCCGGTCGCCGTCCTCTTCTTCTCCGGCCGGGAACAGTAAATCCGGCAATCCTCGAAATCCACGCCGGCTGGATCTAGATCTGGATCTGAGACGGTTGACCTTTTTACCCCCGAACCCTAATCCATATGCCCATGTTCGTAGCTCCGTAACTTTGCATCCGTAGCTCCGATTCATGCATATAGCATATCAAAATGTTCATCTTAGAGACTACATCATTTCATTCCATGCCTCTTGTTGTTTCCTAGTGATCCATGCCTCTTTTGGGGATGATCAGTAAGAGTGTTTTGTTAATCTTGTAGTGCTCTATCCATCCATGTCTTTGTTTGGAATTATGGAGCATCCTAGCTTGAGTCAATCGAGCTCTACTTTTGCTACTTTGTGAATCTGGGCAGATTGTCAACTTGTTTGCAATTTGCCGGTGATGTTGTAGTTGATCCGTGAATGCTATGCTATTGTTCTTACCATGTCTAGCTTGCATTTTGTGCCTTCTTGGTGGGTGCATGCTTGTCTTGCCATGACTTGCACCGTAGTGAGTGCATCGAGCTCGTAAACATGCCTACTTGAGTTATATTTCAGCATGTGCCAGTTTTCACTAAGTCTGAAAACTGATTATGTTTTTGGTATGTTCACGTGCTTGCAATTGTATTTTATGATCCCTTTTGGCTCAAGGTCACTAAGGGACTTTTGTTAAGCTCTTTGAGTAGCTCCATTCCATGCTTTACTTTTCCTTGTTCAGATCCTGTAGCATGTAGTTTTGTTGCTCCGAAGAGGGCTACCTGATCTGAAATTCCAGACAAGTGTTGATTTCACCAAGTCTGAGATCTGTTTGTCATTTACATTTTTGCCATGCTTGTTTGAACCTGTTAATGGATGAATTGGCCGTAGCTCAGTGCTAGACTTTTGTTAAGCATCTTGTGTGCATCCCTGCCATGTATTTTGTTGTCATATTTGGTGGCTGTAGCATGTTCATTTTGTTGCATTTAGATGCCTACTTGCTGTAAATCG
Organism: Triticum dicoccoides; assembly: GCF_002162155.2. Taxonomy (NCBI): domain Eukaryota; kingdom Viridiplantae; phylum Streptophyta; class Magnoliopsida; order Poales; family Poaceae; genus Triticum; species Triticum dicoccoides. The sequence goes on along the minus strand of NC_041390.1, from coordinate 160,617,726 downwards.
CAGACCGGTGTCATTCTTGAATCGCTTGCCATTTCCAAACCGTAACTCCGATTCCGGCGTTCTTTATATCGTTTTCAAGCAATTTCATCTCATATTTCTAGTGGCACACTTGGATTTCTAAGTTGAGGCCAGGTTCATGCATTTCCTGTCATATCTTGCATTTTGTATCCCGCATCGCATCCCGCATAGCATATCATCTTTGCATTGTGTTGTTTGAGTTTGGACGTGGTTGATTATATCCTTGTTGCTTGTTTGTCTTGTTTGGGTAGAGCCGGGAGATGAGTTCGCTAACGAGGAGCCCGTTGAGTTTGCTTTCGAGGATCCAGTCAACTCTGACAACTGTGCAGGCAAGATGATCATACCCTCGAAATCACTACTATCTTTGCTATGCTAGTTTGCTCGCTCTTTTGATATGCCATTGCTACGATGCCTACCACTTGCTTTCAAGCGTCCCAAATTGCCATGCCAAACCTCTAACCCACCATTGTCCTAGCAAACCGTTGATTGGCTATGTTACCGCTTTGCTCAGCCCCTCTTATATCGTTGCTAGTTGCAGGTGAAGATTGGAGGCCGTTCCTTGTTGGAACATTTATTTACTTGTTGAGATATCATTATATTATCTTGTTATCTTAATGCATCTATATACTTGGTAAAGGGTGGAAGGCTCGGCCTCTCGCCTAGTGTTTTGTTCCACTCTTGCCGCCCTAGTTTCCGTCATATCGGTGTTATGTTCCCGGATTTTGCGTTCCTTACGCGGTTGGGTTATTATGGGAACCCCTTGATAGTTCGCCTTGATTAAAGCTTTTCCAGCAATGCCCAACCTTGGTTTTACCATTCGCCACCTAGCCTCTTTTCCACTTGGGTTACCGGAGCCCAAGGGTCATCTTATTTTAACCCCCCCGGGCCAGTGCTCCCTCTGAGTGTTGGTCCGAACTGAGCTGCCTGCGGGGCCACCTCGGGGAAACTTGAGGGTTGGTTTTACTCTTAGCTAGTCTCATCTGAGTGTGCCCTGAGAACGAGATATGTGCAGCTCCTATCGGGATTTGTCAGCACATTCGGGCGGTGTTGCTGGTCTTGTTTTAACCTATCGAAGTGTCTTGAGTTACCGAGATACCGAGTCTGATCGGAACGTCTTGGGAGGAGGTCTATTCCTTCGTTGACCGTGAGAGCTTGTCATGGGCTAAGTTGGGACTCCCCTGCAGGGATTTGAACTTTCGAAAGCCGTGCCCGCGGTTATGGGCAGATGGGAATTTGTTAATGTCCGGTTGTAGATAACTTGAACCTTAACTTAATTAAAATGAATCAACTGAGTGTGTTACCGTGATGGCCTCTTCTCAGCGGAATCCGGGAAGTGGACACGGTGTTGGAGTAATGTTTGCGCAGGTTGCTCTCTAGTTTCTCGCTCGCGCTTTGCCTCCTCTTCTCGCTCTCTTTTGCGAATAAGTTAGCCACCATATTTGCTAGTCGCTTGCTGCAGCTCCACTCATATTTTACCTTGCCATTCCTATAAGCTTAAATAGTCTTGATCGCGAGGGTGCGAGATTGCTGAGTCCCTGTGGCTCATAGATTACTATTACACCAGATGCAGGGCCTGATGATTCTGCTCCAGGAGACGCGTACGAGCTCAAGTGGGAGTTCGACGAAGACTCTCAACGTTACTATGTTTCCTTTCCCGATGATCAGTAGTGGTGCCCAGTTGGGGTTGATTGGGACCGGTGTCGCATGTTGGGTTCTCTTTTATTTTGGCGCCGTAGTCGAGCCATGAGTGTTTGGATGATGTAATGTTATTTATGTACTTGATTGACGTGGCGAGTGTAAGCCAACTATGCTATCTCCCTTTTTATTATCATATTACATGGGATGTTGTGAAGATTGCCTAACTTGCGACATATGTCTTCAATGCGATTATGTCTCTAAGTCGTGCCTCGACACGTGGGAGCTATAGTCGCATCGAGGGTGTTACACGCGGGCATTGCTCCTCACGGTCCCAATTAAGGGCCACCCCACGGCCACCAGGAAGGCATGCCAGGCTCAGCGGGCGTGGGGCGCGGGGTGCCTTGGTAGAGGTCCCGATGAGGCAGCCCAAAAAGCCTATATGCCCCGCATGGTGAGTCAGGAGTACGTGCTAGATGATGACCCCTGCACGTTCCACGAGCCGGGATGGGAAGAAGAGATGTTGGAAGCCGATGCCTTCTACCTGCCACCCAAGAGCCTCACCGACCCCGCCGACGCCAACCACCGCAGGGTACCGCTGATAACTCAGGAGCAGGCTTACGCTAACCATGAATCCCAGGCGGACTAGGCCGGGTCAGCAGACGGAGCCCCCAGTGCTACAGCCCCACCCAGCCTGGGGCAGCACACTGGGGGCTGCACGAAAGAGGTCCGAGCAAGGCCCACCCCATGTCACGCGGGGCAAGGCGTCACCCGGAGGTAGGTCCTCTGCCGGGGAGGCGCCGCCGAGCCCTCCCCCCAGCAGAGGGCCCTTGGTCACCGAGGGCGCCGCTGGCGTCACCTCCGCCCCTTAGTCTCGTCCTGGTTTCCGGTCGCCCCAACGATGGTCGAGGGAGGCACAAGGAGGGCCCCTCGTCTGGTGATATGAAGCAAGGCTCACGCCTGTGACGGTCTCTGCCCGTGACACTCGCACGTAATAATGAGTGGGGCTATACATGCCCCGGAGTCTCAGGAGTGCCGCCCTCGGGCGTCGGGATCTCCCTCCCACATCCTAGTGGCGGCACTTAGCTCCGCGCTGGTGAGAAGACAAGAAGACTAGCTTGGTGCCGGACACGGCCTTTTGTTTCCAGGCCCTTTTCTGTAGCTCAATTTGGAGCCTTTGGATTTGAATTTGAAGTCGTGTTTTCATTTGCAATCGTGGGGGGTGTCTTTTCTTGTTCGTATTAGTTTCGTGAGTTTTCTGAATTCGTGCCTTGTTTTGAGGTTCGCGTCTGCCACCTCACCCCTTTCGAGGACCTCGCGAGGGGGCTGGGCATTGCGTGAACATGTTGCGCGCGCACCCCGCCATGACTGGTGCTTGCTCCTCACGAGGCCCTCTCGGGCGGACTAGCAGACTCATCAGGAGCTCCAACCCTCGCGAGCCTACGAAGGACTCCCCTCGAGAAAATGCACGTCCGCAGCAGCCAAATCAGTGTAAAGCCTACCTGGGCCGAGGTAAGTTACAACCGCACGCTCGCAAGGGGCTCGCGAGCTTGCAAAAGCACGCTTTACGTATGGTTCGAGGAATAAAACAATAGTCTGATTACATGAGGGGCCCCCTCCCCAAAATGCTCTGATGCCCCGAGGGGACGTGCACCAGCTTTAGCATGCAGGTTCAAAACAAAGGAGTGCGGGCTCAGTTGGACATGTCGCTCGCCGTGTCCTCCGGGTCGCTATCAGGCGCGTCGCTGGCACCACTGTCGCTGTCGCTGGCACCATATTCACCATCATCAACCGCGCCGCCCTCGTCTGCCACGACCACCACCGCATCGTCCTCGGAGAAGAAGGCCCTGACCAAAGCATCCACATTGTCTTCCATTCAGCGTGCTAGGTTGTCTCGAATGACCTCAGGCACCGGGGCGATGGCAGAGTCAAAGTCAAAATCAGGATCGATGTTTTGGAGATGGCTGAAAACGCGGGAAAAGGCATGCCCAAGGAGGCCTTAGCTCTCCTCCTCGACAAGCTCGCGAGCCCTCTCAGCCTGGTTCTCCAGGTGCGTCACGACATCAGTGAAGAAGTGAAGGTGGCCGGCGTAGTCTTCTGCGTGGGGGTGAGGGGTGTGTTCATCGCAAATGGCGCCCAGCGCCTGGTTGGCCCTCGTCCTGAGGTCCCGGAGCATGGGGGCGTGCTCGTGCAGCAACGTCTATTTCCGGATCGCCTCCTCCCTGCTCTGCTGTGCAAGGGACTGAGCAACAATAACCCGCTGCTACAGCGGGAGCAGCTCGGCAGGAGGAGGACGACTCGAGCTGCACGAAGATCAGGGCAGCTGCGGCAGCTTTCTCGCGCTGCTCTGCTCCGCCAACCTTGACCTGAGGATGGTGGTCCTGCCCTCAACTTGGGCCTCCACGAGCTTCAGCTTCAGGTCGTACCTATTGGCAAGATCAGTGCGAGCCTCCACCACCCCGCGGTCCACTTCCTCCTGGATTCTGGCCTCGTGCGCGCTAGCAGCATCTTCCACCTGAGCAACCTGACGCTCCCTCATATCCAACAGCTCGAGCTCGAGGCTGCGCTCTATGGCCTCCAACATCAATGCTTCCTCGCGCCTCAAGATTTCCCCCTCGTCGGACGACACCCCCTCCATCAACGCCAAGGCAGCTCTACGCGCCTCCACTTGCTGCTCCAGGGAGGCATTCAGGGCCTAGAGCTCCTGCTTGCGCTCCTTGGTGACCTCGCGGTGGTGGTCTGCCTCCCTGGCCTCCTCCAAGGCTCGGGCACTAGCCTCGTGCGAGGTTGCGAGGGATGCCTCGACGTCTGCGCTAGCATGCTCATGCTGGAGGCGTCCGAGGTTGATGGCGACCTTCAGTTGATGCCATTCGTCCACCAGCCGGAGGCCCTCGGTTTCAAGACGAGCGTAAACATCCACGAGTTCCACCCCAAGCCCGCTCAGTGCACCCATCGCCTCCCGGAAGAGCTCATGGCAGACGGCACCGCACTCGCGCGTAAGCTCGAGCGTGCGATCGGGTTCGTCCTCCACGCTAGAGGATGTCGAAGGGGTCTGAAGTGGCTTGCTTGCTCCCAGCAGGGGGCTGGGGGCTGGCGCCTTCCCGATCGCCCTTCGGGCCTCAGTGGAGGCCTGGAGGGGCAGTGGCCCGTTGCTCGAAGAAGAAGCCAGGATCGAAGTCATCTAGCCGCCATCCATAACCAGAGGAGGAGCCCTTGGCACACTTGCCGCACCCCAGGCAAGGCCACGAAGGAGAGACGGCAAAGCCGCGTGCTCAAGGCGCCAGGCTAGCATCTTTGCCTCTCCGGTCGACCTCGCGCCGGGTGCGGCATGCTAGCTTGGGGCGCTCAAGGCCAGCAGGGGATTCGAGGCAGGAAGAGGTTGCTTCCCGGGAGACTTCGCCGCCTTAGCAGAAGGGACCCTCAGGAGCCACAGTCAGGAGGGTAAGTAGCACTCGAGAAATTACAAAGATAAGGTACTCACTCGTCTATGGCGATGTACTTCCTCTACTTCAACGGCCGGAAGGCATCACTACTGTAGCTTGGAGACCCGTTCCTCTTGCGACCACATCAAAGTCCAGATGGAGCCGGACGAAGCCTTGGACGCAGCAACCAGCGCAGGGCGCAGCTAGTGAGGCACCCGAGGAGACGATCTCGGGAGTGCTTGGCTGATGGGAGCCCTCTGGCTCTGCCTCATGATGACCTGTTGAGACCTTGGAGGCTTTGGCCTTTGGAGCAGCGGATTGCATTGCCCCCTCAGCTGTCACCCCAAGGCAAGAGTCACGGGCTCCCGGGGATGGCACCTCGGGAACCTTGAGCGGTGTCGAGGCCTCAGCACTCACACCTCCGGCCTCCAGCGGTGCTCGCCCCCCTGCATCCACTCTCCGGGCAAGTTCGGCACTAGAGGCAGGAAGGGGAACCACGGAGATAGGGTTCTCCCGGGGCCCTTCATGGCTGACTGGACGCAGCCCCCATTCATCGAAGGGGGGCATCTGCCTCGTGAACTCCACCCTGTTTGAGCTGCAATACAAAAGACAACCCTCCTGCGGCATATCGGCTGGCGAGGGGTCGCCCTTCAGGACTTCGAGCACCGTTCTTCGCGCCTCAGGCGGAAGCCCCGACTCCTGAAGCCTCTTGCGATCCTGGCCGCTGGAAAGGGCCCACATCAGCCGGGAATGGTGCTGGAGTGGGGCGACGTGGCGTCGGAGGAACTCCTTCATCACCATGGGTGCAGTCACGCCGAGATCTTTTAGCCTCTTCAACCGGAGCCAGATGAAGGCAAGGCATGGGTTCACGAGCTTCCCGTGGACCTAGTCGGAGCTGGGAACGGCGGGCGCCAAAGGGGGCGAGAGCAAGGGGCTGAGCACACCGACGTCCACAAACACCCACCGTGTCCGGAACTCGCCTGTGGATGGTGGAAGCTCAAAATAAATCCCCAAGCCAGCCGTCACAGCCACGGCCTGGAAGCTCAAGCATCCTGAACACTGCCAAGGGATAGCCAGGTGCAACAAGAAGAAATGGTGCAATAGGGCCATGGAAGGGGGAATGCCCACCATGGCCTCGTAGACGAAAGCAAAAACGACGAGAAGGGAGACTGATTGGGGATCTAGGTGCAACATATGGATCTGATAGTGGGAGAGCATGATGTTGAAGAAGGCGGAGAAGGGAGGAACCAGCCCAGCCCACAGGGCGTCGATGAAGAATTGGACTTCGATGGCTGTCCTGTCGACGAAGGTGTGGGATGCGGGCCAGGCTGCTGTCCTCCCCCATTTGTTGAAGTCGGCGGCGAGCGCGGGGCACACCTTGTCCATGGCTTCCTGGTTGAGCACCTACGACGGGTTCAACGGCCGGGGGTGGCCCAGCTGAAGACTAAGACTTCTTCTTCCCCTTCTCCGTTCGCCGGGGTGCAATGGCAGCAAGGAGGGCCGAGCTCGGGACAGATTGGAAGAGGAGGTTATTGTTTCGGAAAGGCGGGAGAGTTGGAGGGGCGCGTCACCAGCAATGGGGGAATAACTGTGTAAGTCATGGTGGCCGCCAAGCTAGGTGGATATCAAGGCTGCATGGGGAAGCGGGCCCGCCCACGTCCTGTCAATCGCCACGCATCAATCGAGGCCACAGGCTGTTAGGGCCCGTGGTGCTCCGCACTTGCCCCTTGGTTTCGCCCCGAAGCCAAGTCCGAGCGCGCCTTGGGCCCGGGGGCTACTGTTGGCGTCTTGGGAACGGGGGTCCCCGGACTTTCTTGCCTGTGGCCCACGGCGTGGTTCCGCTAGCGGCCCCGTACGACCCATCTTCACCAGCAAACACTCAATACCCTTGCGAGGCGGACGATGCAAGACCTCCTCGGGGGTGGCCTCATCAGGATGGCTCGCGAGAGGCGGAGAGATCAAGGCAAGGGGCACCTCGCAAGGTTCCTATGACGCAAGCCATGATGACCGGGGCCAGGCGGGCGCCAGGCAGGCGCCAGCGCACACAGTGTCCTCGTTTCCTCTTTGGTGCTAAAGAGGGAAGCACAGGCGAGGAGTCCTGAGCCATCAGGCAAAGGTTTCCATATCAGTGCAATGAGACCAAGGCCAGCAGGACGGCAGGACGGAGGTCGCCGTGGAGCCCAAGACGGCGTCACCACCAGAGCCTTTGTCAGGCGAAGACGACCTTTAGTCAGGATAACATGTACTAGTTGTCTCCCTTCAAATTGGCCATTGTGGGATCCCTTCCCGCCTAATATTTGGGAAGAGGACCAGGGCCTCTATAAATAGGACTAGCCATCACCATAGGTAGGGAGGGAGATCCATTCCACCCTCATACGCACAAGCTCATCGAGCTCAAGAACACCTCTCCTCAGGAGGCTGTTCTTCCCTTGTACTTGTTCATCCTCAGCCTACAAGGCAATCCACCACACCACACTGGAGTAAGGTGTTACACCACATGGATGGCCCGAACCAGTATAAATCTTGTGTCCCTTTGTTCTGTGAGTTCGACGCACTGAGCCTTGAGATCACAGTGAGGGTGAGTGCAAGGGGGGGGAGATCTTCATGTGCACCCTGGTGTTAGAACCTCAAGGGTTTTGCCAGAACCCGAAATCCGTCATTATTGGGCCTCCAAGTGCAGAGTTTTGTAGGACGGCAACAAATTTCCCTCAAGTGGATGACCTAAGGTTTATCAATCCATGGGAGGCATTGGATTAAGATGGTCTCTCTCAATCAACCCTGCAACCAAATAACAAAGAGTCTCTTGTGTCCCCAACACACCCAATACAATGGTAAATTGTATTGGTGCACTAGTTCGGCGAAGAGATGGTGATACAAGTGCAATATGGATGGTAGATATAGGTTTTTGTAATCTAAAAATATAAAACAACAAGGTAACTAGTAACAAAAGTGAGCAAAACAGTATTGCAATTCTTGGAAACAAGGTCTAGGGTTCATACTTTCAATAGTGCAAGTTCTCCCAACAATGATAACATAATTAGATCATATAACAATCCCTCAACGTGCAACAAAGAGTCACTCCAAAGTCACTAATAGCGGAGAACAAATGAAGAAATTATTGTCGGGTACAAAACCACCTCAAAGTTATTCTTTCTGAACAATATACTGGGTTATTCCTATAAGTGTCACAAACAGCCCTAGAGTTCGTACTAAAATAACACCTTAAGACACACATCAACCAAAACCCTAATGTCACCTAGATACTCCAATGTCACCACAAGTATCGCGGGTTTGATTATAAGATATGCATCACACAATCTTAGATTCATCTATTCGAACCAACACAAAGAACTTCAAAGAGTGCCCCAAAGTTTCTACCGGAGAGTCAAGATGAAAACGTGTGCCAACCCCTATGCATAAGTTAACAAGGTCACAAAACCCGCCAGTTGATCACCAAAACATACATCAAGTTGATCATGTGAATATCCCTAAAGACTCAGTCTGATAAGATAACTTCAAAGGGAGAACTCAAGCCATTACAAGAAGGTAGAGAGGGAGAAACATCATAAGATCCAACTATAATAGCAAAGCTAATGGTACATCAAGATCGTGCCAAATAAAGAACACGAGAGAGAGAGATCAAACACATAGCTACAGGTACATACCCTCAGCCCCGAGGGTGAACTACTCCCTCCTCGTCATGGAGAGTGCCAGGATGATGAAGATGGCCACCGGTGATGATTCCCCCCTCCGACAGGGTGCCGACACAGGGTTTCGATTGGTTTTTGGTGGCTATAGAGGCTTGCGGTGGAGGAAATCCGTGGGCTTCTTTTGGTCAATAAAAGATCGTCGTAGAGTTTTCAGTCACTTGGACTACATTTGATATTCCTTTCTTGTGAAGCTCAAAAACAAGGAAAAAACAGAAACTGGCACTGGGCTCTAGGTTAATAGTTTAGTCCGAAAAATCATATAAAATAGCATATAAATGCATATAAAACATCCAAGATAGATAATATAATATCATGGAGCAATCAAAAATTATAGGTAAGTTGGAGACGTATCAAGCATCCCCAAGCTTAATTCCTGCTCGTCCTCGAGTAGGTAAATGATAAAAACAGAATTTTTGATGTGGAATGCTACCTAACATATTTATCCATGTAAATTTATTTATTGTGGCATGAATGTTCAAAACAAAAGTTTAAAATTGACATAAAAACAATAATACTTCAAGCATACTAACAACGCAATTATGTCTTCTCAAAATAACATGGCCAATGAAAGCTTATCCCTACAAAGTCATATAGTCTGGCTATGCTCCATCTTCATCACACAAAATATTCAAATCATGCACAACCCCGATGACAAGCCAAGCAATTGTTTCATACTTTTGATGTTCTCAAACCTTTTCAACTTTCACGCAATACATGGGCATGAGCCATGGACATAACAATATAAGTGGAATAGAATATGGTGGTTGTGGAGAAGATAAAAAGGAGATAGTATCACATCAACTAGGTGTATCAACGGGCTATGGAGATTCCCATCAATAGATATCAATGTGAGTGAGTAGGGATTGCCATGCAACGGATGCACTAGAGCTATAAGTGTATGAAAAGCTCAAAAAGAAACTAAGTTGGTGTGCATCCAACTTGCTTGCTCGTGAAGACCTAGGGAATTTTTAGGAAGCACATCGTTGGAATATACAAGCCAAGTTCTATAATGAAAAATTCCCACTATTATATCAAAATGACAACATAGGAGACTCTCTATCATGAAGATCATGGTGCTATTTTGAAGCACAAGTGTGGTAAAAGGATAGTAGCATTGCCCCTTCTCTCTTTTCTCTCATTTTTTTGTCCTCTTTTTTTCGTCCGGAGTCTCATCCCGACTTGTGGGGGAATCATAGACTCCATCATCCTTTCCTCACATGGTACAATGCTCTAATAATGAAGATCGTCACACTTTTATTTACTTACAACTCAAGAACTACAACTCGATTCTAGAACAAGATATGACTCTATATGAATGCCTCCGGTGGTGTATCGGGATGTGCAATGACTCAAGAGTGACATGTATAAAATTATGAATGGTGGCTTTGCCACATATATGATGTCAACTACATGATCTTGCAAAGCAATATGACAATGATGATGCGTGTCATTATAAACGAAACGGTGGAAAGTTGCATGGCAACATGTCTCGGAATGGCTATGGAAATGCCATAATAGGTAGGTATGGTGGCTGTTTTGAGGAAGCTATATGGTGGGTGTATGGTACCGGCGAAAGTTGCGCGGTACAAGAGAGCCTAGCAATGGTGGAAGGGTGAGAGTGCGTATAATCCATGGACTCAACATTAGTCATAAAGAACTCACATACTTATTGCGAAAATCTATTAGTCATCGAAACAAAGTTCTACGAGTTAGAAGAATAGAATGATTTGCCGTGAGATTACCTCCCGGGCTTGCATGGTATTAATAATAGGGCAATATGGGTTGCCAAATACAAAAGATTACAAGGGATCCTAACAATCAATCTAACTAGGAAACTATCGTAGCTAATCCGTCAGATATAACTACAAGGATTATATAGTGATGAATATACATTAATATTCCCCCTCAATCTCAACCGGCCACAAGGTTGAGATTGCATCGTAATTTTTCCAGCATGAACTTTGTTGCAGGTTTAGTGAAAGCATCTGCGACTTGATCACCGGATGACACAAATCGGACATCCAATGCTCCTTGCGCTACCTTTTCTCTCACAAAGTGAAAATCCACCTCAATATGCTTTGTCCTTGCATGAAATACTAGATTTGGACTCAAATAGGTGGCACCCAAATTATCACACCATAAAATCTGTGGTCGCGGTAGGAATACTTCTAGTTCCTTAAGCATAGATTACACCCAAGTAACTTCAGCTGTGCCATTTGCACTCGCTTTGTACTCTGCCTCGGTACTAGACCGTGAGACCATGGGTTGCTTCTGTGCACTCCATGAAATGAGATTGGGTCCAAGGAAAACAACGAAACCACCTATAGAGCGTCTATCATCAACACATCCTACCCAATCAGCATCAGTAAAGACACTAAGAAGTGTGGAGCTTGACCGGCGAATGGAGAGTCCAGTGGCCAGAGTACCGTTGATATACCTTAGTATGCGCTTGACCGCCTCCCAGTGCACACTAGTAGGTTTGGCCAAATATTGGCACACCTTATTGACAGCAAATGAAATATTAGGACGAGTAAGGGTAAGGTATTGCAATCCTCCAACCATACTGCGATAGCGGAAGGCATCATCATCATCGAGGGGAGTACCATGACCTGCTGCCAACTTATCGGTGACTGACATGGGAGTAGAAACCTCCTTGCAATTCTCCATATGAGCACAATGAATAAGATCATCCGCATAATTCCGCTGAGACAGTCATATTCCCCCTGAATTGTAGGTGGCTTCAATCCCAAGGAAGTAAGAAAGACGACCGTGGTCCTTGATGGGAAAGGACCTAGCTAGAGCATGAAGCAAACAGTCCATTGCACAAGAGCAATAGCCAGCAATGACAATATCATCAACATAGACCAACATGTAATTAGTCACAGCTCCTCGCCGAAAAATGAAGAGGGAGGTGTCGGCCTTGGATGAATGAAAACCAAGCTGGTGCAGCTGATCACTAAGACAAGAGTACCATGCCCAGGGGGACTGTCTGAGCCCATAAATAGACTTTCGAAGCTTGCAAACATGGTGGGGATACCGAGGGTCCTCAAAACCCGGCGGCTGCTGCATGTACACATCCTCATCAAGCAGACCATGAAGGAATGCATTGCTAACATCAATCTGACGCAAGCACCAGCCCTGCGAAACAGCAAGTGACAACACCAAGCAAACAGTGGCTGGTTTAACAACCGGACTAAAGGTGGCAACATAATCAACACCATATTGCTGAGTGAATCCACGAGAAACCAAACGAGCTTTGTATTTATCAAGAGAGCCATCAGACCATTCCTTGAGCTTGAAGATCCACTTATAGCTGACGACATTGGTGCCGGGAGGACGAGGCACAAGCGACCATGTTTTGGTGCTCTGAAGAACTGAGAACTCCTCTCGCATGGCAGCTGTCCAAGCAGGATCAACAAGAGCTTGTCGGTGCGTAGTTGGAACAGAGACGCCGGCACTAAAACTGCATCGATACGGATTGTAGCGGACAGTACCATCGGTCGCAAGCTTAGGACGCGAACGTTGTTTTGTAGTCGAGTGCGAGCATGCACTGGAGCGAGTGCAGTTGAAGGTGCAGACAATGAGACGGGAGCATCCGCCAATGCTCCAGTGGCCGTGTCGATGCGCACAAGCACGCGATCAATCACGTTAGGTGCGGCTTGCCCAGTAGCTGCATCGGACGTGGAGGCACCCCGCTGTGTCATGCGCACGAGCAATGCTGGCTCGGGTGACTTAGTCGCCTCTAGCTCGGGCGACTGGGCCGCATTTGGCTCAGCAAGGAGCGGCTGTGTAGAAGGAGCTAGATCAGCAGCCAGCTGCATGGCGCTGGCGGGTTGAGCGCATGGGGGTGTTGTTGGGGAACACATTAATTTCACAAAATTTCCTATGCACACACAAGATCTTGGTGATGCATAGAAATCAGAGGGGAAGAGTGTTGTCCATGTACCCTCATAGACCGTAAGCGGAAGCGTTATGACAATGCGGTTGATGTAGTCGTACGTCTTCATGATCGACCAATCCTAGTACCGAAGGTATGATACCTCCGAGATCTGCACATGTTTGTCTTGGTGACGTCCCATGAACTCACGATCCAGCAGAGTGTCGAGGGAGAGCTTTGTCAGCACGACGGCGTGATGACGGTGATGATGATGCTACCGGAACAGGGCTTCGCCTAAGCACCGCTATGATATAACCGAGGTGGATTATGGTGGAGGGGGCACCACACATGGCTAAGAGATCAATGATCAACATGTGTGTCTATGGGGTGCCGCCTCCCCCATATATAAAGGAGTGGAGGAGGGGGAGGGCCGGCCCTCCTATGGCATGCCCCATGGGGAGTCATACTCCCACCAGGAGTAGGGTTCCCCCCTTTCCCTAGTTGGAATATGAGTGGAAGGAAGGGGGAGAGAGTGGAAAGGAAAGGGGGGCGGCCTCCCACCCAATTCAGATTGGGCTTGAGGGGGGCACGCCCCCTCCTAGGCCTCCATCTCTTCTCTCCCACTATGGCACAATAAGGCCTATATACGTCCCGAGGGGTTCCGGTAACCTCCCGGTGCTCCGGTATATGCCTGAACTCACCCGGAACCATTCTGACGTCCAAATATAGTCATCCAATATATCGATCTTTATGTCTCGACCATTTTGAGACTCCTTGTCATGTCCGTGATCATATCCGAAACTCTGAACTACCTTCGGTACATCAAAACACATAAACTCATAATACCGATCGTCACCGAACTTTAAGCGTGTGGACCCTACGGGTTCGAGAACTATGTAGACATGACCGAGACATGTCTCCGGTCAATAACCAATACCGGAATCTGGATGATCATATTGGTTCCTACATATTCTACAAAGATCTTTATCGGTTAAACCGCATAACAACATACGTTTGTTCCCTTTATCATCGGTTTGTTACTTGCCCGATATTCGATCGTCGGTATCTCAATACCTAGTTCAATCTCGTTTACGGAAAGTCTCTTTACTCGTTCCGTAATGCTACATCCCATAACTAACTCATAGGTACATTGCTTTCAAGGCTTATGTTGATGTGCATTACCGAGAGGGCCCATGAGATACCTCTCCGACAATCGGAGTGACAAATCCTAATATCGATCTATGCCAACTCAACAAACACCATCAGGGACACCTGTAGAGCATCTTTATAATCACCCAGTTACGTTGTGACATTTGGTAGCACACAAAGTGTTACTCAGGTATTCGGGAGTTGCATGACCTCATAGTCATAGGAACATGTATAAGTTATGGAGAAAGCAATAGCAACAAACTAAACGATCATCGTGCTAAGCTAACGGATGGGTCAAGTCAATCAAATCATTCTCTAATGATGTGATCCCGTTAATCAAATGACAACTCATGTCTATGGTTAGGAAACAAAACCATCATTGATTCAACGAGCTAGTCAAGTAGAGACAAACTAGAGACACTCTGTTTGTCTATGTATTCACACATGTACTAAGTTTTCGGTTAATACAATTCTAGCATGAATAATAAACGTTTATCATGATATAAGGAAATATAAATAACAACTTTATTATTGCCTCCAGGGCATATTTCCTTTAGTCTCCCACTTGCACTAGAGTCAATAATCTAGATTACATTGTAATGATTCTAACACCCGTGGAGTCTTGGTGATGATCATGTTTTGCTCGTGAGAGAGGCTTAGTCAATGGGTCTGCAACATTCAGATCCGTATGTATCTTGCAAATCTCTATGTCTCCCTCCTTGACTTGATCGCGGATGGAATTGAAGTGTCTCTTGATGTGCTTGGTTCTCTTGTGAAATCTGGATTCCTTTGCCAAGGAAATTGCACCAGTATTGTCACAAAAGATTTTCATTGGACCCGACGCACTAGGTATGACACCTAGATTGGATATGAACACCTTCATCCAGACTCCTTAATTTGCTGCTTCCGAAGCAACTATGTATTCTGCTTCACACGTAGATCCCGCCATGATGCTCTGCTTGGAACTGCACCAACTGACAGGTCCACCATTTAATAAAATTACGTATCGGATTTGTGACTTAGAGTCATCCGGATCAGTGTCAAAGCTTGTATCGACGTAACCTTTTAGGACGAGCTCTTTGTCACCTCCATATACGAGAAACATATCCTTAGTCCTCTTCAGGTATTTCAGGATATTATTGACCGTTGTCCAGTGATCCACTCCTGGATTACTTTGGAACCTCCCTGCTAAACTGATAGAAAGGCACACATCAGGTCCGGTACACAACATTGCATACATGATAGAGCCTATGGCTGAAGCATAGTGAACACCTTTCATTTTCTCTCTATTTTCTGCAGTGGTCAGGCATTGAGTCTGACTCAACTTCACACCTTGTAATACATGCAAGAACCCTTTCTTTGCCTGATCCATTTTGAACTTCTTCAAAACTTTATCAAGGTATGTGCTTTGTGAAAGTACAATTAAGCGTCTTGATCTATATCTATTGTTCACCGAGGTCTTTTATTGAAAAATTCTTATTCAAGTATCCTTTTATGCTATTTAGAAATTCACTATCATTTCCGATCAAGAATATGTCATCTACATATAATACCAGAAATGCTATGGAGCTCCCACTCACTTTCTTGTAAATACAGGCTTCTCCAAAAGTCTCTATAAAACCATATGCTTTGATCACACTATCAAAGAGTATATTCCAACTCCGAGAGGCTTGCACCAGTCCACAGATGGATCGCTGGAGCTTGCACACTTTGTTAGCACCTTTTGGATTGACAAAACCTTCTGGTTGCATCATATACAACTCTTATTTAAGATATCCATTAAGTAATGCAGTTTTGACATCCATTTGCCAAATTTCTTAATCATAAAATGCGGCAATTTCTAACATGATTCGGACGGACTTAAGCATCGCTATGGGTGAGAAGGTCTCATCGTAGTCAACTCCTTGAACTTGTTGAAAACCTTTTGCAACAAGTCGAGCTTTGTAGATAGTAATATTACCGTCAGCATCAGCCTTCTTATTGAAGATCCATTTATTCTCTATGGCATGCCAATCATCGGGCAAGTCAACCAAAGTCCATACTTTGTTCTCATACATGGATCCCATCTCAGATTTCATGGCCTCAAGCCATTATGCGGAATCTGGGCTCATCATTGCTTCCTCATAGTTCGTAGGTTCATCATGGTTAAGTAACATGACTTCCATAACAGGATTACCGTACCACTCAGGTGCGGATCTTACTCTGGTTGACCTACGAGGTTCAGTAGTAACTTGATCAGAAGTTTCATCATCATCATCATCATTAGCGTTTGTACTTACTGCTGTAGGAATCACCGGAATTTATTTCAGTGATGAACTACTTTCCAATAAGGGAGAAGGTACAGTTACCTCGCCAAGTTCTACTTTCCTCCCACTCACTTCTTTCGAGAGAAACTCCTTCTCCAGAAAGGATCCATTCTTAGCTATGAAGATCTTGCCTTTGGATCTATGATATAAGGTGTACCCAACAGTCTCCTTTGGGTATCCTACGAAGACACATTTCTCCGATTTGGGTTCGAGCTTATTAGGTTGAAGCTTTTTCACATAAGTGTCGCGGCTCCAAACTTTAAGAAACGACAACTTGCATTTCTTGCCAAACCACAGTTCATAATGTGTTGTCTCAACGGATTTAGATGGTGCCCTATTTAACGTGAATGCAGCTTTCTCTAAAGCATGACCCCAAAACGATAGCGGTAAATCAGTGAGAGACCTCATAGATCGCACCATATCTAATAAAATGCGGTTATGACGTTCGGACACACCATTACATTGTGGTGTTCCAGGTGGCGTGAGTTGCAAAACTATTCCGCATTGTTTCAAATGAAGTCCAAACTCATAACTCAAATATTCACCTCGACGATCAGATCGCAGAAATTTGATTTTCTTGTTACGATGATTTTCCACTTCACTCTGAAATTCTTTGAACTTTTCAAATGTTTTAGACTTATGTTTCATTAAGTAGATATACCCATATCTTCTCAAATCATCTGTGAAGGTGAGAAAATAACGATATTCGCCACTAGCTTCAATGTTCAATGGACCACATACATTGGTATGTATGATTTCCAATAACTTTGTTGCTCGCTCCATTGTTCCGGAGAATGGAGTTTTAGTCATCTCTCCCACGAGGCATGGTTCGCAAGTAACAAGTGATTCATAATCAAGTGATTCCAAAAGTCCATCAGGATGGAGTTTCTTCATGCACTTTACACCAATATGACCTAAACTGCAGTGCCACAAATAAGTTGCACTATCATTATCAACTTTGCATCTTTTGGCTTCAATATTATGAACATGTGTATCACTACTATCAAGATTTAGTAAAAATAGACCACTCATCAAGGGTGCATGACCATAAAAGGTATTACTCATATAAATAGAACAACCATTATTCTCTGATTTAAATGAATAACCATCTCGCATCAAACAAGATCCAGATATAATGTTCATGCTCAACGCTAGCACCAAATAACAATTATTTAGGTCTAAAACTAATCCCGAAGGTAGATGTAGAGGTAGCGTGCCGACGGCGATCACATCGACTTTGGAACCATTTCCCACGCATATAGTCACCTCGTCCTTAGCCAATCTTCACTTAATCCATAGCCCATGTTTCGAGTTGCAAATGTTAGCAACTGAACCAGTATCAAATACTCAGGCACTACTGTGAGCATTAGTAAGGTACACATCAATAACATGTATATCAAATATACCTTTCACTTTGCCATCCTTCTTCTCCGCCAAATACTTGGAGCAGTTTCACTTCCAGTGACCAGTCCCTTTGCAGTAGAAGTACTCAGTCTCAGGCTTAGGTCCAGACTTGGTTTGTTCACTTGAGCAGCAACTGGCTTGCTGTTCTTATTAAAGTTCCCTTTCTTCCCTTTACCCTTTTTCTTGAAACTGGTGGTCTTGTTGACCATCAACACTTGATGCTCCTTCTTGATTTCTACCTCCGCAGCTTTTAGCATCGCGAAGAGCTCAGGAATCGTCTTATCCATCCCTTGTATATTATAGTTCATCACGAAGCTCTTGTAGCTTGGTGGCAGTGATTGAAGAACTCTGTCAAGGACACTATCATCAGGAAGATTTACTCCCAGCTGAGTCAAGTGCTTGTGGTATCCAGACATTCTGAGTATATGTTCACTGATAGAACTATTCCCCTCCATCTTGCAGCTGTAGAACTTATTGGAAACTTCGTATCTCTCAATCCAGGCATTTGCTTGAAATATTAACTTCAACTCCTGGAACGTCTCATATGCTCGATGACATCCAAAACATCTGGCGTTACTCCTGCAGCGGGTTTGTCACCTAGCAGTGCTTCCAGGACGTAATTCTTCTATGGAGCAATGCGGATAATCCTCAAGTTACAGACCCAGTCCGTGTAGTTGCTACCATCATCTTTCAACTTAGCTTTCTCTAGGAACGCATTAAAATTCAACGGAACAACAACACATGCCATCTATCTACAACAACAAAGACATGCAAAATACTATTAGGTACTAAGTTCATGATAAATTAAAGTTCAATTAATCAAATTACTTAAGAACTCCCACTTAGATAGACATTTCTCTAATCATCTAAGTGATCACGTGATCCATATCAACTAAACCATGTACGATCATCACGTGAGATGGAGTAGTTTTCAATGGTGAACATCACTATGTTGATCATATCTACTATATGATTCATGCTCGACCTTTCGGTCTCAGTGTTCCGAGGCCATATCTGCATATGCTAGGCTCGTCAAGTGTAACCCGAGTATTCTGCATGTGCAAAACTGGCTTGCACCCGTTGTATGTGAACGTACAGCTTACCACACCCGGTCATCACGTGGTGTCTAGGCACGACGAACTGTAGCAACGGTGCATACTCAGGGAGAACACTTATACCTTGAAATTTAGTGAGAGATCATCTTATAATGCTACCATCGAACTAAGAAAAATAAGATGCATGAAGGATAAACATCACATGCAATCAATATAAGTGATATGATATGGCCATCATCATCTTGTGCCTTTGATCTCCATCTCCAAAGCACCGTCATGGTCACCATCGTTACCGGCTTGACACCTTGATCTCCATCGAAGCATCATTGTCTTCTCATCAACTATTGCTTCTACGATATCGCTACCGCTTAGTGATAAAGTAAAGCAATTACATGGTGATTGCATTTCATACAATAAAGCAACAACCATATGGTTCCTGCCAGTTGCCGATAACTATGTTACAAAACATGATCATCTCATACAATAAAATTTAGCATCATGTCTTGACCATATCACATCACAACATGCCCTACAAAAACAAGTTAGACATCCTCTACTTTGTTGTTGCAAGTTTTACGTGGCTGCTACGGGCTGAGCAAGAACCGTTCTTACCTACGCATCAAAAACCACAACGTGGTATAGTGATTGTTTTTTGATCTCCAGAAAGAACCCTATTCATTGAATCTGATTCAACTAAAGCTAGAGAAATAGACACCCACTAGACACCTGTGTGCGAAGCACGTCGGTAGAACCAGTCTCGCATAAGAGTACGCGTAATGTCGGTTTGGGCCGCTTCATCCAACAATGCCGCTGAATCAAGAATCAACTAGTGAAGGCAAGCAATATGTATATACCCACGCCCACAACTCCTTGTGTTCTACTCGTGCATATATCATCTACGCATAAACCTGGCTCTGATACCACTGTTGGGGAATGCAGTAATTTCAAAAAAATTCCTGCGAACACGCAAGATCATGGTGATGCATAGCAACGAGAGGGGAAGAGTGTTGTCCATGTAACCTCGTAGACCATAAGCAGAAGCGTTATGATAACGTGGTTGATGTAGTCATACATCTTCACGATCGACCGATACTTGTACCGAAGGTATGACACCTCCACGATCTACACACGTTTGGCTCAGTGAGGTCCCACGAACTCATGATCTAGCATAGTGTCGAGGGAGAGCTCCGTTAGCACGACGGCGTGATGACGGTGATGATGATGCTACCGGAACAGGGCTTCGCCTAAGCACCGCTACAATATAACCTAGGTGGATTATGGTGGAGGGGGGCACCACAAATGGCTAAGAGATCAATGATCAACTTGTCTATGGGGTGCCCCCTCCCCCGTATATAAAGGAGTGGAGGAGGGGGAGGGCCAACCCTCCTATGGCGTGCCCCATGGAAAGTCCTACTCCCACTAGGAGTAGGATTCCCCCCTTTCCCTAGTTGGATTCACTACAAAAAATACACTTCCTTGATGATCCGTGTTTGTCACAGTAGGTCTCGTTTTCTGTCATGCAGGTACATCCATGACGATTTTATGACAGAATCAAGATAGTCATACCTGTGCTGTCGTAGAAGTGTTCCATGACATTACCAAAATATCATCACGGAAGTGTCCACTTCCATGACAATAAATCGCGCGTCACAGAAGTGCTTTCGTCAAGGGTGACCGACACGTGGCATCCACTGTAACGGATCACCGTTAAGCTATCGGGTCCAGTTTTGGATCCGATAACCCGTTAACAGCCCCGACTAATGGGGATTTTCCACGTGTAAAATCATCATTGGATGGACGAAACACGTGTCGGCTCACCGTTGGGACAGATGTCATCCACTCAGTGGACCCAAAGCGCTCGTGATATGTCGACACGTGGCACAGCCCAACAGAGGCCCATTCCTGTGAAAAGGCCGTCTCGTTTGACTTGGTCAAAAGGTGGCGGGCCGACCCACGGCTAGCCTATTAACGGCCTGTTCGCATATAGCCCATTTACAGCCCGCTAACCCAGGGCCTATTTACGACCTATCTGAATTAGGCCCAGTAGCGTCATCTGGGCCGTCCAATATAATTCTAGCCCGTTTTAATTTCCGGCCCATGTATGGCCCATGACTTCTTTCGGCCCATATGAGGCCCTTATTACTCTCGGCCCATTAACGGCCCGTGGTAAAACTGGCCCGTAATGAACAGTCTATCACTTTATACCCATTAACGGCCCATTATTTTGTTGGGCCATCTCCAACCCATGTTACCTTTCGGCCTTCTCAGGGCCCATTTATTCTTGGGCTCATTTCCAACATTCGTTTAATTACGACCCGTTACTGTCATTTTCTTCTTGTGGGCCAAATTCAGCCCGTGGTTACAGTCGGCTCATTTGTGGCCCATTAATACGTTGGGTCGTTTGCATAGCATCATCAAATACAACCAATTAACGACGGCCCGTTATGGCCGGTCCATGAATGAACGATTTCAACTCTAGCCCATTTACGACCATAATGTGGTCTGTTATTGGGCCATGTTTGGCCAACCAATAATACGGCCCATAGAAGGCCGATTGATGATTCGGCCCGTAGAAGGCCCATTGATGATACGGCCCGTAGAAGGCCCATTGTGCTATGGCCCGTATAAGGCCCATTGTTTCTACCCCATGTAAAAGGCCCATTGTTTCTACAGCCCTTAGAAGGCCCATTGTTTCTAAGGCCCGTAGGAGGCCCATGTTAACTACAGCCGATGGGCATCAAAGTTTGCCACCAGTGCAAATATAGGGAACACACTACACTATACAAAAATGGCTTGCTGTTTTCTTCAGCCGGTGGCTGCACGTTAAGAAAAAATTTTGTACCGCACCAAAACAAATTACAACTATAAAACAAAAGGAAGGTTGGCATAAAAGTTAACAGTCTAGCAGATAAATGCACCACCCGAAGTTTAGAAGCTCAGTTCATTTGACCCGACTGTTACATTTTCATGCTGTATTGTTCGATGGAGCACCATAACCTTCGCCTTCAGTTCTCCTAGGCTCTTGAACAACATAGCAAATGTCTGATAGTTTGGTTTCAAAACCATGCATACCTTGACAACATCAAACAGTGTCTCTCCTTGTTTCTCAAAGTGTCTCTGTTAGGGAATGGACTTGTGTCTAGAGCGCGGATACAACATTGTTTTGAGCTTGCATATCTTGATCATGAGGCAGTTTGGACGAGTTTTCCTTAACAACCAACCCAATATTATGCAGGAACGTGCTTTTGGCACTGTTAGTGGACATGTACTGACCCACTGCAGCAAGAGCTGACATTGCGGTTATTGTTGCCTCGCCACCTTCAGAAGGTGGCAGTTCAACCATTTTTTCCATAGCTCGCCGAAAAGTGAGGTTTTACATTAGTAGTACCAGAACAGAAGATATTAAGGAGGCAGCAAAACCAAACAAAATAGCTTTGGTCTATATACAGAACTTATTCTGGTGAACATCCAAACATATGGCCATGTACCATCACTAATGTATTGTCTATTTCTTCACATTGTATTGAGGGCTAAGGATAAATAGACGAAGTTTATTATTAGGTAAGCATAGTATGACATCATTCATATCACAAAACAACTAAGAACAGACAAACAAGCAATTGTAACGTTGTGTGGGCAAGTCCAGCACGGAACTAGATAACAGGTCAAGATCAAAGGAACATCACACCTCTCTTTTAAACCTTGTAAGGTGCAATGATACGCTAAGACAATTGTGTATAGAATTGAAAAGAGTAATAGACATTGGCTACAAACCATGCAGTTCAAGGCACAAGTCAGAGTAAGTAGTAGTTAAAAGGCATGAGGATTAAGGACTTACAACAGCGGCTTTTACTGGTGTGACAGTCCTTGAAGATTTCCACAGCATTTGGTTCAGGTACTTTTTGGTCCTTGTGGGCTTTCCTCTGCATTTGGAACAAGTCAATATAGATATGATAATATGGCACAGCGGAAAGAGTGAAACAAAAGCTAATTACAAGAGCCTCGCAGTGGGCAATATAGCTACGAGGTCCTGTCGTCTGTTGGAATTTCACTTTCGTACGGTTGGCCTTGTTCTTTGAACAGTTCACCTACAAGAAGATAGATTTGCGTGGCACATGCGTAAATAGGACTTCAACATGTGATCTAGTCACATATATATAATGTACCAGATACTTCGGATCAGACCAGTGTTTAACGAGGCCCCACCAGTCTTCATCCGATATATTTTCCACTGGAGATGTTTGGGAAAGTTCACTGTTAGCCTTGCCTTCAAAGTGAGTTTTCCTCAAGTTATACCGATACGGTCGCAGAGCAGGCTTGAAAACATGGGTGCAAGCTTTTCTGGTTGCATCATCTTAGCTATCCAACTTGAACCTCATATGTTGAAAATTATGGGAGTCTCATTATCAGCAACCTAGAAAGTATGGGACAGAGCAAGACGATATTACTAGTTTCCATACATAACCATACTTACAGATAAATGGTCAAGGAATGTGTTGAACTGGGTTTCGTCTTTGTCATTCCTGTACTGAATCCATGTTGGAAGGATACGTACATGACACCTAACGGCAACCGCTGCCTCTGATAATAACTTGGCTGACTCTATAGCATCATGTGGCCTTTTCAAACCTGCCTCAAAATGAATCTCCATTCTTCCTCCTCTGAATTTAGTTAACTTATCGAGCATTATCCCTAATGTTTGTTTCCTCTTGCGCCTAGGTGCTAGTCCAACAACAAACATAGGAAGTGTTAGTGTACATCAAACTGTGAGACTACATATAAAGAAGCATGCAACTGTAACTTGACTCCAACAACTACCTTCTTGTTGTTGAAGCTCACAAGGTTCATCTGATCTTGCCAACTCATCTTGTGTCAAGAGTGCTTGGGAAGTAGTGTTAGGTGGCAAGGGAGCTTGGGAACGTGCTGCTAGCTCAGTTGACGCACGAGTAACTCGTGCAATTGGAAGTACTGTGGAAGGTGTTGCAAGAACTAGGGCTATCTTTTCTTGTTTGGTGGCAGCTACTTGTTTCTGTTTGGCTTTTTCTGCAGCTAGTGTAGCATGGGATACCCTATTTGTAGAATTTTCCGCTAGACTTTGACCTTCTATTGCACCATCAGTACCAGCAGAATCTGCAGGATTCTTCCGGTTCCCGTTCCCTGCCATTCTGTGTTTCTTCCTCTTCCTCTATGCCATGTTAAGTCAAGCCGACAAGAAAAACGAATAACAATTTAGTTCTTCCAAACAAATTGATGTGTGATACAGACGAATTGAACTTTGATGTTAGACAACCACATGATAGGAGGATGTAATGTGTACGAAAAATAGGACAGAAGAGATAACTAGAACTATGATGTGTAAACTAAGCAGAAGACATTTCACTAAATTAGAAGCTATGCAATGGAAGGTAGACACCATATGAAAGATGCTACAAATATCGCTCTGCCAAGTTAACAGTGTCTCATCATAAATGGCATTTAAACAAATGTGAAGCAGTACAAGAAATAAATCATATGCAAGATGCAAACAACATCACACTACCAAGTTAGAGGTCTCTCATCATTAGTGCCATTGCATATTCACAGCTTATGATGTGTAAACTAAGGAGAAGGCATTTTGACAAATTAGAAGCAATGAAAGCTAGACACCATATGAAAGATGCAACGAATATCACTCTACCAAGTTAAAACTATCTCGTCATAAGTGCCATTTCAACAAATTAGTAGTACAAGCTAGAAAAGAATGCGAGATGTAACCTATATCACACTCCAAAGTCAAACGTGTCTTATGATAAGTGATTGTTGCAGGTTACACAATAGTAGTAATTGATGTAAGAATATTGTGTGATAGACAGATATTGTATGTTCTAGAAACAAGAACACGTTTCTTATTCAAGTATAATGTGTAAAGTATGAAGATGGAATTCAACAAAATTAGAAGCAATACAAGCCAGACATCACACATAACATGCAACCACATATAACAATGCCAAGTTAGAGGGAGCATCGGTGATGGTGCACTAGGGGAGACGTGCTCATAATAAACACAGCTACGTTGAGTGTCTATGCATGTGTTGTATTGGAAATCATCTTGGGGGGATGGAGGAGTAGAAACTGTAGAGGACCTCCGTTTGGAAGGAGCACCTTTATCCGTTGCCTTGCTAACTTCCTTCTGCTTTATTGATTTTGAATTGTCAAGTGAAACTGACAAGAAAAAGCAATAAAATTCTCTCTTCAGAACTCATTCATGCATGATGCTGACAATCACTACTTCGATGTAAGGCAAACACATGATACCAGGATGGAATATGTATGAAAAACAGGACAACTTGGCATGTTCACAACTGTTTGTGTAAACTAAGCGGAAACCATTCCAACAAATAAGAAGCAATGCAAGCTAGACACCACATGAAAGATGCAACCAATATGACTCTGCCAAGTTAAAAGCGTCCCATCATAAATGGAATTTCAACAAATTAGAAGTAGCGCGTGCTATAAATCATATGAAAGATGCAACTAATATCGCATTGCATATACTAAAGGTGTCTTGTCATATTGATTGATGTGGAATACAAAAAAACAATAGTTTTATGTAAGGACATGCTTAATAGACAGATGTACTATGTACTAAATACATGAAGGCATGTCACATTAACATGTATAATGTATAAGCTAAGCAGAATAGCACATGCAGTTTAACTGGATTGGAAGAATTACAATCTAGACACCGTATGCAACATGCAACCACATATCACGCTGCCAAGTTAGAGCAAGCACTTGGGATGCTAGTGTAGGGGAAATGCGGTAATCAGCTACAGAGCTACGTTCACTATCTTCATCTAGCCTTGTTGTTTCTTGAGTATCATGCCGGGAGCCTGACGCTACATTCTTTAAGTGAGTAGTCCACTTGCCTGACTGCCTCATCATAAGTGATTGATGAGGGATACACAAGAACATTAGTTTGATGTAAGAACATGGTTAATACAAAGATGTACTAGTATGTACCAAAAACAGAAAGGCATGTCATATTCAAAGGTATAATGTGTAAGCTAAGCAGATGCAATTTAACCAAATTGGAAGCAATACAAGCTAGATCCAGCTGGAGTGGTG
The DNA here is from genome assembly GCF_002162155.2 of Triticum dicoccoides. NCBI lineage: Eukaryota > Viridiplantae > Streptophyta > Magnoliopsida > Poales > Poaceae > Triticum > Triticum dicoccoides. The sequence goes on along the minus strand of NC_041390.1, from coordinate 160,592,043 downwards.
AGCATGATCATCTAGGACCTGAGAGCATGGTGGGAGGTGGGCTGCTTCGCCACCATCGCGGATTTTTAGTTGGCTTCCAGGTGATGCCTGTCCTTGTTGGGCTTGTCATTGGCTCGACCAGTGCCCTGACTAGCTACTTGTGTTCTGGTGCTCACGGGATGGTGGTTCATGTAAAAAATATCTTTTCTTATCTTAATAAAGACTGACTACGACCTTTTGAATACAAGCTAGACACCATATGGAACATCCAACCACATATGACACCGTGAAGTTAAAGCAAGCACCTGGGATGGTGGTTCATTGCGAGCGAGCTCATCAACTCCAGAGCTACGTTTACCGTCTCCATCTGCTGACACTGCACCCTCTATAGTGTTGTAACGTGCCGTGCTTACCCGCATAGAAAGTTGGAGCAACTTCTCTCTTCTCTTTTCTGCTTCTCTCGAGGCAGACTCTGAAATAACCTTGCATAAAAACACAATAGTGACAGTATGGGTGAAGTGTGTGCAAAACTAGTGCACTGTAAAAGTAGCAGATAGCAGGTGGCTGAAAAATAAATGACAAGAGACATATGATAGCTCTACAACATTGCATGGCAAACAAAATTAGATTCTACTCCGTATGATTTTGTAATATATGAGCACATGAAATGCAGGTACTCCTCCAGCACACCACCACATGTGGTCATATCAAGATAACAGTCGACTGAAAATAAATAGGTCAGTTGATTTTTTAATGAACCGTCCGATCTATAAGGAACGGGCAAATGGCCTTCGTCTACCTCCCGCCAGTCACTGTTGACGATCTTTCTCGAACCGCTAGCGACCACCGGCCCAAACCCCTGCCTCTGACGCCTCGCCCTCCCCTCGACCTCACACCACCGCCGTGCTTGGCAACTCCCCCAGGCCATCCCTTTAATCCCAGCCGACCTCCATATCAAGCGCCAGTAGCTCTAGGACCCACATGCCCCTAAGATAAACACCGAGGCGCTGCTTCCCTGGCGTAATAGGCAGACTAGCGCCTGTTACGTCGGGGAATTCTTCTATTAATTGGGAATCAACTGACCAGGAATTGAAATTCAAGGGGGCGACGGACCTCTAGCTAAGGTGAAATAGTATATGAGGAGAAACCTTGTGCATCGCGAGTTACTAGGAACATCTAGTATCAAGAAGAAGCAGTCAACTAGTGTCTTCTGTGGGATGAATACCGTGCAAGCAGACATATAAGATTTGCATGAATAAGGGAAGAGGAGTACCCTTATACGTTTCCAGTGTGGTCTCCTCCATATGTCGCGGTGATCTTCTTTTTCTCCCGGGGGAACCGATGTTTTGGAGAACCGTCGATCCTTGGACAAACCCATGGCCAAATTGTTGATTGTGTTGCCGTGGCCGTATATCAGCAGAGGGGAAGCAGATTCGAGGTGGCGAAGGACGACGTAGCAAGAACAGCTCCGGTGCGGTGGAGGGTGGCGAAGTTGGAGCGGCAGCGGTGAGGCGCAGGACGTCGTGGTTGAACTGGCTCGGGTACGGATGGCTCGGCCTCAGCTTCAACTACTAGTCGTGGAGGGCATTGCGTTTGAGGTTGCGGTGGACGACGACGTCCGGGTATCGGCTCCGGTGTGATGGAGGAGGGCGGCGGTTGATGGGTGGGATGGGGTGGCGGACGGAGGACACCGGGGTTTCGCGGCTGGTGGAGAGGTAGTTTTTGCGCCCAC
>NC_041390.1:160534721-160590045 GCF_002162155.2 Triticum dicoccoides | reverse complement strand
GGGGGGGGAACCATGTTTCGGTCTAGGATGCGCTTGTTTTTGGCTTTTTTGAATAGAAGATGGGCCGCACTTGTTTAAAATTTGGGGAAACTACAAACTTTGCCCCCCTCTTAAATTTCAGACCAACTGCGGGTCGGGGGTAGGATGGTAATCCAAGGTGTCCCAAATAGTTGGCGGGAGCGATTTCGGCCACGCGCAGGTGTGCTTAGGCGGCCATTGTGTATGAATGGTTTTCGGAGGTGGTTGCGTGGCGTCTAGATGAAGCTACAAACCTACCCCGGTTTAGACCTTTGGACGTCGGGCCGGTAGGTTTCACGGGTCAGAGTTATTAGAAAAGTAATTTTCTTGTGCCACCAAACATTGGTCTCACGTGGTTTCGGGTGAGTAGAGGCTCTTTTGGTGCTTCGTTCGAAATTTTGAAACACAAGCATTCACGTTTAGAGTACTCTTGAACTTTGACGATTGACCTAAATAGACAATGTTAAATTTGACCTTGTATGTTTGAAAACCTCATTAAATTATCCGCTTCTTTTTGAAATTTTGACACTTGAAAATCCTATAACTACAATTATTTCGGAATGGAGGAGCTAAATTTGAATCTATTTTGTATACGACTACATATGTTATTATGTACAAAATCAGAGCAAAGATTGGTGCCCCCATAATTTAGGTATGATTTACAAATGCCATGATATCAAATTCAAATAATTGAATGGACTTCATGTTGAATTAGATTTTTTTAAACCACCTTAAGTTGAATTCAAATGTATGCTAGTTCATAGGTAACTATTTATAATGTTCATTGTGTAACTTTCATATGTATAATTTGCTTTACACACACAACATGAACTACACTCACGTTTATATTCGATTGCTAAAGTGATGCATTGTCTGGAGTTCAAAATACTAACTATGTGGTTCAATTGTGTCAAATAATAGCATAGACATGCTCAAATTCGATAGAATCTAGATGTCTGATGGATCAATGACCGTTCCTTACGTGAACTGCAAATATCATGATCCCATCCTAATATTTGGATACAATTTATATCTTTATAATCAATGTGTACAGCAGTCTTTTAAGTGTAGTTTCACTCTCCATCGATGGTCTCTCACACATGCTCCCACACTCTCCCGAGGTGTCTTTCTTGCACACATGCTCTCGATATAACCCTCCCTCCCTCTCATAACCATTTACAACTGTTTTCACTAACCTTTATCACAAGAACTCTTCCTCTCGCAAGCATACACACACAATCCCCATCGACCCTTTCTTTATACATAGACCTGCCTACGTGTCTCTTGTACGCACATTATCTTTAGCCCTGTCTCTCACGCATTGTCTCACACCTCTCTTCCTAATCAACGAGTATGATTCTAGCAGAGCATTCGGTAGGATGCCCCTTAAAGTTATGTTGGATGAATTGTAATATCAGAGATAAAAGCGGTTACCTTAGTCCGAGAACCTAGGGTTACAAATCCTAGTCGGCTTTGTCAGCGGACACATAGTCCTTCACAATTATGCTATCTTTGTTTTGTACGACTAGTCATCCATGGGTCTTCCTAAACGCATCACGAGCCGACCAATGTGGCGTAGGACAGAACCGAACGAAGGGCCTCACCTTGACCCACCGGACCTTGATACGTCTCCGACGTATCTATAATTTTTGATTGCTCCATGCTATATTATCTTCTGTTTTGGACATCATTGGGCTTTATTATTCACTTTTATATTATGTTTGGGACTAAACTATTAATCGGAGGCCCAACCCAGAGTTCATGTTTTTTGCCTATTTGTCACACCCTAGCTAGTTCATGCATTAGAGTGTTGCATCATGTTTATTCTTTCATCAGAAACCTGAAATGGGGATGACAGAACCCCCAGCCCCCTTGGAAACCAACTAGGGTTTACTAAAAACTTTTTCAATGAACCTGAAATGCCCTTCCAAAATGCCCATCATTTTTGTCTTGGTTCAGAACCTCTGCCAGAAGTGATGCACATTTTCCTAGGCCATCTTAGGGTTTTTGAACTAAATCATAAATATTTGAATTTGGGCATTTAAAATTATATAAAATATTTAAATGCTCAAATATCTCCAAACTAAAATGTTTCATGTTGGAAATAATCCAACTATGGACCAGGAGTAGTTTGGTGATTTTAGGAGTTGCCTAAGTATTTTTAATAATTCAACAAAGTTGCAGAAGTATTAAAAAAACAGAAAACAGGAGAAATAGAAAAACTTACCTGGCGCCAGCACCCGGCCCACCTGCCGGCCCAGCCCAGCGCCGCTCCAGCGAGCTGCTTGCCGGCCAGGCAGGCAGGCAGGTGCCCGACGGCGACCGCAGCGCGCGCCACGCAGCTGGCCGTCGCCCTGCTTCACCTCCTCGCCTCGGGGCTGGATGGATGAGCTCCACGCCGCGCCGTGAACCTCCAGGACACCTCCATTCTCCCCCAACCCCTCTCTCTCGCGCTCCCCCGCCATGGCCGACGCCATCGCCGCCACCCCCTCGCCGTAGCCACGCCCTCCGTCAACCCCACGCCGTGCCGCCGTGTCCAGGAGCTCCGCTACCCTCCTCTCCTTCGAGCAAGCCGAGCCCCGAGCGCTCGCAAGGCCCGAGCCCACCGCATCGACCTCGACCGAACCGCCGTCGCCGGAGATCCCCTTCAACGCCGACGTCGCTCCGGCCCGTCCCCGGCCGCACCAAGTGCTTCGTCGAACTCCCTGTGAGCTTAGCCATCTTCCCCTCCCTTCTTTTCTTGCTCCCGGAGCTCAACCGCACCCACCGCCGCGGAGCTCGTCCCCGACGTGCTCCCGGTCACCCTCCGGCCACAAACTGGTGTCCATCATGTTCACCATGTCACGTAGCACCTAACCAGCTACTCCCCGCACCTCACCGACCCCTCTAGCGTAAAGTTCGTCTTCGGCCGAACTCCGGTGGCTGCCAAAGTCGTCGCCGGCGCCAACTCCGGCCACCCCGACCCCAAAAGACTCCACCAAGAGCTGCGGCTCGTCCTCAGCTCCACTCCGATGGCCTCCGCGACCCATTTGGTGGCCGGAACGGCCAAAACCACTTCCGCCGCCGCGTCGGGCTCGCCGGCGGCTAAACGCCGGTGCAGCCGACCCGGGTTTGACCACGGGTGGGCCCTGGTTGACTCTCCTGAGTCAATGACAGGTGGGGCCCAGCCCTGTTAACTAATTAGGATTAGTTTAAATTAATTTTAGTTTAGCTAATCACACTGACACGCGGGACCCACTGTCAGGTTTGACCCGGACCGTGCCCCGTTGACCTGCTGATGTCACACTGACGTCAGGCTGACGCAGTAATTGATTTTCTGGATTTAATATAATATAGGAAATTCCAGAATATAGTTTAAACTTCAAAAATTCATAACTTTTAATCTGTAACTCCAAATCAGACAAGTTATATATGAAAAATGATCAGAAAAATTCAATCTATCCATCTGTACTATTTTCATGCATGATTAAACAAGTTAACTTGATGTTTAACGCAGAACAAGGTAAAACACTTTAAAGGGCCATGTATGAGTTTGAAATTTGAATCTTTGGTTCAAATTGATTCAAACCCTTCTTGTCTTAGTTGCATTAGCCCAACACACTCATATTGCCATGTTTCATGCATGCATCATATTGTCGCACATTGTTTGGTGATGGTTGTGTATCGGTGTTCTTTGCGGCAGGTTCTGCCTCCGAGGAGTACCGTGATTACCCTAGCGAAGAACCGTATCAGTGCATCGAACCATCAGGCAAGCAACCAATTATTTGATCATATCGATACAATCCCATGTTCTCGCTCCTACTCTCTTTTACTGCATTAAGACAACGCGTTTCAAACTGCTGTGTGCTACGGTAGTTGAACCCACTTCCTCTGCATGACCTGTCATTGCCACAGTAACTAGATGAAACCCACTAGCATGTGTAGGAGTTGTTTGAGCCATATGTATGTGTTGTTCCTACCTTGCTATGCCTGCTATGCTTAGAGTCGTGTCAGGTCTGGTTCATCTGGGTGATGGACTAGAGTGAAATGATTATGTCGGTAATGAGAGTGGTGTGGTGAACACGATTTGGTAAAGGTATCGATGAGAGGCCATGTAGGAGTACATGGTGGGTTGTTTCATTGAAGCCGACCTTAAGCACTGAGATCTGTATGTGTGATTTAAGATTCAGCTACTACCATGCATTGGGCCCGAAACCAATGGACCCTCTCGACTTCTTATTCACCCTAGTTCTCTGTCCAGGAGTTGCAAGTAGTTTCTGGTGTTTGTAGCCTACTGGAGGCCGTGGGCAGCGCTGACCGTAGGGGTGGGCTGTGATGCGGTAGGTACGTGGCACGGTGTACCGAATACCCGTTAGGTATCTCGGGAACCCTGTTCACATTGTTTGGGGCTGTGAGCGAAACCTCGGCCGGATCTCCTCATGGATGGAACCCAAATAGGCGATAAACCTGGACTAGAGACTTAGGTGATTAGGTAGGTCGTGGCCGACACCCACGTTGGGCTTCCGCTTGAAGGTTGCCGAGTACATGTCGTGTAAACGACGGTAAGTGGTGAGAGCGTGTATGAAGAAGTACACCCCTGCAGGGTTATCATGATCTATTCGAATAGCCGCGTCCGCGGTAAAGGACTACTTGGTTGCCTATACAGTTCATAGACAAGTAAATGGAAACTACTAAAAGCCTCAAGATAAGTGTGAGTGCCGAGGATGGCTCTTCCATAGGAAGACGGAGGTGGATCCCCGGTAGTGTATTGAAGTGGTGAGTAGTGGACTCGTGTGCGCAAAACCATTTCAAGTTGGAGTCTCGTAGGATAGCCTAGCCAAGAGTCAAAGCTGGCTTGCTGCAATAACTCCACCAACCCTTCTTGATAATGTGCATGTATGTAGGATCTGATGTAAGTCTTGCTGAGTACCTTTGTACTCATGTTGCTATAATCTACATTTTTACAGAAGACGCTGCAACCCCTTCTGATGGGTTCTTCGTAGACGTTGACATCAATGAGTAGGCTAAGGCCCAGGTGGTGATCCTAAGCTTGTGAAGGACCACGTAGTATAGCTAGGCTTTCCAAGCCTCTTTTATTTTACTAGTTGTCTGTACTCAGACAAGTTACTTCCGCTGCTGGTTTGTATGACTGTATGACTTGAATGCTGGGTCGTGTGACCCATACCTATGTGTATGTTATGTATGGCTCTCTGAGCCTTAAATAAAGTACTTGTGTCATAGAGTCATGTTGTGATGCCTTGTTGTATTTGCACATATCGAGCATATTGTGTGTATGATTGAAATGCTTGGTATGTGTGGGATCTGACTATCTAGTTGTTTATCTTTAGTAGCCTCTCTTACCGGGAAATGTCTCCTAGTGTTTCCACCGAGCCATGGTAGCTTGCTACTGCTTCGGAACACTTAGGCTGGCCGGCATGTGTCCTTCTTCGTTCCTGTGTCTGTCCCTTCGGGGAAACGTCACGCATTGAGTACCGGAGTCCTGTTAGCCCGCTACAGCCCGGTTTACCGGAGTCCTGCTAGCCCAGTGCTACAGCCCGTACCCACTTGCTGATGACCGACACGTTCATTGCTGGGTCATGGATGCCTGTCCCTGTAAGTCTGTGCCACTTTGGGTTTCGACTAGCCATGTCAGCCCGGGCTCCTTATCATATGGGTGCTAGCGACACTATCATATACGTGTGCCAAAAGGCGCAAACGGTCCCGGGCAAAGGTAAGGCGACACCCGTGGGAATACCGTGCGTGAGGCCGCAAAGTGATATGAGGTGTTACATGCTAGACCTATGTGGCATCGAGTCGGGGTCCTGACAGCGTTGGCACTAGAGCCGGACTGCCTGTAGGTTCTCCAAGCCAAACTGGTCGATGTTGAGCCTAGAAATTCTTTAGTTATATGTAGGGGAATTGTTTGTGGGTTGGAACGTAAGGCTCTTTTTACTCCTTTATCTTATGACATTCTGATCTGAGTCAGTCTATTCTTCCATCGGGGGTTAAGGAATTAGGATCTTTTCTCTCTATCAGGTTCACGTGTTACTAATCAATAGTACCTTATAGGTTTGATGGATACAAGCCTAGTTCAGTTCTACTACCAATTATGTTGCTAGGATGGACTCAGAACTTGATATGATGTTGTTGAGTGTGTATGAAATCCTTTGTCAAATGTCTCAAAATCCTTCTTGAGCATTTACAGCCGTTATGCTGTCAAAATTTTGCTAGAAATTCTAATGCCTTTGCATTATGATTGTGCTTTCAGATGGCCACTCGCGACCTCAATCAAGTGGTTCGCCTGACTCGATGCCTAGATGTACCCGGCCATACTGCCATGTTGGTCAGGGTAATGACTGAGGCTGGATACCATTGGTATCCTGAGTACACGGTCGAAGAGCAATTTCGAGACTTTAATCAAAGCCAGTATCTCTGCACTGTCAGGATATTTCCATCTTATCCTGGATCCACCGAGCCCGTTCACTGCTCCTATGGACTAGGGGTTACTATTGAGATGGCCGTGCAGAATGCCGCCTACTCTATGATGACCATCATGCGAGTCAGGTCTGGCCTATTTCGGGACTCTGATTTCCGGTATATGCCAGGATCACTTCCGGGAGCACAAGGGTATCTACAGGCTATCTATGCTGACCCCACTCAGGAGGATTCACGGACTCGCACCACTGCTGAGATGCTCAAGGATAAGGACCGTGAAAATCGGGCCTTGAGGCTAGAGCTCTTCAATACCCGTGCTGACCATTGGGCCACGTTGACTCGGTTTGCACCGGCGGTGCAAGCTGGATATTCAGATATGCGCGATCTCTATCCTGTGAGATCTGCTCTGCCAGACGTGATGGGTTGGCGTGATGTAGGAGGCATCACCCCACCTCGCGGTCCCCGCAGGCCACCGTCTGTTGGTCCAAGACCTCATCCTAGCCCCTATGGTCCACAAGCTCCGCGAGATCGTCTGTTTCCGGATGATCATGTTGAGCTTCCAGGCTATGGAGGTGATTTCTACGAGGACTACTACGGATCGGTCTGAGTTAGTGATAGTATCACTAGTTCGTACTAGTTGTGTCGTCTATCGTCCTGCGTGACTCGTGGGATATGACCTAGTTTGTACCGCCTTCCGGAGGTGTAGAAAAATAATGCATAGGAGCTTGGGATGCCTCCGATGAGATGTAATCCTCTTTTCACCGTAATAGTACCTTGTTTGGTCTTGTACTAAACCTTGTATGGTGTGTATGACGATGGAATAAAGAAGCAGTTTCTGTATCTACCATGTCATACGGATGATCATCTTGCATTCCGAGTTATTCCTTACATTCTGTATCCTATGTCGGAATCTTATCATTCTGACTAAATCATTGTCTTGTTTACCTAGGATGGTCAACACGCGAAATAACCCTGCTCCTCAAGAGCAGGCCGAAGGCAGTGAAGTCAGGAATGCAAATCTGCCTCATCCTCCTTCCCTAGCCGAAGTTATGCTGGAAGCTGAGAGAAACAAGTGGGAGACCAACCGTTTGTTGGAGCGTATTGAACAGAACACAGCACGCCATCAGAGAAATAACTTGGTGTCACTCAGTGATTTCATCAAGTTACATCCACCCACGTTCCACCACTCCGTCGAGCCTCTCGACGCTGATGACTGGCTTCGCAGTATTTCTCACAAACTGCGCTCCGCGCTAGTAGCTGAGGCTGACAAGGTCACCTTTGCTGCATATCATCTTGGAGGCCCCGCCAGTCTATGGTGGGAGAATTATGGAGCTATGCGCCCAGCGGGCCATGTCACTACTTCGGCTGAATTCAGCGAGGCTTTCCGTGAACATCACATTTCGGAGGGTCTCATGGACCGTAAGCGTGAGGAATTTTGCAGTTTCACTCAAGGCCGACTCTCTGTGGATGCTTACAGCAGGGAGTTCGGTAACCTCGCACGATATGCCACTGAGGAAGTTTCTATTGATGCCAAGAAGCAAGCAAGGTTCCGTAAGGGACTTAGTCCTGAGCTTCGCCGCGACCTCCGTCTGCATGAGTGCACATCTTTTCAGAAGCTTGTTAACAAGGCCATCAGTGCTGAGACTGGTTAGTCTGATTATGACGCAACACGCAAGCATGGCCGTGACGTGGGTTCCTCATCCGGTGCTGGCCCTCAGAAGCGCCGCGTGTGGGTGCCCAACACTGCCCTGCCACCCAGGTTCACACCGAGGCCATCCTTCCAGGCGCCTCGCCCCGTTCAACAGTCTGCACCAGCCAAGCCCTATGGTGGTCCAACCAACAATGCTCCTCCACGTACCAGTTCCGTGACTTGCTTTAAGTGTGGGGAATCTGGCCACTATATGCGCGAGTGTCCCCAGACCAACCCCAACCAATCTGCTAAAGCTGTTGGCCGTGGCAAGCCGACAGGGAAAGTGTTCCACGCCAAGCCGGCCACCGCTACACGTGGCCATGTCAACTGTATCTCTGCCGAAGAAGCTCAAGAGGATCCCAACGTCGTTCTCGGTACGCTCCTTGTTAATTGCCACCCGGCATCTGTTCTTTTCGATACAGGAGCATCTCATTCATTCATATCCGAGAACTATGCTCGCTTGCATAACACCGCATTCTGTGACATGCCATCCTCTATGGTAATTCAAACTCCGGGATCCAAATGGCAAACCTCTAGGGTAAGTCATGGAAATGAAATCCAAGTCGACAGACTTGTTTTCCTTGCATCTTTGATAGCTCTTAAATCTTCAGATATTAATATCATCTTGGGTATGGACTGGATGTCAGCCCATCATGCCAAAATTGATTGCTTCTCTAGGACTGTTCAACTCACCCATCCTTCGGGGAAGATAGTCAATGTCTTGACCCGATTAGCCAAGTGACAGTTATATTCTCTTAACGCCAGCCCTTTACCAGACCTTGAGGACGTTCCGGTAGTCCATGACTTCCCGGATGTCTTCCCAGAGGAATTGCCAGGTGTTCCACCTGACAGGGATGTTGAGTTCGTAATAGACCTTATTCCAGGAACCGTTCCGATTGCTAGAAGACCCTATAAGATGGCACCACTAGAACTAGCCGAGCTTAAGAAACAACTCGATGAGTCCTTGAAAAAGGGTTTCATCCGACCTAGTTCATCTCCGTGGGCTTGCCCCGTCCTCTTCGTAAAGAAGAAGGATGGTACGGACCGGATGGTTGTAGATTATCGACCTGTCAATTTGGTCACAATCAAGAACAAATATCCACTCCCTAGGATCAACGACCTGTATGATCAGCTCGCTGGATCCTCAGTCTTCTCCGAAATGGATTTGAGGTTGGGCTACCATCAAATCAAAATCAGGAACGGGGACATTCCTAAAACGGCCTTTGTTACTCGTTATGGCCAATACGAGTACACCGTCATGTCCTTCGGTTTAACCAACGCTCCAGCCACCTTTTCTCGGTTAATGAACTCAATCTTCATGGAGTATTTGGATAAATTCGTCGTGGTTTACCTCGATGATATACTCATCTACTCCAAGAACGAGGAAGAACATGCCGAACATCTAAGGCTAGTGTTGAAGAAACTTCGAGAGCATCATATTTATGCCAGATTCTCTAAATGTGAATTTTGGTTGTCAGAAGTGACCTATCTGGGTCATGTAATATCTGGTAAAGGTATTGCTGTTAACCCTGAGCGAGTTCAAGCCGTCCTTAATTGGACTCCACCTGAGTCGGTCAAGCAAGTTCGGAGTTTTCTGGGCTTAGCGAGCTATTGTCGTCGCTTTGTCGAGAACTTCTCCAGAGTTTCTAAACCTCTAACCGAACTCCTCAAGAAAGATAAAAAGTTCGAATGGACTCCACAATGTGAGCACAGCTTTCAGGAACTGAAAAGACGCCTGACTTCTGCTCCTGTACTGGTACCGCCAGACTTCTCTAAGGACTTTGTTATCTACTGCGACGCCTCGCGACAAGGACTAGGTTGCATTCTCATGCAAGATCGACACGTAATTGCTTACGCTTCACGGCAATTGCACCCACATGAGGAGAATTATCCTACTCATGATCTAGAGCTTGCAGCCGTAGTCTATGCACTTAAAACCTGGCGACATTACCTCCTTGGTAATCGTTGCGAAATATTCACTAATCACCAAAGTCTAAAGTACATCTTCACCCAACCGGATTTGAATCTCAGGCAAAGACGTTGGGTTGAGTTGATCACAGATTTCGACTTAGGAATAACTTACACCCCAGGGAAAGCCAACGTCATGGCTGATGCGCTAAGTCGTAAATCTTATTGTAACAACCTGATGTTACAACAAAGTCAACCGCTTCTCCATGAGGAATTTCGGAAGCTTAACCTTCACATTGTAACTCAAGGTTTTCTTTCCACCATGGTGGCGAAACCTACCCTTACGGATCAGATCATCAAAGCACAGAAGGTAGGTCCGGGAATTTCCCGCATCAAGAGAAACATCAAGAAAGGAGTTGCGAATTGTTTCTCCATTGATGATCAAGGGGTCGTATACTTCGGGAATCGACTAGTGGTTCCCAAGGTGCGAAACCTGAGACGATTGATCCTTAAGGAAGCTCATGAATCTCCTCTCACCATTCATCCCGGTAGTACCAAGATGTATCAGGACCTACGCCAAAGGTTCTGGTGGACTAGGATGAAGAGAGAAATTGCTCAGTATATTGCTAATTGCGACGTCTGCCGTCGTGTAAAAGCAGAGCATCAACGGCCTGCTGGCACCCTTCAACCCCTAGCTATTCCTGAATGGAAATGGGATAAAATTGGTATGGATTTCATTACCGGTTTTCCCAGGACCAAGAAAGGGAATAATGCTATCTTCGTCGTGGTCGATCGTCTTTCCAAGGTAGCCCATTTCTTACCTGTTCGTGAGAGTATAACCGCTAGTCAGTTGGCAGACTTATACATCTCCCGAATCGTGTCTCTCCATGGTGTTCCTTTGGAAATTAACTCGGATCGAGGAAGTCTTTTCACCTCTCGATTTTGGGAAAGTTTCCAAAATGCTATGGGAACCCGCCTTTCCTTTAGCACCGCTTTTCACCCTCAATCAAGCGGTCAAGTAGAACGCGTCAACCAGATCCTAGAAGACATGCTTCGAGCCTCTGTTATCTCATTCGGAATGGAGTGGGAGAAATGCCTTCCATTTGCCGAATTCGCTTACAACAACAGCTATCAATCTAGCTTGGGTAAAGCCCCTTTTGAAGTTCTCTATGGACGACGGTGTCGAACACCCCTTAACTGGTCAGAAACCAGGGAAAGACAATTCTTTGGCCCAGATATGATTCAGGAAGCAGAAGAGCAAGTTCGCATCGTTCGTGAAAAGTTGAAAACAGCCCAATCTCGTCAAAAGAGTCAATATGACCGAAAACATAAGGCTATGACTTGGAGGTTGACGAGAAGGCTTATCTTCGGGTTACTCCTCTGAAGGGAACCCATCGTTTCGGTATCAAAGGCAAATTGGCTCCTCATTACATTGGACCTTTTCGTATTCTCGCTAAACGAGGAGAAGTTGCCTACCAGTTGGAACTACCTCCGCATCTCTCCAGAGTCCACGATGTCTTCCACGTTTCTCAACTCAGGCGTTGCTTCTCGGATCCTATCCGTGGAGTGGACCACGAAACGCTTGATCTCCAAGATAATCTCACGTATCGAGAGTACCCCATTCGTATCCTCGATCAGGCCGAGCGTACCACTCGACGTCATAATATCAAGTTTCTCAAAGTTCAATGGTCGCACCATTCTGAGGATGAAGCAACTTGGGAAAGGGAGGATCGTCTTCGACTCGAGTATCCCGCCTTCTTTCCAGAGGAACCCAAATCTCGGGACGAGATTCTTTTGAGTGGGGGTGAGTTGTCACACCCTAGCTAGTTCATGCATTAGAGTGTTGCATCATGTTTATTCTTTCATCAGAAACCTGAAATGGGGATGACAGAACCCCCAGCCCCCTCTGAAACCAACTAGGGTTTACTAAAAACTTTTTCAATGAACCTGAAATGCCCTTCTAAAATGCCCATCATTTTTGTCTTGGTTCAGAACCTCTGCCAGAAGTGATGCACATTTTCCTAGGCCATCTTAGGGTTTTTGAATTAAATCATAAATATTTGAATTTGGGCATTTAAAATTATGTAAAATATTTAAATGCTCAAATATCTCCAAACTAAAATGTTTCATGTTGGAAATAATCCAACTATGGACCAGGAGTAGTTTGGTGATTTTAGGAGTTGCCTAAGTATTTTTAATAATTCAACAAAGTTGCAGAAGTATTAAAAAACAGAAAACAGGAGAAATAGAAAAACTTACCTGGCGCCAGCACCCGGCCCACCTGCCGGCCCAGCCCAGCGCCGCTCCAGCGAGCTGCTTGCCGGCCAGGCAGGCAGGCAGGTGCCCGACGGCGACCGCAGCGCGCGCCACGCAGCTGGCCGTCGCCCTGCTTCACCTCCTCGCCTCGGGGCTGGATGGATGAGCTCCACGCCGCGCCGTGAACCTCCAGGACACCTCCATTCTCCCCCAACCCCTCTCTCTCTCGCGCGCTCCCCCGCCATGGCCGACGCCATCGCCGCCACCCCCTCGCCGTAGCCACGCCCTCCGTCAACCCCACGCCGTGCCGCCGTGTCCAGGAGCTCCGCTACCCTCCTCTCCTTCGAGCAAGCCGAGCCCCGAGCGCTCGCAAGGCCCGAGCCCACCGCATCGACCTCGACCGAACCGCCGTCGCCGGAGATCCCCTTCAACGCCGACGTCGCTCCGGCCCGTCCCCGGCCGCACCAAGTGCTTCGTCGAACTCCTTGTGAGCTTAGCCATCTTCCCCTCCCTTCTTTTCTTGCTCCCGAGCCCTGTAGCGACCTCCCGGAGCTCAACCGCACCCACCGCCGCGGAGCTCGTCGCCGACGTGCTCCCGGTCACCCTCCGGCCACAAACTGGTGTCCATCATGTTCACCATGTCACGTAGCACCTAACCAGCTACTCCCCGCACCTCACCGACCCCTCTAGCGTAAAGTTCGTCTTCGGCCAAACTCCGGTGGCCGCCAAAGTCGTCGCCGGCGCCAACTCCGGCCACCCCGACCCCAACGGACTCCACCAAGAGCTGCGGCTCATCCTCAGCTCCACTCCGATGGCCTCCGCGACCCATTTGGTGGCCGGAACGGCCAAAACCACTTCCGCCGCTGCGTCGGGCTCGCCGGCGGCTAAACGCCGGTGCAGCCGACCCGGGTTTGACCACGGGTGGGCCCTGGTTGACTCTCTTGAGTTAATGACAGGTGGGGCCCAGCCCTGTTAACTAATTAGGATTAGTTTAAATTAATTTTAGTTTAGCTAATCACACTGACACGCGGGACCCACTGTCAGGTTTGACCCGGACCGTGTCCCGTTGACCTGCTGATGTCACACTGACGTCAGGCTGACGCAGTAATTGATTTTCTGGATTTAATCTAATATAGGAAATTCCAGAATATAGTTTAAACTTCAAAAATTCATAACTTTTAATCTGTAACTCCAAATCAGACAAGTTATATATGAAAAATGATCAGAAAAATTCAATCTATCCATTTGTACTATTTTCATGCATGATTAAACAAGTTAACTTGATGTTTAATGCAGAACAAGGTAAAACACTTTAAAGGGCCATGTATGAGTTTGAAATTTGAATCTTTGGTTCAAATTGATTCAAACCCTTCTGGTCTTAGTTGCATTAGCCCAACACACTCATATTGCCATGTTTCATGCATGCATCATATTGTCGCACATTGTTTGGTGATGGTTGTGTATCGGTGTTCTTTGCGGCAGGTTCTGCCTCCGAGGAGTATCGTGATTACCCTAGCAAAGAACCGTATCAGTGCATCGAACCATCAGGCAAGCAACCAATTATTTGATCATATCGATACAATCCCATGTTCTCACTCCTACTCTCTTTTACTGCATTAAGACAACGCGTTTCAAACTGCTGTGTGCTACGGTAGTTGAACCCACTTCCTCTGCATGACCTGTCATTGCCACAGTAACTAGATGAAACCCACTAGCATGTGTAGGAGTTGTTTGAGCCATATGTATGTGTTGTTCCTACCTTGCTATGCCTGCTATGCTTAGAGTCGTGTCAGGTCTGGTTCATCTGGGTGATGGACTAGAGTGAAATGATTATGTCGGTAATGAGAGTGGTGTGGTGAACACGATTTGGTAAAGGTATCGATGAGAGGCCATGTAGGAGTACATGGTGGGTTGTTTCATTGAAGCCGACCTTAAGCACTGAGATCTGTATGTGTGATTTAAGATTCAGCTACTACCATGCATTGGGCCCGAAACCAATGGACCCTCTCGACTTCTTATTCACCCTAGTTCTCTGTCCAGGAGTTGCAAGTAGTTTCTGGTGTTTGTAGCCTACTGGAGGCCGTGGGCAGCGCTGACCGTAGGGGTGGGATGTGATGCGGTAGGTATGTGGCACGGTGTACCGAATACCCGTTAGGTATCTCGGGAACCCTGTTCACATCGTTTGGGGCTGTGAGCGAAACCTCGGCCGGATCTCCTCATGGATGGAACCCGAATAGGCTATAAACCTGGACTAGAGACTTAGGTGATTAGGTAGGTCGTGGCCGACACCCACGTTGGGCTTCCGCTTGAAGGTTGCCGAGTACATGTCGTGTAAACGACGGTAAGTGGTGAGAGCGTGTATGAAGAAGTACACCCCTGCAGGGTTATCATGATCTATTCGAATAGCCGCGTCCGCGGTAAAGGACTACTTGGTTGCCTATACAGTTCATAGACAAGTAAATGGAAACTACTAAAAGCCTCAAGATAACTGTGAGTGCCGAGGATGGCTCTTCCGTAGGAAGACGGAGGTGGATCCCCGGTAGTGTATTGAAGTGGTGAGTAGTGGACTCGTGTGTGCAAAACCATTTCAAGTTGGAGTCTCTTAGGATAGCCTAGCCAAGAGTCAAAGCTGGCTTGCTGCAATAACTCCACCAACCCTTCTTGATAATGTGCATGTATGTAGGATCTGATGTAAGTCTTGCTGAGTACCTTTGTACTCATGTTGCTATAATCTACATTTTTACAGAAGACACTGCAACCCCTTCTGATGGGTTCTTCGTAGACGTTGACATCAATGAGTAGGCTAAGGCCCAGGTGGTGATCCTGAGCTTGTGAAGGACCACGTAGTATAGCTAGGCTTTCCAAGCCTCTTTTATTTTACTAGTTGTCTGTACTCAGACAAGTTACTTCCGCTGCTGGTTTGTATGACTGTATGACTTGAATGCTGGGTCGTGTGACCCGTACCTATGTGTATGTTATGTATGGCTCTCTGAGCCTTAAATAAAGTACTTGTGTCATAGAGTCATGTTGTGATGCCTTGTTGTATTTGCACATATCGAGCATATTGTGTGTATGATTGAAATGCTTGGTATGTGTGAGATCTGACTATCTAGTTGTTTATCTTTAGTAGCCTCTCTTACCGGGAAATGTCTCCTAGTGTTTCCACCGAGCCATGGTAGCTTGCTACTGCTTCGGAACACTTAGGCTGGCCGGCATGTGTCCTTCTTCATTCATGTGTCTGTCCCTTCGGGGAAACGTCACGCATTGAGTACCGGAGTCCTGTTAGCCCGCTACAGCCCGGTTTACCGGAGTCCTGCTAGCCCAGTGCTACAGCCCGGACCCACTTGCTGATGACCGACACGTTCGTTGCTGGGTCATGGATGCCTGTCCCTGTAAGTCTGTGCCACTTTGGGTTTACGACTAGCCATGTCAGCCCGGGCTCCTTATCATATGGGTGCTAGCGACACTATCATATACGTGTGCCAAAAGGCGCAAACGGTCCCGGGCAAAGGTAAGGCGACACCCATGGGAATACCGTGCGTGAGGCCGCAAAGTGATATGAGGTGTTACATGCTAGACCTATGTGGCATCGAGTCGGGGTCCTGACACTATTTGAGAGTTTCACAGGAAAAGAATATCAAACGGAGTCCAAACGGTATGAAACCTTCGGGAACGTGATATTTGGAACGAACATGATCCAGGAGACTTGGATCCTACGTCAAGCAACCAATAGGGAAGCCACGAGGTAGGGGGCGCGCCTACCCCCTAGGCGCGCCCTCCACCCTCATGGCCCCCCTGTTGCTCCAACGATGTACTCCTTCCTCCTATATATACCTACGTACCCCCAAACGATGAGAAGTGGAGCCAAAACCCTAATTCCACCACCGTAACTTTCTGTATCCACGAGATCCCATCTTGGGGCCTGTTCTGGAGCTCCGCCGGAGGGGGCATCGATCACGGAGGGCTTCTACATCAATACCATAGCCTCTCCGATGATTTTAAGTAGTTTACTTTAACACCCTCAATGCGGCTATATCTCCCACGTGTTGAAGCATGACTTAGAGGCATAACCGCATTGAAAGCAATGTCGCAAGTGAGGTAATCTTCACACAACCCATGTAATACATAAGGGAAAGAGATACATAGTTGGTTTACAATCGCCACTTCACACAATTACATGAATAAAACATTACATCATCCAGGTACAATCAATGTCCGACTACGGAACCAAAATAAAAGAAGACTACCCCAAATGCTACACAGATCCCCGATCGACCCCAACTGGGCTCCACTACTGATCAACTAGAACGAAACAACACAAAGGACAAGATCTTCATCGAGCTCCTCCTTGAGCTTGGTTGCGTCACCTGCTCGGTAACATCGGCACCTGCAAACTGGTTTTGGAAGTATCTATGAGTCACGGGGACTCAGCAATCTCACACCCTCGCGATCAAGACTATTTAAGATTATATGTAGGGCAAAGGTATGAGGTGGATCTGCAGCAAGCGACTAGCATATATGGTGGCTAACATACGCAAATGAGAGCGAGAAGAGAAGGCAAAGAACGGTCGAGAAACTATGATCAAGAAGTGATCCTAGAACAACCTACATCAAACATTACTCCAACACCGTGTTCACTTCTCGGACTCCGCCGACAAGAGACCATCACGGTTACACACACGGTTGGTGTATTTTAATTAAGATCAATTTCAGGTTTTCTACAACCGGACATTAACAAATTCCCATCTGCCCATAACCGCGGGCACGGCTTTCGGAAGTTAAAATCCCTGCAGGGGTGTCCCAACTTCGCCCATCACAAGCTCTCATGGTCAACGAAGGATATTCCTTCTCCCAAGACAATCCGATCAGACTAGGCATCCCGGTTACAAGACATCCTCGACAATGGTAAAACAAGTCCAGCAACCCTGCCCGAATGTGCTGACAAATCCCGATAGGAGTTGCACATATCTCGTTCTTAGGGCACACTCAGATGAGACATCCTACGAGTAAAACCGACCCTCAAGTTGCCCTGAGGTGGCCCCGCAGTCTACTCGGTCGGACCAACACTCAGAGGAGCACTAGCCCAGGAGGGGTTAAAATAATGATGACCCTCGGGAGCGCGACTCCCAAGGGAAAAGATGCTAGGTGGAGAATGGTAAAACCAATGTTGGGCATTGCTGGAGGAGTTTTATTCATCGTGAACTGTCAAGGGGTTCCCATTATAACCCAACTGTGTAAGGAACGCAAAATCCGGGAAGATAACATTGATATGACGGAAACTAGGGCGGCAAGAGTGGAACAAAACACCAGGCATAAGGCCGAGCCTTCCACCCTTTACCAAGTGTATAGATGCATTAATTAAATAAGAGATATTGTGATATCCCAACAAAATATCCATGTTCCAACATGGAACAAACTCCAATCTACACCTACAACTAACAATGCTATAAGAGGGGCTGAGCAAAGCGGTAACATAGCCAAACAACGGTTTGCTAGGACAAGGTGGGTTAGAGGCTTGGCATAACAATATGGGAGGCATGATAAGCAAGTGGTAGGTATCGCAGCATAGGCATAGCAAAAGAGCGAGCAACTAGCAAGCAAATATAGAAGTGACTTCGAGGGTATGGTCATCTTGCCTGAGATCCCGCAAGGAAGAAGAACGAGTCCATGAGGAAGACAAACGGACGAAGCCAACGGATCCTCACAAACGCGACGTTAACGGAACTAACCCGAAGAAGCAACACCGGAAAGAAGCAAACAACATAGTAAATAACCAACACATAAACATGGTATGATGCACAATCAAGTATGATGCATGTCCGGTTTAAATATGCATGGCATGGCAAGGGGCAGAAACAAAATTACAAGTTAAGTGGAGCTCAATATGCAACGAGTTGCATATTGACGGAACACCACATCAATTATTTAGTTCGATCTCGTTTATGTACCCAACAATATTAAATGTGTTGATTAGCATGGCAAGGGGTGAAGCAAAACAAAACTACCTATCTAGGCAAGTTTAAATGAGGCCGGAAACAACGAACAACAATTCTGGTAAATCCCCATATGCATATTTTAGATTTGGTGCTGTTCTGCCCTAAACCCAATTTTAGAGTTGTTAAACATACAAGATGAGTGCACCATGTTAAACTAGGCATTTTTCTACCCCATCTACATATAAAGTTTATTAAAATCCGAGTTACGGTTATTTAGTTATGAAATAAATCATTTTAGCATGACATATAGCAAAACAAGTGCAAACAGCAATTTATCCATCTCAAACATGCATGAAAGTTGGATATTGTGAAACTAGACAAGATTCTAAGCAACTTTCATATATAAATCATTTTAATATGATGCATGGTTATTAAGTTATTATATGCATGATCTACAAGGGGTTTTCTATAAAATAGCAAAACATGGGAAAAAGGTAAAATCGCAACAGAGAAAAAAAACACTATCGGGCTGAAACGGAACACGGCCAACAGTGCACAGGGACAATCAGTGGCTGGGCTGAGGCTCACTATAGGCCTTGAGCCGGATCTGGCGCGACTGGGCCTTGGTCAACGAGGCGAAGAAGAGGCGGCCCAAGCGCATGGAGTGGTCGCAGTTAACGCCTGAGGCGCGCATTCCTCCTCCCGCTCGAAGCAGGGGATGCAGGGGCGAAGCAGGGGCTTGCGGGCGGCGCAGGTGGTGTGGCGCGATGCCCTGGAGACGGGGACAAGGCCGAGGACACGGGGCGCATCGGATCCGGCCGGTGGGAGCCCATCTCCGATGATGGTGGCGCTGGCTAGAGCTCCTGTTTGAGGCAAGGACAGAGATAGAGCAATAAAATCAGAGAAGTAGAATGGAAAAGGAGAAGAAGAGAGAAGGCGAGTGCGACGGGCGCACGAGGAGGAGGCATCGGGCGCGCTGGCGACGCGGAGACGGCTGGATCCGGGCGGCGAGGCGCTGAATCCCCACTTGGCCGAGGCAGGGAAGACCGGCGACGAGTTCTCTGGGGCTTCGGCCGTTGATGGTGGTGAGGCTCGCCGGCGATGAGGCGAGGAAGAAGGGGTCTGTCAGTGTGGGGACGCCCCGTATCGAGCGGGAGGAGCTCGGGTGCGGCGCCGAAAGGGCTCAGTGGCGCGGGGAAGAAGAGCCTGGCTTGCTCCAGCGAGAAAAGGGGGAGGCCGCGGCGAAGCGACTCCGATAGGCTGGAGTCGAGGTAGCTCATGGATCCGGCCGGTCTCGAGGAGCTCCGGGCGGCGTAGAAGCTTGAAGTGGAAGCCATGGCGCTCGACGGCGACGTTGGTCCATGGCGGCGGTGGTCGAGGTGGAGGCCTGCGGCGGCTTCCATGGCATGGGGAGCACCTGTACATAGAAGAGAGAGGATGGATGAGAGGCAGAGGAAGCCACGGGAGGGAAAATGGAGGGAGGAGGAACAAGGGAGAGAGCACGGGGTCGGCCTGGTGGTGGCTTCGGTCGCCGGCAAGGGAAGTGGCTCAGGGTCGACGGTGGGAGCAGCGACGAGGCAGCGGGGTGCTTGGGCAAGACCGGGACCAGAAGGAGGAGGCAAAGGGGATTGAATCAAAGAAAAAACAAAGGAGGCACTGGATTGGGCGATGGGGATCCCAAGGAAGATGCGTCGGCGGCGCGACCGGACAGGCTCCCTAGGTTTTAGGCTTTGATCTGATTTGGGTAGGGGTTGGTCTATATATAGGGAACAAAAGGATTAGGTTTGGACCCTCCGATCAAAATCGGACGGTTTCGGATAAATAGGTTAGGTAGCCCAATTAAGAAAACAGAGATGTTTTATAGATGTTTGGGGATGATCCGAACACAACGGTGGCAACTGTCCGGGTTGGGTCCGGGGCAGCTTTCGGACGCGCGCGAGGAGGGCCGCGGGCTGACAAGAGAGTTTAGGTAGGGCATGATGGTGAGTGGGTAGTGGGCTGTGCAGATGGCCTCAGGTTGAGAGAAGAGAAAAGAGGGAGAGGCCCGGCGACTGTTTTCGGAGACCGAAAACGTCCGATGTTTGACCGACTATATTGTAGCTATAGTTAATCGTTTGGGCGTCAAACGATCTCCGGATGCGGTGAAACGTGGCAGGCGGCCTACCTACACTACAATAAGACCACGTGCTAACTTTCAACCCATTCCGAGAACATTTTCCGGCCACTTATAAAATACTATTTCGGACATGCCGCAGGCACGTGCAAGTGTGTCTGGGCTCAGAACAGACAACGGAAAGAACGAGGAGACCGGGACGGATGCAAGTTTTGAAAACATGATGATGCCATGCGGATGATGACATGGCAAGGTGCAACACGCAAGCAAATGACAAGGCAACAATAGCGAATAACTGAAAGACACCTGGCACATTGGTCTCGGGGTGTCACAACACTCCACCACTACGAGAGGATCTCGTCCCGAGATCTAAAATGGCACCGGATGGAAAACGGAAGAGAGAGAGAAGAGGTAAAACTAAGTTGCTTCTTTGAAAAATGAGTGAAACCAAAGAACCTTGAAAATGTTAAGCCATTTCGAGAAAAGAATACAATGGAGATGAACGCAGTTTACAATCTTCGTCAGAAAAGAGGAGCAAGGGAGAACAAATTCGTATAGCACTCCGGTTGAATGGAGGTGCACGACTTGATAAGAATAAAAAACTTGAGAAAAGGACCCAACACTCCGGTTAAAAGGATAAGCACGAAAAGAACATGATCTTTGACCAAACGAGATGATGGGTGAAAAGAGCAACATCACAAAGCTTCCGGAACAAAAGAATAGAAGTGAGATCGTCGGAACAAAAGAACGGAGAAGAAAAACAACATCTTCTACCCTAAATGATCTTGCAAAAGCATCTTTAGGAGAAGGTTCGAACGGAGTTGTTGGAAAACCAACAACGAAAAGAACAAGGTTGTAGTGGGCTTATGGATAACATCTCGAAACAATGAGGTGAAATTCTGCCACTAACGGAAACAATAGATTGGATTGATATCAAGAAGGAGACGATAAACTTATTCACCGGAAGGATAAAAAGAAGAACTTGGGTCCTTTATAAACACCATAAATAGCAACAATCCTTAGGGAAGGCTTTAGGTGAAACATGACACCAGATAACTCCAACGAAGAGGTTGGTGGATTTAAAATACCTCATTCTTAACAACATGTGAATCAAGAAACATGAACTCAAATTATCAAGAATGACATAATGCCACCTCCAATGATACGGAAAAAAGAATTGCACTCCAGATAGCAAGATGAAGAATGCTTGAGCTCCTCTGAAAAGAATCTTGATGAACACTTCGAGAATGAATTAAATCCTTGATGAAACCATCATGTAGAACCTTCATGAAGAACTCTGGTAACAAAAGGATAACGAGAAGTTGAAAACACAAAGTGAAACCTTTGTACCAATTTAGATGAATCTCCGTGGTGAAATAATTGAAAAGGGCTGGAACTCCGGGAAAAAGAGAAGATGAAAACAATAGAAATCAGGAATTTGATGAGCCTCCAGAATAGGGAATTGAGTTCACTCGATGGAACAAGAATAAGAATTACATTATGCTTATCCTTCACCAATTAAATTGATGACAATAAACGGATTTGACATATTACTTATTGTCACGGAAAATATTAAGAGAGATGTAGCACAAACTTGAGAAGTTCTTCAATGAACCATCGTTAGGACTGACCACGAATAAATTGATAAGTAAGAGAAATCTTGAACGAACCACCGTTAGAATTAAAATGAATGAAGTAAAGAGATGAATCACCGGTAAGAATTAGAGAACGAATCAGGATACTTGAAGGAATTTAGATGCAAGAGAACGAAGAGATCATGAAATGATTAGAGGATATTTGAATGATGCACCGGTAAGATTGGAGAATGATAACTGAAAGCTGAGAATGAATAAACCTGAATTGTTGGACTCCGGATAATCAAATGAGAAGACTCTTGAATTGCTCCGGCTGGGTGAAAGGAATTCTCACAATCGAAAAAACAATTATGAGAGGATGGCATTAAGCTAGAACCACGAATCTTGAAGAGAATGGAGTAAGATAAGGAAGAAAAACTCTTCTTCGGTCTTCAAATGTTGAGACTGACGACGAGAAACACCACCAGGAATTATTGAGGCACTCCGGAATGAAGAATGGAAAGGATGAGCCAACGATGAAAAGAATTTGAAAGATCTTGTAGAAATACATATGACTGATGATGAATCATTCTTACGTCAAACTTTGGAAAGAATTTAGGAATAGCTCTGGTGAAAATTATAAGAGTCAGGTAAGATCCTGGAAAAAGACCTGTGGGTTAGGGCCCACTCAAAAGAAACACTGTTGAAAAGATTTTAAAAGAGAGGTTGCACCAGTTGAATTAAATGACTTGATTAAGATAACAATCTCGAAAGAGCTTGAACGAAAGAAGAGTGTAAGCACAAATCTTCTGAGATATCTTCGACACTCCGGAACAAATGAATAGTGAGGAGTGGATGATTACGAGGTGCACCGGTATGATAAAACATTTGACACGAGGAAAGGGATATGATCAACAAAGCTTGAATTGGTTCCACCTGAGAAGAAAGAGAATGAATAATGATGAACATGAGGTTCCGTTAGGATCTTCATGAGAAACACCGGGTAAGAACATTGAAAGAGAGGAGTAAAGAGGCTTCACATCCATAAGATGGATACTTGATAAAGAAATCCGAGTCCTTGAAGAAACAAGGGTGGGCAGGTGGGAAAACAAAGACACTTTGGGACGAATGAAACAAACATCGTTGAGAAGAACTGATAATTGATCTTACAGATGGGGAGAATGATTGGGTCATCTCGAAGAGAAACACGTCGGTTGAAAAGAATTGACATGACAATCTCGATTATCGAGAAGGATTAGTATTCACATCGGAGTATGAGAACACCATTTGGGGAAGGTATGGATTCAATATTTGACTTCGAAGCAACTCGAATACCACAACTGAGAACAAAAACAAAGGATTGGCTTGCAGAATAAGCCAGAACAAATATATGATAGAGATTTCATCCGAAGTTTTCGTGGTAGGGCCTACACGGGCTCGATCGTACAACACCATCATGTACAAGGCAGTGCACATGACAAAGGATGTGTCCCCGAGTCGGCATATCCAAGGACTCTTTAAGACACAACGAGACCACTTTAAACCAACCGTGGATAGGCGGACCACTAGACGTCGAACCCCAATTTCATATCATACATCTGTTGGAAAGATATCCTAAGAGCTACTTGAATTCCCACTTATAAACTCCTGAAATTTTCCGATTATGCTATCAGGTGTTGGGGATACAGGGGAAGCATAATATCTCACCCAAAACTAGCAAATCCTACATCCAACTGTATCCATCCTTCAACACATAACCAAGCAACCTTCGAAAATCGTTTACCTCAACCTTCGAAAAGCATCCGTTATACAAGTTATGGCAATACTCCTGAATTCCCGCCCCAGTACTGGGTGGCGTCGAGGATATCTCACCAACAACTGCATAAAAGAGATTTTCGATGTCGGCGAAACTCAGGTATTCCAAAATCTCAGCGATAAAATTGTGACGACAACACCTCGGAGCTCAACTCCCTGGGACACTGCCACAACCCCTAAATGTCAGGAGGCACCAAGAACAATGCTCTCGTCACAAAACCATCAGAACGATTCCAAGATACCCGTGTGATCCTAAATTTTTTTTAGTGAAATTTGAGAGGAGAAGAGTCAAAACTCTACGTCAGGATGCCTCACCAGAGCGACGAAGGGGCTGAGGAGTAAAAAGAATTCCTAACTCTCCAATATATATAATCCTAAATGACTCAAAACATTTTTTTAGACTCAACAACGCCAGCGATTCGATCAAGCAGGGGGCTCCTAAAGTCGGGGAAGGCTCTGATTACCAACTTGTAACGCCCTCGATACGGCTATATCTCCCACATGTCGAAGCACGACTTAGAGGCATAATCGCATTGAAAGCAATGTCGCAAGTGAGGTAATCTTCACACAACCCATGTAATACATAAGGGAAAGATATACATAGTTGGCTTACAATCGCCACTTCACACAATTACATGAATAAAACATTACATCATCTAGGTACAATCAAGGTCCGACTACGGAACCAAAATAAAAGAAGACTACCCCAAATGCTACACAGATCCCCGATCGACCCCAACTGAGCTCCACTACTGATCAACTAGAACAAAACAACAGAAAGGACAAGATCTTCATCGAGCTCCTCCTTGAGCTTGGTTGCATCACCTGCTCAGTAACATCGGCACCTGCAAACTGGTTTTGGATGTATCTGTGAGTCACGGGGACTCAGCAATCTCACACCCTCGCGATCAAGACTATTTAAGCTTATAGGTAAGGCAAAGGTATGAGGTGGAGCTGCAGTAAGCGACTAGCATATATGGTGGCTAACATACGCAAATGAGAGCGAGAAGAGAATACAAAGCACGGTCGAGAAACTATGATCAAGAAGTGATCCTAGAACAACCTACATCAAACATTACTCCAACACCGTGTTCACTTCCCGGACTCTGCCGAGAAGAGACCATCACGGTTACACACGCGGTTGGTGTATTTTAATTAAGATCAACTTCAGGTTTTCTACAACCGGACATTAACAAATTCCCATCTGCCCATAACCGCGGGCACGACTTTCAAAAGTTCAAATCCCTGCAGGGGTGTCTCAACTTAGCCCATCACAAGCTCTCACGGTCAACGAAGGATATTCCTTCTCAGGCAAGAGTGGAACAAAACACCAGGCATAAGGCCGAGCCTTCCACCCTTTACCAAGTGTATAGATGCATTAATTAAATAAGAGATATTGTGATATCCCAACAAAATATCCATGTTCCAACATGGAACAAACTCCAATCTTCACCTGCAACTAACAACACTATAAGAGGGGCTGAGCAAAGCAGTAACATAGCCAAACAATGGTTTGCTAGGACAAGGTGGGTTAGAGGCTTGGCATAACAATATGGGAGGCATGATAAGGAAGTGGTAGTTATCGCAGCATAGGCATAGCAAAAGAGCGAGCAACTAGCAAGCAAAGAGAGAATTGATTTAGAGGGTATGGTCATCTTGCCTGAGATCCCGCAAGGAAGAACAACGAGTCCATGAAGAAGACAAGCGGATGAAGCCAATGGATCCTCATTAACGCGACGTTAACAGAACTAACCCGAAGAAGCAACGCCGGAAAGAAGCAAACAACATAGTAAACAACCAACACATAAACATGGTATGATGCACAATCAAGTATGATGCATGTCCGGTTTAAATATGCATGGCATGGCAAGGGGCAGAAACAAAATTACAAGTTAAGTGGAGCTCAATATGCAACGAGTTGCATATTGACGGAACACCACATCAATTATTTAGTTTGATCTTGTTTATGTACCCAACAATATTAAATGTTGATTAGCATGGCAAGGGGTGAAGCAAAACAAAACTACCTATCTAGGCAAGTTTAAATGAGGCCGGAAAGAACGAATAACAATTCCGGTAAATCCCCATATGCATATTTTAGATTTGGTGCTGTTCTGCCCTGAACCCAATTTTAGAGTTGTTAAACATACAAGATGAGTGCACCATGTTAAACTAGGCATTTTTCTACCCCATCTACATATAAAGTTTATTAAAATCCTAGTTACGGTTATTTAGTTATGAAATAAATCATTTTAGCATGACATAGAGCAAAACAAGTGCAAACAACAATTTATCCATCTCAAACATGCATGAAAGTTGGATATTGTGAAACTAGACAAGATTCTAAGCAACTTTCATATATAAATCATTTTAATATGATGCACGATTATTAAGTTATTATATGCATGATCTACAAGGGGTTTTCTGTAAAATAGCAAAACATGGGAAAAAGGTAAAATCGCAACAGAGAACAAAACACTATTGGGCTGAAACGGAACACGGCCCAACAGTGCACAGGGACAATCAGTGGCTGGGCTGAGGCTCACTATAGTTGGTCAACGAGGCGAAGAAGAGGCGGCCCAAGCGCATGGAGTGGTCGCAGTTAACGCCTGAGGCGTGCATTCCTCCTCCCGCTCGAAGTAGGGGATGCAGGGGCGAAGCAGGGGCTTGCGGGCGGCGCAGGTGGTGTGGCGCGACGCCCTGGAGACGGGGACGAGGCCGAGGACACGGGGCGCATCGGATCCGGCCGGTGGGAGCCCATCTCTGATGATGGTGGCGCTGGCTAGAGCTCCTATTTGAGGCAAGGACAGAGATAGAGCAATAAAATCAGAGAAGCATAACGGAAAAGGAGAAGAAGAGAGAAGGCAAGGGCGACGGGCGTGCGAGGAGGAGGCATCGGGCGCGCTGGCGACGCGGAGACGGCTGGATCCGGGCGGCGAGGCGCTGAATCCCCACTTGGCTGAGGCAGGGAAGACCGGCGGCGAGTTCTCTGGGGCTTCGGCCATCGATGGTGGTGAGGCTCGCCGGCGATGAGGCGAGGAAGAAGGGGTCTGTCAGCGTGGGGGACGCCCCGGATCGAGCTGGAGGAGCTCGGGTGCGGCACCGAAAGGGCTCAGTGGCGCGGGGAAGAAGAGCCTGGCTTGCTCCAGCGAGAAAAGGGGGAGGCCGCGGCGAAGCGACTCCGATAGGCTGGAGTCGAGGTAGCTCATGGATCCGGCCGGTCTCGAGGAGCTCCGGGCAGCGCAGAAGCTTGAAGTGGAAGCCATGGCGCTCGATGGCGGCGTTGGTCCATGGCGGTGGTGGTCGAGGTGGAGGCCTGCGGCGGCTTCCATGGCGTGGGGAGCACCTGTACATAGAAGAGAGAGGATGGATGAGAGGCAGAGGAAGCCACGGGAGGGAAAATGGAGGGAGGAGGAACAAGGGAGAGAGCACGGGGTCGGCCTGGTGGTGGCTTCAGTCGACAGCGAGGGAAGTTGCTCAGGGTCGACGGTGGGAGCAGCGACGAGGCAGCGGGGTGCTCGGGCAAGACCGTGACCAGAAGGAGGAGGCGAAGGGGATTGAATCAAGGAAAAAACAAAGGAGGCACTGGAGTGGGCGATGGGGATCCCAAGGAAGATGTGGCGGCGGCGCGACCGGACAGGCTCCCTAGGTTTTAGGGTTTGATCTGATTTGGGTAGGGGTTGGTCTATATATAGGGAACAAAAGGATTAC
The DNA here is from genome assembly GCF_002162155.2 of Triticum dicoccoides. Classification (NCBI taxonomy): domain Eukaryota; kingdom Viridiplantae; phylum Streptophyta; class Magnoliopsida; order Poales; family Poaceae; genus Triticum; species Triticum dicoccoides. The sequence continues at coordinate 160,562,610 of NC_041390.1, read as the reverse complement.
GTTTGGACCCTCCGATCAAAATCGGACGGTTTCGGATAAATAGGTTAGGTAGCCCAATTAAGAAAATGGAGACGTTTTGTAGATGTTTGGGGATGATCCGAACACAATGGTGGCAACTGTCCAGGTCGGGTCCGGGGCAGCTTTCAGACGCGCGCGAGGAGGGCCGCGGGCTGACAAGAGAGTTTAGGTAGAGCCTGATGGTGAGTGGGTAGTGGGTAGTGGGCTGTGCAGAAGGCCTCAGGCTGAGAGAAGAGAAAAGAGAGAGAGGCCCGGCGATTGTTTCCGGAGACCATAATGTCCGATGTTTGACCGACTATATTGTCACTATAGTTAATCGTTTGGGCGTCAAACGATCTCCGAATGCGGTAAAACTTGGCAGGCGGCCTGCCTACACTACAATAAGACCGCTCGCCAACTTTCAACCCATTCCGAGAACATTTTCCGGCCACTTATAAAATACTATTTCGGACATGCCGCAGGCGTGTGCAATTGTGTCTGGGCTCAGAATGGACAACGGAAAGAATGCGGAGACCGGGATGGATGCAAGTTTTGAAAACATGATGATGACATGCGGATGATGACATGGCAAGATACAACACGCAAGCAAATGACAAGGCAACAACAGCGAATAACTGAAAGACACCTGGCACATCGGTCTCGGGGTGTCACATTTACCTCAGACCTTCGGGTCCATAGTTATTAGCTAGATGGCTTCTTCTCTCTTTTTGTATCTATTCGATATAATCTTGTTTTGCGGTGTGTTTGTTGAGACCGATGAATTGTGGGTTTATGATCATGTTTATCTATGAGCAATATTTGAATCTTCTCTGACTTCTTTTATGTATGATTGGTTATCTTTGCAAGTTTCTTCGAATTATCAGTTTGGTTTGGCCTACTAGATTGATCTTTCTTGCAATAGGAGAAGTGCTTAGCTTTGGCTTCAATCTTGCGGTGTCCTTTCCCAGTGACAGTAGGGGCAGCAAGGCACGTATTGTATTGTTGCCATCGAGGATAACAAGATGCAGTTTTTATGATATTGCATGAATTTATCCCTCTACATCATGTCATCTTGCTTAAAGCGTTACTCTGTTCTTATGAACTTAATACTCTAGATGCATGCTGGATAGTGGTCGATGTGTGGAGTAATAGTAGTAGATGCAGGCAAGAGTCGTTCTACTTGTCTCGGACATGATGCCTATATACATGATCATACCTAGATATTCTCATAACTATGCTCAATTCTGTCAATTACTCAACAGTAATTTGTTCACCCACCATAAAATACTTATGCTCTTGAGAGAAGCCACTAGTGAAAGCTATGCCCCCCGGGTCTATCTTCCATCATATTAATCTTCCAACACTTAGTTATTTTCATTGCCTTTTATTTTACTTTGCATCTTTATCATAAAAATACAAAAAATATTATCTTATCATATCTATCAGATCTTACTCTCGTAAGTGACCGTGTAGGGATTGACAACACCTTATCGCGTTGGTTGCGAGGATTTATTTGTTTTCTATAGGTGCGAGGGACTCGCGCGTAGCCTCCTACTGGATTGATACCTTGGTTCTCAAAAACTGAGGGAAATACTTACGCTACTTTGCTGTATCACCCTTTCCTCTTCAAGGGAAAACCAACGCAGTGCTCAAGAGGTAGCAAGAAGGATTTCTGGCACCGTTGCTGGGGCAGTCTATGCAAAAGTCAACATACCAAGTACCCATTACAAACCCTTATCTCCCGCATTACATTATTTGCCATTTGCCTCTCTTTTTCCTCTCCCCCACTTTACCCTTGCCGTTTTATTCGCCCTCTATCTCTCTATCCTCCCTCTCTTTCTCTATTTGCCTCTTTTTTGCCCGTTCCTCGTTTGCTTGTGTGTTGGATTTCTTGCTTGTCATGATGGCTCAAGATAACACTAAATTGTGTGACTTTAACAATACCAACAACAATGATTTTATTAGCACTCTGATTGCTCATCTTACCGATGTTGAATCTTGTGAAATTAATGCTGCCTTGCTGAATCTTGTCATGAAAGATCCGTTTTCCGGCCTTCCTAGTGAAGATGCCTCTACCCATCTAAATAGCTTCGTTGATTTGTGTGATATGCAAAAGAAGAAATATGTGGACAATGATATTGTTAAATTTAAGCTATTTCATTTTTCGCTTAGAGATCGTGCTAAAGCTTGGTTTTCGTCTTTGCCTAAAAATAGTATTGATTCTTGGAATAAGTGCAAAGATGCTTTTATCTCTAAGTATTTTCCTCCCGCTAAGATCATCTCTCTTAGAAACGATATTATGAATTTTAAGCAACTTGATCATGAACATGTTGCACAAGCTTGGGAGAGGATGAAATTAATGATACGTAATTGCCCAACACATGGTTGGAATTTGTGGATGATTATACAAAATTTTTATGCCGGATTGAATTGTGCTTCTAGAAATCTTTTAGATTCAGCCGCGGGAGGCACTTTTATGGAAATCACTTTAGGAGAAGCTACTAAACTCCTAGCTAATATTATGGTTAATTATTCTCAATGGCACACTGAAAGATCTACTAATAAAAAAGTGCATGCGATAGAAGAAATTAATGTTTTGAGTGGAAAGTTGGATGAACTTATGAAATTATTTGCTACTAAGAGTGTTTCTTCTGATCCTAATGATATGCCTTTGTCTACTTTGATTGAGAATAATAATGAATCTATGGATGTGAATTTTGTTGGTAGGAATAATTTTGGTAACAACGCGTATAGAGGAAACTTTAATCCTAGGCCTTATCCTAGTAATTCCTCTAATAATTATGGTAATTCCTACAACAATTCTTATGGAAATTTTAATAAGATGGCCTCTGAATTTGAGACTAGTGTTAAGGAATTTATGAATTCACAAAAGAATTTCAATGCTTTGCTTGAAGAGAAATTGCTTAAAGTTGATGATTTGGCTAGGAACATTGATAGAATTTCTCTTGATGTTGATTCTTTAAAACTTATATCTATTCCTCCTAAGCATGATATCAATGAGTCTCTCAAATCCATGAGAATTTCCATTGATGAGTGCAAAGAAAGAACTGCTAGGATGCGTGCTAAGAAAGATTCCTTTATAAGAGCGTGTTCTTCTAGTTTCCATGATAATAAAGATGAAGATCTAAAAGTTATTGATGTGTCCCCTATTAAATCTTTGTTTTGCAATATTAATCTTGGTAATGATGGGACTGGATATGATCCACCTTTACCTAGAAGGCATTCCAAAAATTCGGAGTTTTTAGATCTTGATGCTTAATTTTATAAAAGTGGTATTGAAGAGATCAAAACTCTAGATGTCAATGAACCCACTATTTTGGATTTCAAGGAATTTAATTATTAAAATTGCTTTTTGATAGATTGTATTTCCTTTTTGCAATCTGTGCTAAATTCTCCCCATGCTTATAGTCAAAATAAAGCTTTTACTAAACATATCATTGATTCTTTGATGCAATCTTATGAAGAAAAACTTGAGTTGGAAGTTTCTATCCCTAGAAAACTTTATGATGAGTGGGAACCAACTATTAAAATTAAAATTAAAGATCATGAATGCTATGCTTTGTGTGCGTTGGGTGCTAGTGTTTCCACGATTCCAAAGACTTTGTGTGATTTGTTAGGTTTCCGTGATTTTGATGATTGCTCTTTAAACTTGCACCTTGCGGATTCCACTATTAAGAAACCTATGGGAAGAATTAATGATGTTCTTATTGTTGCAAATAGGAACTATGTGCCCGTAGATTTTATTGTTCTTGACATAGATTGCAATCCTTCATGTCCTATTATTCTTGGTAGACCTTTCCTTAGAACGATTGGTGCAACTATTGATATGAAGGAAGGAAATATTATATTCCAATTTCCGTTAAGGAAAGGCATGGAACACTTCCCTAGAAACAAAATTAAATTACCTTATGAATCTATTATGAGATCCACTTATGGATTGCCTACCAAAGATGGCAATACCTAGATCTATCCTTGCTTTTTATGCCTAGCTAGGGGCGTTAAACGATAGCGCTTGTTGGGAGGCAACCCAATTTTATTTTTATTCTTTTATTTTTGCTCCTGTTTACTAATAAACAATTTATCTAGCCTCTATTTTGGTTGTGTTTTTTGTGTTTAATGAGTGTTTGTGCCAAGTAGAACCGTTAGGAAGACTTGGGGAAAGTCATGTTAATCTTGCTGTAAAAAACAGAAACTTTAGCGCTCATGAGAACTGCTGCCATTTTTATGTGGAAAGTTATATTTAGTTAATTATTTTTGAAGATGATTAATAGATAAATTCCTCACGTCCATAAAGTTATTTTAGAATTTTTGGGGTTCCAGATCTTGCGCTAGCTACAGATTACTACAGACTGTTCTGTTTTTGACAGATTCTGTTTTTCGTGTGTTGTTTGCTTATTTTGATGAATCTATGGCTAGTAAAATAGGTCATAAACCATAGAGAAGTTGGAATACAGTAGGTTTAACACCAATATAAATAAATAATGAGTTCATTACAGTACCTTGAAGTGGTGTTTTGTTTTCTTTCGCTAACGGAGCTCACGAGATTTTCTACTTTAAGTTTTGTGTTGTGAAGTTTTCAAGTTTTGGGTAAGGATTTGATGGATTATGGAACAAGGAGTGGCAAGAGACTAAGCTTGGGGATGCCCATGGCACCCCAAATATAATCTAAGGACACCAAAAATCCAAAGCTTGGGGATGCCCCGGAAGGCATCTCCTCTTTCGTCTACTTCCATCGGTAACTTTACTTGGAGCTATATTTTTATTCACCACATGATATGTGTTTTGCTTGGAGCGTCTTGTATGATTTGAGTCTTTGCTTTTTAGTTTACCACAATCATCTTTTCTGCACACACCTTTTGAGAGAGACACACATGATTCAGAAATTATTAGAATACTCTATGTGCTTCACTTATATCTTTTGAGTTATATCGTTTTGCTCTAGTACTTCACTTATATCTTTTAGAGCACGGTGGTGGATTTGTTGATCTCTCATGATTCACTTAGATTATTTTGAGTGTCTCAAAAAGCATGGTAATGTGCTTAAATAATCCTAATATTCTAGGTATTCAAGATTAGTAAAAACTTTCTTATGAGTGTTTTGAATACTAAGAGAAGTTTGATGCTTGATGATTGTTTTGAGATATGGAGGTAGTGATATTAAAGTTTTGCTAGTTGAGTAGTTGTGAATTTGAGAAATACTTGTGTTGAAGTTTGCAAGTCCCATAGCATGCACGTATGGTAAACGTTATGCAACAAATTTGAAACATGAGGTGTTCTTTGATTGTCCTCCTTATGAGTGGCGGTCGGGGACGAGCGATGGTCTTTTCCTACCAATCTATCCCCCTAGGAGCATGCGTGTAGTGCTTGGTTTTTGATGACTTGTAGATTTTTGCAATAAGTATGTGAGTTCTTTATGACTAATGTTGAGTCCATGGATTATACGCACTCTCATGTTTCCATCATTGCTAGCCTCTTCGGTACCGTGCATTGCCCTTTCTCACATTGAGAGTTGGTGCAAACTTCGCTGGTGCATCCAAACCCCGTGATATGATACGCTCTTTCACACATAAACCTCCTTATATCTTCCTCAAAACAGCCACCATCCCGAGATATATTGCCATGCAACTTTCCACCATCGCGTTTATCATGACGCGTTCATCATTGTCATATTGTTTAGCATGATCATGTAGTTGACATAGTATTTGTGGCAAAGCCACCGTTCAAAATTCTTTCATACATGTCACTCTTGGTTCATTGCATATCCGGGTACACCGCCGGGGGCATTCATATAGAGTCATACCTTGTTCTAGTATCGAGTTGTAATCATTGAGTTGTAAATAAATAGAAGTGTGATGATCATCATTTAATAGAGCATTGTCCCAATAAAAAAATAAAAATAAAAAGAGAAAGGCCAAATAAAAAAAGAAGGCCCAAAAAAAGGGACAATGCTACTATCCTTTTTTTCCACACTTGTGCTTCAAAGTAGCACCATGATCTTCATGATAGAGAGTCTCTTGTTTTGTCACTTTCATATACTAGTGGGAATTTTTCATTATAGAACTTGGCTTGTATATTCCAACAATGGGCCTCCTGAAGTGCCCTAGGTCTTTGTGAGCAAGCAAGTTGGATGCACACCCAGTAGTTTCTTTTGTTGAGCTTTCATACATTTCTAGCTCTAGTGCATCCGTTGCATGGCAATCCCTACTCCTTGCATTAACATCAATCAACGAGAATCTCCATAGCTCATTGATTAGCCTCGTTGATGTGGGACTTTCTCCTTTTTTGTCTTCTCCACATAACCCCCATCATTATACTCTATTCCACCCATAGTGCTATATCCATGGCTCATGCTCATGTATTGCGTGAAGGTTTATAAAGTTTGAGATTACTAAAGTATGAAACAATTGATTGGCTTGTCATCGAGGTTGTGCATGATGAGAGCATTCTTGTGTGACGAAAATGGAGCATGACTAAACTATATGATTTTGTAGGGATGAACTTTCTTTGGCCATTGTCAGGGGTTTGGTGCGACATATGCCAAAGGATGGCTTATCATGGTGGGGGCGAGTAGAACATCGCCGGTGCCTGGAAACGGGATGAGGCGAAGACATGCACGCCGGCGAATCTTACCCAGCTTCAGGGCTCTCCGAGGAGATAATACCCCTACTGCTGCTCTGCGGGGTCTCCGCATGATCACTATGGCCAAGTGTTTAAACGGTTGCTCCTTGAGCAGTTTCTTGGAGGTAGGAGAGGGCAAGGCTAGCTCTCTCCCTTCTATATGATCTGGTCTAGAGCTAATGGGTTCCAACCCTTTGCATGGGTGCCCTGGGGGGTTTATATAGGCCTACCCCCCAGTGGTACAATGGTAATCCGGCTGGACGCAGGCCCAGCCGTCAGTGCCTCTGGCCTCCGTCTTCTCTGCTGACCGCTGGGGCCTGCCGACTGGCCTGGTACGGAGCCGACAGGCCGCGTCCGCCGCGGGCGGGTCTTGCCGGCTGCTGATTACTGTAGTCGTGCTTCTGATGACGCGAGCTTGATCATGAGGTCGTGGCAACGGCCCCGCCGCCTGGCGGGCGATCACTGTTGCCACTCCCCGTCACATCTTGATTAATGGCGTGTGGGCCCCGGGGGAGGGCTCGGCCGACTCCCCCGGGCCGATTCCCGACGGGTCCGACTGGTGGTTCTCCTGCCGTCTCCTGAGGTCTCACTGAATGGTGGGGCCTGCTGCCTCTAGGCCGTACAGACAAGCCATCATGGGTGCAGGATTCGGTCCTACGGTGCTGATGTCATGGCCGGCATGGCAACAGTGCCACGCCGCACGGAGATCTTCCGGGGTACGGCGTGCTGTGGCCATGCCTGCCCTTGGTGAGGGGCGAGGGTGGGCTTCACCGTAGCCATGCCCCTGCCTCGCCCCCTTCGATGAGGTCATGGGGTTTGTTGGAGTCGCTGGCCGACTCCCCAAAGCCGGCTTCTCTGGAAGTCATCCCTGGGACTCGGCCGTGAGCGGGCAGTCGGCTGTCTTGCCGTCGACTCCTCAGGAGGCGGCTCTTCATCCTGGGGTCTTGAGGTGCGCAGCCTGCCCTGATGTCTTGAAAGGTTCTGGGGCTCGGGTTGGCCTACCTGTGGCCCATTACTCCGGCAGTAGTCCCCGAAGCTGGTGAGGCACCGCGGACGATCGGCCGAAAAGCCTCAATAGTTTCTCTTTCCGGGTGCTCAACACATGGTCTTTGATTGACTTCTGCCGGGCCGACTAGAAGGAGTCGGACTTGCTCAACTCAGACTCACTCAATTCCGACTCGCTCAGTATTTCGAACGTCGCGGCGGGATTTAAGTGGCGTGCTAGCTAAGCCTCCAGGCCGCCGCCCGTTTTAGGCCTGTCACGCGATGGCACGTGGCTAGGCCGTCCTGCCAGCGTACGCGCGCGACGGGACAGGCCCATAGGTGGGGCCCGCCACTACCGCGCTTCGGCGCCCAAGCGGGTGCGCTGCGGCCCCGGTGGATGGTTGGGATTCTCGTGGAGTTACTGCGCGCAGTAACTTTATTGTGGATCGTGGAGGTCGTGGGGTCATGGGCGCAGTAAATCCCCATGTCCGCCCCCTCGGCTTCGCAGCCCACGAGACTATAAGTAGGGCGAAGAGGGGGGCACGCGCGCCCCTCCTTCCCACTACTCCTCGTTCTCTTCCTTCTTTGCTCCGCCGCGTGCCCAAGCTCCGGCGAACGCTGCGGCGACAGCTCGCGATGAGTTCTTCCTCCACCGCCGCGCCTCCCCCAGTGCGCTCCGGCACCTGGGACGGCTCCGAAGTTCATGAAGACCACATCGAGTTCCTCTGCCGGACTCGTCGGCTCCCCGGCGAGGATGGCGTGCAGGTGCGTCTTGCGCCGAAGGGGGAGATTTCCCCCGCACCGCGGGAGGGCGAGCGGGTTATCTTCCGCTCGCACTGCCTGCGCGGGTTGGGGCTCCGGCGAGCATTTTCTTCCAGTCCTTCCTGGAGTTCTACGGCCTCCAGCCGCACCACCTCACCCCCAACGCAGTGGTGCTGCTGTCCGCCTTCGCGGCCATGTGCGGAGGCTTCCTCAGAGTCCTCCCCACCCTCGAGCTCTGGGGGGAGTTCTTCTTCTCCAAGCTCGGCACCCAGGCTGCGGGCGTGCTGGCTCAGTGCGGCGCTTTCATCGTCGTGCGAAGGTTGGGGGCCGACAATCCCTTCCCCTCTATCTCGCTGATCAAGTCGGTGAAGATGTGGCAGAGATCCTACTTCTACGTCAAGAACGCCTCCGCGAGGGGGGACTGGGTCAACCTGCCGGCTTTCGAAGCCGGCCCGCCGGCTGGGCAACTACCCAACTGGTCATACCGGGCCAAGTCGCTGACGCCTGCGGGAGCCGGCGCCATCACGTGACTCCGAGTGCTGATGCAGTCGGAAGGTCTGACTGGTCCGGACCTGCTGGCCGCCTTCGTTTTGCGCCGAGTTCTCCCACTCCAATGCCGCCCCCATATGATATGCCAGATGAGCGGGCACCGCGACCCGAGTCGGATGTGCACCAAGGACATGCCTCACGAAGAGGTGGCCTTCATGGTGAACTACCTCTCGGACAACAGGCTCCTAGAGGATTGGCGGTTTGGCAAGGAGCCGTACTCCCGCGCCAACCCCCCGGCCGTGGTGAGTCGCCTTTCCTTTCTTTCTTTGGATTTTCTTCTTTCTTGCCGAGTTTTGCTTTGACCAGTCGGCTTTGGTTAGAATCCCCTCCTCCACCCACCAGCCGGCACCACGGGGCCGGCCCGCGAGTTCCTTGCCGACCGGGCGGAGAGCGACGTCGATGACCCCGATCTGGGGGCGGCTGCTTTGGAGGACGACGCCGAGGGAGGAGGAGGAACAACAGGCGACTTCAAGCCTTCGGACACTTTCGTCGACTGGCCTGACGACGACGCCGAGGGAGAAGTCGCCCCTCGCCATCGGCAAGGAGCCAACCAGCCTGGCGCGGGCTCTTCTGCCACGCCGGGCGCTCTAGGCAGCAGGAAGAAGCGCAGGGCCGTGCCGACCTTGTTCGGCAGTCGGCCGAAGAAGCCCAAGGGTTCGGCTGCGGCGACCCGGCGGGACGAGCCGGCCGCGAAGGCCATCCGCTTCCGTAAGGAAGTGAAGAAGCCGCCATTGGTCTCCCCGTAAGTATTCTGTCTTCAAAGTTTTATTCTTTCTTTGTGACTTTGTCTGAGTCTCTGCTTGCCCCTCTTGCTTCAGGGCTCCCCTCTCTCTTGAGAGGGTCGCCGCCGCCTCCGTCATGGGGACAACGGAGACGTCCGCTACCACTCGGCGGATTGACCCCGCTGCTGACCTCCGGGAGGCGTCGGAGCGGCATGCGCAGGAGAAGCGCAACGAAGAAGAGGCCCTCCGCCTGGAGAAGGCGGAGGCCGACAGGGCAGAGGCCTCCGCCAAGAAAAAACTGGCAGAGGCTGAAGCCGCCGCCGCGACGAAGCGGAAGGCTAAGGAAGCCGTGCGCCGCGAGTCGGCGGTGTTCGTCACCACGTTGAACTCTGCGCCACCACCTCCGGAGTTTATGGGGCAGACTGGGGAAACCGGCGGGGAGAACCCCGTCGTGGAAAGGGAAGGCGGTGACCCCTCTACGCCGGACGTGAATGTTCCGCCGCCGCCTCCGCCGCCGTCTGAAGGTGCGCGAGGCAAGCAGCCGGCGGACCCTCCGGTGCCGCCGACCGAAGACGAGGCCGTGGCGAGGCTGCTCCTCCAAGTCGGCTCGCCAATGTGCCGCCGTCTGGAGAAGGCGACTTTGGCGCCCACCCCCTGGAAGCCGGCACCGCCAGCTCGGCGATCCCAGACGCCGAAGCGACGAGCGCCGCGCCCATTGGGTGGGTGCGAGGAGGCGGCACAGGGCCGCTGAACCAGGCGCTCCTGGACATCCAGGCGAAGCTTCGCGCTGAGGGCGACGCTCTCCAGAGTTGCACCAAGGCATTCCTGGCATCGCGGGCAGCCGTCCGGGTATGTTTTTTCCCTTTGGTCTTTGTTTTTCTTGTTCCTCTCTGTGGGGGTGCGCCAGCGCACCCACTGGGTGTAGTCCCCGAGTTTCGGGCTAGCTGCTGAGCAGGCAGCCCGGAACTCCAATTGATGAACTTTGGGTATTAACTTTTTGTCTGAAACGTTCATCGCAGGATTACCACAACCTCCGCGTCACTGCCTTCAACCGTAACGTTGAAGAGCTGGGCAAGCGGACCGCCGATCTATCGAAGAGCCGGAGTAAGTCCTTTTCCTTCTTCGTGGGGGCGCAGTGGCGCACCCGCGGGCTGTAGTCCCCGAGATTCGGGCCGACTGCTGAGCAGTCGGGCCGGATCTCCCCGACGACCTTCTTTACTGATGACTTGATGCCTTCTTTCTTTCTTCTTCTCAGGGGCCAACGCTGCTCTTCAACAGCAGCTGAGCGACGCCAACTCCTCTTTGCACGCCAAAGAGGAGGAGTGCAGCAAGCTCGCCACGGAGCGCGATCTGCTGGCCACTCAATTGGCAAAGCGGAAGGAGCTGCTTGTGAAGACGCACAGGGAGGCGGAGGAGACGGAAACCGCCCTCCTGGCCGAGTTCGCGAGCGAGCGCTCCTCCTGGTCTAACAAGGAGGCGCTGCTGTCCTCCGGCTTCCACGAGATTGAAGACATTGTTGATGGTGAGTTTCTTTATTTTCTTTCTTCGAGCTGCCGACTTAAGTCGTGCCGACTCCTGGTTTTTGACTTGCTTCTTCGTTTCGTCTTGTCTTTGCAGACTTCTTCCCTGGGCAGTCGCAGGCCGCCATCCAGGCCATCGAGGCTGACCATGAAGGTCAGAGGCGGAGGGCGCAGAGATTGCCGCTGACGCCCCCCGAACTCTTGACGAGCACATCCTGAGCATCGAGGCTCGCCTTCGGCCGGCTCACCGGATGATGCGCCGGCTTCAGCGTGTCGGTGCCCAGGCGATTGCCGCCCTGTGGACGGATATGCAGGCTCTGTGCACCCCCAGCCTGATGGCCGACTGGCTGGAGGTCGCGGTTGGTTGTCTTGAGGCCTGGAAGGGCTCTTCGGCCCGAGATGGAGCGTGCCGGGCCTTGGAGTTCGTCAAGGCATGGTATCCGGGGCTAGACCTAGACCGGCTGGCCACGCTTCGGTCGGAGGCCCAGCCGGAGCTGGCAGCCGCGGAAGACGCCCTCGTCAAGCATGCCGCGGCGATCACCGAGTACACCTGCACCAGCATCTTCGTCCCCGAGCAGTCTGAAGACGGCGTGGAGGTACCGCCGGAGTGGTTTGGGATGAACCTAGACTACGGCGAGGACTCGGCGGAGGTGATTGGCTCCAGCGTCGAGGAAGAGGGCGAGGCGGAGGACGGAGGCGAGGCGGAGGCACCAGAAGACGGAGCAGACGGCCAGCCTTAGCTCGACCGTGCCTCCAGCAACAAGACACGTGTGACCGACCCGACTGCCGCTGGAGGCGATCAAGCCGAGACTAGCCAGCCGGCCGCCCCGACGCCTGGCGCTGGCGCCTCCTCCGACCTTCCGAATCCGTCTGCTACTTCCTAAGTTGCTGTTGTATCTTTGTTTTGTCTGCTTCAGTAGTCTTTGAAGAACTTGTTAATTCGCACAATTCCACCCGCGGGGTGTATTTTGAACCTTGCATCAACAGTAAAATCTTCGGAGGAGATTTGCATTCCATGGCCGCTCTATCTCCTTGCCGGAGTCATCCCTCTTGCGTGCTCGGGGCTTCTGAGCGTCGATCAGGTAGTAGGAATCGTTGCCCAGTACTTTGCTGATGATGAAAGGGCCTTCCCAAGGCGCCGACAGCTTGTGCTGGCCGGCTGTTCGCTGGATCAGCCGGAGCACAAGGTCGCCTTCTTGGAAAGATCTTGGCCTGACCTTCCTGTTGTGGTATCGGTGCAGGCTCTGCTGGTAGATGCTGGACCGGCTGAGTGCTAACAGCCGGCCCTCTTCCAGCAGATCGACGCCGTCTTGTCGTGCTTCTTCTGCTTCCTCCTCGGTGTACATGGTGACTCGTGGGGAGTCGAACTCTATGTTTGTTGGGATGATGGCTTCGGCACCGTAGACGAGGAAGAAGGGCGTGAAGCCGGTTGACTTGTTTGGAGTCGTGCGCAGACTCCAGAGGATGGCTGGCAGCTCGTCGAGCCAGCAGCCAGACGAGCGCTCCAGAGGCTCGATCAGTCGAGGCTTGATGCCGGACAGGATGAGGCCGTTTGCTCGCTCCACTTGGCCGTTTGACTGCGGATGGGCGACGGACGCTAGGTCCAGTTGGATGCCCTGTGTTGCGTAGAAATGGGCCAAGGCGCCTTTGGCAAAATTTGTGCCGTTGTCGGTGATGATGCTGTGTGGTATGCCGTACCGAATTGTGATATCGGAGATGAAAGTTATGGCAGTCGGACCGTTCAGCTTCTTGATTGGCTTTGCTTCTATCCACTTGGTGAACTTGTCCACTGCGACAAGTAAGTGAATTAAACCACCTCGTGCTGTTTTGAATGGTCCCACCATGTCTAGACCCCAAACTGCGAAAGGCCAGGCAATGGGGATGGTCTTGAGTGCAGAAGCTGGCTGGTGCGGCTTGGAGCTGAACTTCTGGCACGCTTTGCATTTTTGGACCAACTCCTTGGCCTCTTCCAAGGTAGTTGGCCAGATGAAACCGTGTCGAAAGGCTTTGGCGACGAGTGCTCTTGAAGCCGCATGGTGGCCGCACTAACCTTGATGGATGTCTTTGAGAATCGCTTGGCCTTGCTCTGGCTCTACGCAGCGCTGGTAGACACCTGTGACGCTGCGCCTGACCAGCTCTTTGTTGACTATGGTGTAGACTGCCGCCCCACGTTGTATTTGCCGAGCTGAAGTTTCATCAGTCGGCATCTCTTTGTTCACCAGGAATTTGAGGATGGGCTAGGCCCATGAGGTTGCTGCTATTTCTTCGACTGCCAGAACTGCGACTTGGACGAGGGTGGTTAGGCTGGGAGGCGGCGGGTTGGAGTCAACAGCCGCTTGCTGGGTTGATGAAGTCCCCAGGCCAACTAGCGCGGTCCTTGTGCCAAGTTCTGGAGTCTTCGAGTCCGCCACCACAGTCCCCGGGCCGGGTTTGACTGTGGCAGCTTTGGGGTCTTCTGCCAAAATCCTCGTACCGACTGCCGGAGCTCTGGAGTTGGATCCGACGTCTTCGAGAGGAGCCGGCACAAAAATGGAGTCTGATTCTGGTGAAGGCTTGACAGACGGCTTGAGGAGGCGTTGAAGGGCGACGCCATATGGTATTGCTTGGCGGGTAGAGCCGATTCATGCCAAGACATCTGCTTGGTCGTTGTCGTTTCTTGGCACATGGAGGAACTCGCACCCTTCGAAATACCCGCTGAGTTGCTGCACAAGGAAACGGTAACTTGCTATGTTTGCGTCTTCCGCGTCCCAGTCGCTAGATGATTGCTGGATCACTAAGTCCGAGTCGCCATAACACAAGATCCTACGGATGCCAAGTTCTTTGGCAAGCCGGAGCCCGTGAATGAGCGCCTCGTACTCGGCGACGTTATTGGAGGAGGCAAAGTGGATTTGCAGCGCGTATTTGAGCTTATCGCCTTTGGGGGAGGTGAGGACGACGGCGGCTCCCAAGCCGGTGCGCATCTTGGAGCCGTCGAAATGCATCCGCCAATGGGTGGAGTCAGGCGCTGGAGGTAGGTACTGGGTCTCGGCCCAGTCGACGAGGAAGTCGGCCAGTGCTTGTGACTTGATAGCGGTGTGGGGCTGGTAGTGGATGGTGTAAGGAGCCATCTCTATGGCCCACTTGGCCACTCGGCCCGAACCATCTATGCTACCAATGATCTCGGCAAGTGGGGCCGTGCAGACCACCGTGATTGGATGCTCTTGAAAGTAAGGCTTCAATTTCTTGGCAGCAAAGTGCACGCCGTAGCACATCTTCTGGTAGTGGGGGTAGTTCTGCTTGGAGGTCGACAGTACCTCACTCAGGTAATACACCGGTCTCTGGATAGGTAGCGCCTTGCCTTCCTCCTTGCGTTCCACTACAATGACCGTGCTGACTACTCGGCTGGTGGCGGCGATGTACAGGAGCATATGTTCCTTTGGAGTCGGAGCTGCCAGGACCGGTGGAGTAGTCAGCATCTTCTTCAACTGGAGAAAAGCTTCGTCCGCCTTATGGTTCCACTCGAAAAAAGTGGTCTTCTTCATGAGTTGGTATAAGCGGAGAGCTTTCTCGCCCAGCCGACTGATGAATCGGCTGATGGACGCCAAGGAGCCGGTGAACTTCTGCACATCCAAAAGTCGGCTGGGTACCTCCATTCTCTCAATGGCCTTGATCTTTACTGGGTTGCATTATATGCCGCGTTTAGAGACCAGGAAGCTAAGGAGCTGGCCGGATGGTACTCCGAAGACACACTTCTTGGGGTTGAGCTTGATCTGGAACCGGCGCAGGTTCTCAAAAGTCTCCTTGAGGTCTTCTAGCAGTGTCCCACGCTTTTCCGTCTTCACCACCACATCGTCCATGTAGACGTGGGCGTTCCTGCCGAGCTGCTTGAGGAGGCACTTCTGCATACAACGCTGAAAGGTGGACCGGCATTCCTTAAGCCGAACGTCATGGTGAGGTAGCAGAAGGCTCCAAACGGCATGATGAAGGCGGTCTTCAGTCTGTCATCCGGGCTCAGCTTGATCTGGTGATATCTTGAGTATGCATCCAAAAAACTCAACAGCTCGCATCCGGCTGTGGAGTCTATCACCTGATCGATTCTTGGTAGAGGAAATGGATCCTTGGGGCAGGCCTTGTTGAGGCTCGTGTAGTCGATACACATTCGCCACTGCTTGTTCTTCTTCAGTACCAGGACCGGATTTGCTAGCCATTCTGGAAAGAACACTTCCATAATGAAGCCGACTGCTAGGAGTCGGGCTATCTCTTCTCCGAAAACTCTTCTCTTCTCTTCTGACAGGCGGCGCAGGGGCTGCCTGACTGGCTTTGCATCAGATCAGACATGTAACTTGTGCTCGGTGAATTCCGTCGGTACACCTGGCATGTCTTTGGGGAACCATGCGAAGATGTCCCGATTCTCACGGAGGAAATCGACGAGCTCGCCTTCCTATTTGCTGTCGAGGTTTGCCCCTACGACAGCATACCTCTCTGGGTGCTCCGGATCCAAAGGTATCTTCTTTGTCTCTTTGGTCGGCTTGAACGAACCCTCAGCCTCCGACTCTTTTGGGTTGGGCGATACCTCAGGCTGCTTGCCGGCCATCGCCACAACTCGCTCGAGGAGCCGCTTCTCGGCTGCGATTACCAGGGACTCGGCCAACCGACTGCTCTCAGCCGCGCAAGCAGACGACTTCCGGTAGTCGCCAGCCACAGTCAGAATTCCCCTGGAACTGGGCATCTTCATCTTGAGGTAGGCGTAGTGGGGGACCGCCATGAACTTGGCCAAGGCAGGTCGGCCAAGCAGCGCATGGTATGGGCTCTCAAGGTCCACCACCTCAAACCAAATAGGCTCTCTGCGGAAGTGATCTTTGTTCCCAAAGAGGACGTCCATCAGGATCTTGCCGATTGGCGAGCAGGAAAGCCCAGGAACAATGCCGTGGAACACAGTTCGGCTATTCTGAAGCTGTCTTTGCTTGATTCCTAACTTCTCCATGGTGTCCTTGTACAGGATATTGATGTTGCTGCCTCCATCTATCAGAACTCGCGAGAAACGCGCGGCTCGTCTGTCCGTAGCAAAGGTGGTGTCTAGGACCAAGGCATAGGAGCCCGGACTCGGCATCACTTCTGGGTGTTCAGCCCTGCTCCAGCTGATGGGCTTCTCGGACTAGTGCATGAACTCTGGCGTCTCCGATGCTACTGCATTCACTTCTTGTCGCTGCAGCCGCCTGCTGCGTCGATCATTAGCCACACTGGTAAACACCACATAGGCTCTATGCTCTTCAGGGTATTCGTCTTGTACTGCGCCGACTGGCCTGACAGCCAGCTGCTGGGGCGGTGGCGGAGGCGGCTGCCCAGCAGGCAGGGGAGGCAGGAGGCCGTCTCCCTAGGCGATCCTGGTGAGCCAGTGGCACTTCCGGGTGGTGTGATTTGACGGCTTTGCGCCGCTGTGGAACTTGCAAGGTCCATCCAAGGTCTGCTCATAGGAGAAGGCTGGCGACCAATTTGGCATGCCGCCTTTCTGTTGCTTGGGCGGGGGCTGCTTATCTGGCTGCTGGGCGTCAACGGTCGCGACTTGCCGGCTGCTGGAAGCCGGCTGTGGGGCCTTGCGCTTGTGGTCGCCCTGCTGTTGTTGCCGGCTGGCGTCTGCTGCCGGAGTTCTTGGAGCTTGAGGGGCCACTTTGCCAGTTGTGCTTATTTGAATCTCTGCCTTCATGGAGGATTCGGCCGTGGCGTACTTGTCCGCTATGATCAGCAGCTCGTCGAGGGTTTCTGGCTCGTCGCAAAGGAGCTTATGCTTGAGGAGGGTGCCTTCTTTGTACCTGGCTATGAAGTACTCGATGGCCTGCACCTCGTGCACGCCCTCGCAGGAGTTTCGGAGCTCGGCCCAACGCGTGAGGTAATCGCGAGTCGACTCGTCGGGGCCTTGCATGCACAAGGAGAGCTGACAAGGCTTGGGAGGACGCTTGTATCTGGTGGTGAAGTTGCGGACGAACGCTTCAGTGAAGTCGACCCAGCTGTTGATGCTGCGGGGCTTTAGGCTGTTCAGCCATGTCCGGGCCGTGCCCTGGAGCATGAGCGGAACGTACTTTACGGTGACACGCTTGTTGCCGTTTGCTATTTTGATAGCCGTGGAGTAGTCGACTAGCTAGTCTTCCGGCTTCACGGAGCCGGTATACTTGGGCGTGTCTCTTGGGAGCGTGAACCCTCTGGGAAAGGGCTCGTCCCGAATGCGGGGCTCGAAACAAGGCGGACCTAGCTCGTCTTCTTCTTCCGGCGCCAAGGATCGGTGAAGTCGGTCGATCCGGTGGTGGGCGTCATTCTCTCCAACTCCCTCTCAGCGTCCAAGGCGATCACCGAGAGTCGGATGGTCAACAAGCGGCAGGGAGAATCGCCTCTCCTTGCGGGGAGGGGGAGGCGGACAGTCGTCTCGTCGTTCCACTGCTCTTGGGTGGCCGTCTCGATCGTGCTCTATGGTAATGCGAGTTCGAGTGTGGCTGACAGCCGGCTCCTTGTCTCTTCTTCCTCGGGTGCCGCCAGTTGGCATCCGAGACGTCGTGCCTTGATCTCGGTGAAGGTCGTCGTTGGGCCGTTGAGGCAACTCTATGCGGCAGCCGGCCTCGTTCTGCGCGGCGGCCGCGTCGAGGAGTTGCTGGACTCGCTCCATCATGAGGCGACGTTCTTCGCCCTCGAAATTGTCCAGCTCGTCCGCTGCTGCCTGGGCGGCTCGGATGTTCTCCGCTGGTGTAGCGTACACAGGGCAGCTTGCCCCAAACAGGATGGCGATGGCTACGCCGCGCTGCCGGACGGCGCCAAGGCGGCTGGGCCCCTCCAGGGCCGGCGAGCCACCAACGGCGCGATCCATCTCCCGCTGGTAGGCTTCTGACAAGCGCCTCATGCTGGCCAGCTTCTTCGCGCCTTCAACGAGTTGAAGGCGGCGCGCCTCCAACGTCTCTGCGTCAGCGTCTTCCGGAATGGGCGCAGTTAGGTCTTGCAGCGCCGCACCGAGTGAGTCGGGCGCTCCTCCGGCGGGGAGCTCGTCATGACCGATGACTAGCACCTCGGTGACGGTGCTTCCGTTGCTCTCTGCGTGGGGGAGAGGTTCGTCGTAGACCACCACGTTGGTGGGGAACGCGTCGAGCGACGCAGTGTCAGAGTCGATCAGCATCGGGTCGGTGGAGCCTACGGACTCCAAGTCTATGGCAGGCTCGCCGGAAAACATGGAGTTGATCGAGGAGGCGCGCGAGGAGGTTCTCTGGGCCGCCCGTGCCTGCGTTGGATGCAGGTTCGTCGGAGAGGCGGACCTCGCCGACAAGTTCGGCCAAGGAGCTGACCGCTCAGGTGATCTCAACGCCGCTTAGCGCGTCGGCGCAAACTCCGTCTGACGTGCCTGGCTGGCTGCGCTCGCCAGGGAGGAAAAGGGTTCCCGTCCAGAACAGAGCTCCGGACGGCGGTGCACCAGGCCCCACGGTGGGCGCCAAATGTTGGGGGTTTGGTGCGACATATGCCAAAGGATGGCTTACCATGGTGGGGGAGAGTAGAACGTCGCCAGTGCCTGGAAACAGGATGAGGCGAAGACATGCACGCCGGCGAATCTTACCCAGCTTCTGGGCTCTCCGAGGAGATAATACACCTACTGCTGCTCTGCGGGGTCTCCGCATGATCACTATGGCCAAGTGTTTACATGGTTGCTCCTTGAGCTGTTTCTTGGAGGTAGGAGAGGGCAAGGCTAGCTCTCTCCCTTCTATATGATCTGGTCTAGAGCTAATGGGTTCCAACCCTTTGCATGGGTGCCCTGGGGGTTTATATAGGCCTACCCCCCAGGGGGCACAATGGTAATCCGGCTGGACGCGGGCCCAGCCGTCAGTGCCTCTGGCCTCCGTCTTCTCTGCCGACCGTTGGGGCCCGCCGACTGGCCTGGTACGGAGCCGACTGGCCGCGTCCGCCGCGGGTGGGTCTTGCCGGCTGCTGATTAATGTAGTCGTGCTTCTGATGACGCAGGCTTGATCATGAGGTCGTGGCAACAGCCCCGCCGCCTGGCGGGCGATCACTGTTGCCACTCCCCATCACATCTTGATTAATGGCGTGTGGGCCCCGGGGGAGGGCTCGGCCGGCTCCCCCGGGCCGACTCCCGACGAGTCCGACTGGTGGTTCTCCTGCCGTCTCCTGAGGTCTCGCTGACTGGTGGGGCATGCTGCCTCTAGGCCGTACAGACAAGCCGTCATGGGTGCAGGATTCGGTCCTACGGTGATGATGTCAGGGCCGGCATGGCAACAGTGCCACACCGCACGGAGATCTTCCGGGGTACGGCGTGCTGTGGCCATGCCTGCCCTTGGTGAGGGGCAGGGGTGGGCTTCGTCGTAGCCACGCCCCTGCCTCACCCCCTTTGATGAGGTCATGGGGTTTGTTGGAGTCGCTGGCCGACTCCCCAAAGCCGGCTTCTCTGGAAGTCGTCCCTGGGACTCGGCCGTGAGCGGGCAGTCGGCCGTCTTGCCGTCGACTCCTCAGGAGGTGGCTCTTCGTCCTGGGGTCTTGAGGGGCGCAGCCTGCCCCGATGTCTTGAAAGGTTCTGGGGCTCGGGTTGGCCTACCCGTGGCCCATTACTCCGACAGCCATGTTATTTTTAGAAGACATAATTGCTTAGTTAGTATGTTGAAGTATTATTATTTCTATGTCAATATTAAACTTTTATCTTGAATCTTTCGGATCTGAATATTCATGCCACAATTAAGAAGAATTACATTGAAATTATGCCTAGTAGCATTCCACATCAAAAATTCTGTTTTTTTATCATTTACCTACTCGAGGACGAGGAGGAATTAAGCTTGGGGATGCTTGATACGTCTCCAACGTATCTATAATTTTTGATTGCTCCATGCTATATTATCTTCTGTTTTGGACATTATTGGGCTTCATTATTCACTTTTATATTATTTTTGGGACTAACCTATTAACCGGAGGCCCAGCCCAGAATTGACGTTTTTTTGCCTATTTCAGAGTTTCCCAGAAAAAGCATATCAAATGGAGTCCAAACGGAATGAAACCTTTGGGAACGTGATTTTTGGAACGAACATGATCCAGGAGGCTTGGACCCTACCTCAAGCAACCAACAGGGAAGCCAGGAGGTAGGGGGTGCGCCTACCCCCCCAGGCGTGCCCTCCGCCCTCATGGGCCCCCTCTTGCTCCACCGACGTACTCCTTCCTCCTATATATACCTACATAACCCCAAACAATCAAAAGAGGAGCCAAAACCCTAATTCCACCGCCGTAACTTTCTGTATCCACGAGATCCCATCTTGGGGCCTGTTCCGGAGCTCCACCGGAGGGGGCATCGATCACGGAGGGCTTCTACATCAACACCATAGCCTCTCCGATGATGTTTGAGTAGTTTACCTAAGACCTTCGGGTCCATAGTTATTAGCTAGATGGCTTCTTCTATCTTTTTGGATCTCAATACAATGTTCTCCCCCTCTCTCATGGAGATCTATTCGATATAATCTTCTTTTGTGGTGCGTTTGTTGAGACAGATGAACTGTGGGTTTATGATCATGTTTATCTATGAACAATATTTGAATCTTCTCTGAATTCTTTTATGTATGATTGGTTATCTTTGCAAGTCTCTTTGAATTATCAGTTTGGTTTGGCCTACTATATTGATCTTTCTTGCAATAGGATAAGTGCTTAGCTTTGGGTTCAATCTTGCGGCGTCCTTTCCTAGTGACAGTAGGGGCAGCAAGGCACGTATTTTATTGTTGCCATCGAGGATAACAAGATGGGGTTTTATCATATTGCATGAATTTATCCCTCTACATCATGTCATCTTGCTTAAAGCGTTACTCTTTTGTTATGAACTTAATACTCTAGATGTATGCTGGATAGCGGTCGATGTGTGGAGTAATAGTAGTAGATGCAGGCAGGAGTCAGTGTACTTGTCTCGGACGTGATGCCTATATACATGATCATACCTAGATATTCTCATAACTATGCTCAATTCTGTCAATTTCTCAATAGTAATTTGTTCACCCACCGTAAAATACTTATGCTCTTGAGAGAAGCCACTAGTGAAACCTATGACCCCCGGGTCTATCTTCCATCATATTAATCTTCCAACACTTAGTTATTTTAATTGCCTTTTATTTTACTTTGCATCTTTGTCATAAAAATACCAAAAATATTATCTTATCGTATCTATCAGATCTCACTCTCGTAAGTGAACGTGCAGGGATTGACAACCCCTTATCGCATTGGTTGCGAGGATTTATTTGTTTTGTGTAGGTGCGAGGGACTCGCGCGTAGCCTCCTACTGGATTGATACCTTGGTTCTCAAAAACTGAGGGAAATACTTACGCTACTTTCCTGCATCACCCTTTCCTCTTCAAGGGAAAACCAATGCAGTGCTCAAGAGGTAGCAGACCTCACGCGGAGACACACCCTCTGTCCCCACGTCTCGTTATCTTCTCACATCCACACATACCAACACAGATACCACACACAAAAAAATATTTTCCTGGTGCCTCTATCCACTCCCCCTTGCATATACACACTCAAGGGAATCTCTCGCCATGACGCCACATTTGTTTCTCTCTCTAGACCACTCTCATTTATCGTGCTATCTCGCCCACGCCCCCCACCGGCCCCTCTATCCATGCCTCTCTCGAATACGTAATACACACACATACCCCTCTAGGCCCTGGCAAATGCATCAACTACACATTCACACATGTTACATCACGTACCCCATTGATCTAAAAAGCCCTCTCTTCACGTTTACTTCGCATACAACATTCCTTTTGAATAAAGTGTGACCAAAAAATTATTTTAGAATTTCTACATATATACGACATTACAAAGTTATATGGAGGAGTATGAACACTAATTTGCATTGCATGGTGCCCACAATGATATTTATTTCGCACTGTGAATTTGTATATTTTTATACTATAAATAAAGTTAGTCAAAATAAAGAGAAACGAAGAGCATCTCTCTCTCCATCGCATACCCCCCCCCTCTACGCCCCTTTCACGTACGCACACAAACTATCTCTAGGTCCTCTAAAAGTAAGCCCCCAGCACATTCACACATGTTTCGTCTTTCTCTCGCGATATATACAGTGACAATCATTGTATTTGAAGCGAAAGCACGATATGTACATTGGACTTCAGAATCCACTCATTACGGTCACCATTTACATTTTGTGGTTATTATATGGTCACGGGCTCACCGTACAACTCTTATTTGCTCTAGACACGACTAGTTGACCAGCTAAACTCTCCACATGGCACCTCTAGTGTTGCATCACATTATCTCACTACCATCGGGCCCACCTGTCGGCTTGTATCTACTCTACATCTACACTCTTATAAAATACACTCTTATAAAAAACAGAGTTGGTGATGATGGTGTGTCTGTCATCCTGCAATATAGGTCGTCCAATTTATATCTGACGGATAGGAAAGAAACTATGGCAATTTTGCAAAAAGGTACCCACACACCTCTCCACATTTGCAAATAAGGCCTTCCCTCGTTCATCCTTTTCTCTCACAAGATAAACTAGTCATGCAAATGCATCTTGATGTTACGTGCAATGCATAGGCATCTTGCTAGTAAGAATGAAAACAAACGACAAAAAATATTGGACGGTGGTTCGAAGTCATGACCATGGGCACAGCGAACAAGGTGGCCTTATATTCGTATGCTAAGCCGTCTGTTTTAACACACAGGAGCTGGTGTGGTGATTATACACACACGCACACATGCACATGAACTGCATGCACGCAACACTCACACGAACACATGCACCCATGCACGCACGCAACACTCACACGTACACACGCAGCCACACACGCACGCAACACTCACACGCACACACGGATGCATGCATGCACACACCAGTACACCACATGACCAACACACACTCTCACGCTCAAGTGCTCAACCTACACGTGCATGCGCACACATCAGGCCCTGACAGACACATACACAACCTGGTGATTCCCGCGCACGGGTTGGAGTCTTGTCACGCCTACGTAAATTTGCGTTTATCTGACCTTTTCCCTATGTGATTTGACAGGTGGGACCCACAAGGAACATGGTCAATTTAACTAGTCAACATGGTGCCATGCAGACTATTTGGCCGGTCAACAGAGTGCAATCCGATGCTGAACCGTGAGCAAGTGACCCTATAATCACTGTAAACGTATATAGTGACCGTAATCAGCTTATTCTGAAGTTCGGTGAACGTATTACGCTTTTCTCTCTATAGGCCCTCCAAAACTACATCTCTACATGTTCTCGCATGTTACATGTAACAACTATGCAATACAACACTACTACTACACTCTAACACAATAAATCATATGTGTTTTTAGTTTTAATAGATATTGTATTGCTACTTAATTATTCAGTTTGCATACATTAAAATTCCCTTTGAAATGTATGTCCAGTATCATATACCGTGCGGGAAAAATCCCGCCCTTTCCTGTTTAATCGGGTTTGTATCGATGGATCGTGCGAAACAGCAAAACTATAGTACTATACAGTACAAGTGACAGTTCACTAGGCCGTTGTGTCGTGTACTCGTCTGTCGTAAGAGTGGAGCACTCACTTTCATAAATCTTCTAGTCCCTTTGGCCGACATGTGGGACATCAAGCTATCGGGTCCATGTGCCATACTGGAATACAATGCAGAGCAGCCGGGGTGAAGCACCCAGTCATGGCGCCGACGTAGTAATGAGCAATGAGGTGTCAAATCACAAAGCAGCACCTTTCCCATAGTTAAGTTGGAGGGACGAAGTAATAATGCTAAAAAATAAGTTGGAGGGATGAAGGAACCATCATTTCACTCGTTGCTGAATCCGCTTCTCCCTCATCTTCTTCAAGTTAACCACGTGTTGCTTCTACTGTTGTTCTGCCTCATGTGGGACGCGGATCGGCTTGGTAAAGCACTGACACGTAGGTCCACATGTTAGCAAACTGCCAGGACAACGTCCTCTAAAAATAAGAAACCTCCCCCGCCATCCGTGCGGCAAAATCACCTCCTTTTTACTAATCTTGATTCTATAAATTTTTAGATCAATATAATTGAGATTTGTATAGATAGCACACAGGAGCAAAACCAAGTGGTACGGTTAAGGGCATCCACAATGTGTAGCCAAATGTGAAAATAGCTTTTGGCATCGTGGGAACCATTGTGGACGGTGTTGCCAAAGCCAAAAGGATGGAAACGAAGCACCCTGATTGATTGATTGAAGGAATAGAAAAATGCAATGTCTCTCCTCTTTCTCCCGTGCTTGGACGCATGTACATTATAGAGCACATAGTCTACTCCCCTGTCCCTTCTATCACAAATCACAAAGCAGTGAGGCGTCAAATCACAAAGCACGGATGAAGCAACCATCATTTCACTCTTCGCTGACTCCGCTTCTCCGTCGTCTTCTTCGAGAAACCATCTCACTGCACTAAGCTGGACGGACGACGCTATTGTGTACTAGTAGTACTAGTACATTTATGTGTCCTTTGGTTCAACGGACTTCCTGGATGCAAATAAGTCGGTTGTCTCGGCTTGCAGGCGGCACTTGTGAACAACTTACCATGATCTCCCTCAATGGTGTTCTCCGTCGAATGCACTTCGCCAAACCACAACGTTCGAGATATTGTCAACGTCACCGCAATGGGGAAGGAAGTCAAATATAATAGTTACTACCTCCTTTTTTTGTACACAAGGCCAGTATATCAAAATTACAATTTGCAAAAGGCCACTAACACTAATCAAGGCAAACTTGATGGGTTTTTTACCCTTGCTTTATAGTTGTGCATGCAGCCCGGGAGTGATGACAGACCAAACGCATGCATGCAGATGACTCCATGCGTATTAAGAGCCATACATTTCTCTAGGTCCTTGCATGCAGGGGTAAAATTGTCCAAAATAATGCACAGGGTGGTTTGCTTGGTATGCGTGCGCCGTGTTATACGCAAACTAAGAAAGAACGGAAGGAGTATACTAGCAACCAAGGACATTAATATCCCCTGCATGCATGCGGAAGTGAGAAGGTTGGTTTGCATGACGCTGCATTAATCAAGCGATGAGGAGTGAGATGGTTAGCTCTTTGGGCTTTGCAGAAAAAAATACGCATTAATTGACACGTGAGACGAGGATTTGTATCGATTAATTCCGTGAAAGAAAACCCCACCTTTCTTTTTTAACAGTAGTACTCCTAATACGTACTTATCCTGTTTGGGTCTAGGCCTTACATTGCCATACTTCGCCACACATTTTGCCAAGCTTGCCTAAAGTTTTCAAAATGAAAAGGAGGTACACTTGCGCACGGCTATCGCGGTCGCACTGCACCCTCACACGGTTGCTCCTGCACGCCGCGGTCGCATCGCACCCTCACACAGTCGCTCTTGCACGCTGCAAACCCAACCAAGGGAATGCACCCTCACTGACACGTGCTGTTGCATGTGAACAAACCAAACACAGCCATCCTACCACCGACACATAATTTTCGTTAATAGAGTATGTTTATCCAACCGCATCTTGGGGAGTATCCATACGGCCCGTGCGGTGGTCTGTTGGGGAAGAAGAATAGGTGAGGAAGAAGGGTTAGGAGACATAGGATATTCATCCAACCGCCTGAAATGGTAGACTGACCCAAGTCAGGCGACTTGCATAACAATATATGTTTTTACACAGCAAAAGATCCATAAAAACAACAACATAAAGAAAAACTATCACTGCTCATGGAACGAGACGACCTCGTCGTCTTTGGCTGCCGGCGCGAACCAGCCGTAGCTGCCGACATGTGTCTCAGCACCGTGGTTGTCCTCAGCCTTCAGCTACTCGTTCACACGGTTCAAGTCGAGGACGTCAGGTTCCACCTGCAGGAGGGCCTCGATGGCAGTGGCATCCGCACGCTCCGCGTCGAGTCGAGCCTCCGCCGCCCGGTTCAAGTCCAGGATGTCCGGATCCTCCTGCAGGAGGGCCTCGATGAGAGTGGCATCCGAGCGCTCCATGTCGAGTTGAGCCTCTGCCGCCCGGTTCAAGTCCAGGACGCCCGGTTCCGCCTGTAGGAGGGCCTCGATGGCAGCGGCATCTGCATGCTCCGCCTCAAGCTAAGCCTCCGCCGCCCAGTTCACATCCACGACATTCGGTTCCGCCTGCAGGATAGCCTTGATGGTAGTGCCATGCGCGTGCTGCGTGTCGAGTTGAGCCTCTGCCTCCCGGTCCTCCTATAGTATCGCCAGGTTGACTCACTGGTCCGCCTGCACCATGGGGGACTCGGACGCCGGCACGAAGTCGACGTCCGTCGTCTCATACCCATCGGGGGCCTTCTGCGCCGCGACCTCCACAATGAACATTGGATCGGCTTCCTCCTCCTTGTAGCTTGGCTCTAGAGAACTCGGGGATTGGCCCGCCGCAAAGCGAGCTTGGGAACAGAGGTCTGTGGCGCGGACCGTCGCCGCAATTTCTGCGCGGCACTCTAGCGTTAGCATCTTGTAGTACGTGATCTTGCGGCACACCATGGCTTTCCGGCGAACTAGGGGACGCTTGATGCGGGCTAGGGGATCGACAGGTGGGGGAAGGGGCTGGGGATTAGGTGT
Source organism: Triticum dicoccoides (assembly GCF_002162155.2). Taxonomy (NCBI): domain Eukaryota; kingdom Viridiplantae; phylum Streptophyta; class Magnoliopsida; order Poales; family Poaceae; genus Triticum; species Triticum dicoccoides. The sequence goes on along the minus strand of NC_041390.1, from coordinate 160,535,870 downwards.
GGCTTTAGGGCAGTGGCTGGCGTAGGCCGAGCAGCGAAGGTTTTGGTGTGAATAGTGGTTCCGGTGACGACCGGTCAATCGGTTTTGACTATACATCGCTCTTGTCGCGTTCGCCTTGCAGCCCGGCAAGCCGGACCCTCCATGTCGCTCACCGGATGGAACACGCTTCGTCTTGCGTTTTCGCTCGCTTGTGGGACCATAGTTGAGAGCAAACCGACGTCCCTCCCCCTCCCCCGCCCGCGTCATTTTACTACCACTCCCTCCGTATTATGCGGATAAATAAAAATAGAGGGAGTATACTATGGATGAGGATACCCTGACGTGGCCGAACCCATTGAGTAACTGACATGCGGGGCCTAGCAAGCATGGGGTCCACCAGTAAGTGACCAAAAGGGAGGGTAAGGCAGGGATACCTACGTCAGAGGATCCACTTCCACTACTAATCCCTCCTTCCATTTACTATCAGGGCCTAATGCGTTTTTCGAGGCTAACTTTGACCAAATGTTAGAGTAATAATATATGACATGCAACTTACACAAAGAATACTCCCCTTACTTTTTCACATCTCTCTCCTCCACATAGGCCCTATATAAATGGAAGGAGGGAGTACTACTATGAGCACTGCATACTCTAGTACAAATGTTGTCATTACTCCACTAGTACTATTGGACAAGGAGCTTAAAAAAAGTTACTATTGGACTGGCTATACGTGGAGAAATCCTAGTAGGAAGAGCATGCGCGATAACAAGCACCTTCACGTGGTTGAAAACAAATTGGAAACCATCTCACGTACAAATCTAGGAGTACTTACAAATCTAACGATATTGATTGGGCATTGTTGAATGTTGATACTTTTTTTTATCAAAGTAGAGATACTTTGACTACACATAAAACTTATATGTAAACTAGAAAGGATAGGAGGGAGTATATTGTACGTTCAAAAATGAAACGAACATTGAATACCCTTTATATATGATTTGCAGATGCTATGGTCACCGGTTCAAAATTTTGAATCCGCCTTAGGTATCACACATGCCCCCACTCGTTCTCTCTCGATTTCATCTCGGGTCTGGAGGTCAATTGAAAGAGGACTAGGGTGGGTACAATACATTCATTTCGCTTATGAACATACAATATACTCCCTCTGAT
>NC_041390.1:160474907-160534275 GCF_002162155.2 Triticum dicoccoides | reverse complement strand
ATTTCTAGCATAGAAACAGACCAAACCTTTATCTCCTTGCACGACATGCAATTGATCTCTGAACATCAATCGATCTCGTCAACATGTGTCGAGGCATGAACCGAATGGGATGTCAAAACTAAGACGCGAAGCGACACGTAGTGGAGGCAAAGTGAAACTTTAAACAAACCATTTGTTTGTATGCATGTCAGACAAATTACAAAACATTGGAAATACATGCATGGTCTAGGCCCACATGGGAATGATACTCGGTGGAATGTTCAAATGAGACATCCGCGAGGATGGACTCGACCGGAGGGCGACATGATCGATGGAGAAGATGGTTGGAGAGGAATGAGAAATAAGCAAACGCCACATGATTATACTTGAACGACTCAAATAAACAATAAGTTGTCTCGCTTGGCCTACACAGTGAAATGCCTAATGTGCAACGCGGAGCACTGACGCTCGAATATGGTCGGGAAAATAGGGAAACCGACATGTGGGGCACACCTATCGGGACGATGTAGCGTAGACTAGTCCAATGGAGGAGCTAGCCCACGACCTCGTCGCCACCGGCAACCGTTCATGTGGGTCGTGGGGGCCAACAATGTGGCACAGCTCCAGCACTGCCTCTGGACACGGCGACCGCGGTGAGCGACACGCTCATCGTCGCTAGACACGGTCGGTTTCAGTGTGCCGAGGGTGGCGTTAGTGCGGTGCCACGACCAATAGTATGTTTGGTTTGTGCCCAAGGTTACCCCATCAAAGCATTGGGTAGCCAAAATTTTGGTTGAAGTTTTGGTTGCCCGTGATTTGGCCGACATTGGCAAGAAAAATGAACTAGAGTTGGCTAGAGTTCATTGGTGTGCCAAAAAAATGGCAACCATCCATACAAAGACCAATCTTCGGGTCATGGCCAGAATTTTGGTAAGGTGCACTTTGGCCATAATCCGAACACACCCCAACACCCAGCTCGTCGAGGATGCACGGGGAGCCGGGACACGTTCGCGGAGTGGTGTAGCACGGCCAACTGCATCCTCAGGACCTGAGAGCATGCCGGGTCGTCTTGCTTTTTCAATGACATGCGGGGATCACATGTTTGCAAAGGGCATCTCCAACGTTGCCACGACCGCAGCTGACTACCCTGGCACACCAAAAACCCTCATCCCTCGCGCCGTCTTGCGGTGCATTCCCAACCGGCGCCAACTGCCCACATTCATGCCTCCATCCGTATGCCATCATTAAGAGGCTCGGTGCCCGAGGAACCAACTCTGGCGACTTAATGACGCACCATGATGCTTGGCCTCACCAGAATGTGCTACTTAAAGCGGCAACGCCCAGCTAACCTCCACACTATAGCGCATCGTCCTCCTACCTGACACCACATCTTCCATGACCGCAAGCGCGAACGCTTTGTGGGAGAGCTTGCCTTTGGGGATGAAGCTCGAGGTCGCCGCCCTTGCTCAAGTCGCCTCTCGAGACGCAATAGCAGCCTAGCCGGACGTGGACGTGACCGCACAAGCGGTGGCCACGCTGGCGGTCGGGGATGGGAGCACCGTCAGCCACGCGTCCTACTTGCCGTCGTCCAATGTCCCACACCGTCAAGGTCGGGGACTCCTCCAAGGATGAGTAGGGCATGGGAGGCGGCTTGGCATGCATGGTGTGCCAACTGGCCAGTATGTATCCCGTGTTCTACTCTTCCTCGCCGGAGAATGCACCTTCACTTCACGGGTCTTAAACCCCGCCCCCGTACATAGAGATCGCAGATGGAGGACATCGGTCGCCACCATAGAATAGGTTTAGGGTCGGGTTTCTTTTATTTTTCCGTCCTATAGAAGTTCAAAATGTAATCAAAACCTGCCGTGTTTGCATTAATCTCGACCAGTGTATATGAACTTTCACAATAATATAGTATATTGTAGGAGTACTAGCAAGATGCCCGTGCGTTGCATGGAAGATCAAGATCTTGTGGGAGAAAAGGATGAACGAGGGAAGGTGTCGGTGTCAAAACCGGCGGATCTCGGGTAGGGGGTCCCGAACTATGCGTCTAAGGTGGATGGTAACAGGAGGCAGGGAACACGATGTTTTACCCAGGTTCGGGCCCTCTTGATGGAGGTAAAACCCTACGTCCTGCTTGATTTATTCTTGATGATATGGGTATTACAAGAGTTGATCTACCACGAGATCGGAGAGGCTAAACCCTAGAAGCTAGCCTATGGTATGATTGTATGTTGTCCTACGGACTAAAACCCTCCGGTTTATATAGACACCGAAGGGGGCTAGGGTTACACAAGGTCGGTTACAAAGGAGGAGATATACATATCCGTATTGCCTAAGCTTACCTTCCACACCAAGTACAGTCCCATCCGGACACGAGACGAAGTCTTCAATCTTGTATTCTTCATAGTCCAACAGTCCGGCCAAAGGATATAATTCGGCTGTCCGGAGACCCCCTAATCCAGGACTCCCTCAGTAGCCCCCGAACCAGGCTTCAATGACGATGAGTTCGGCGCACAGTGTTGTGTTCGGCATTACAAGGCGGGTTCTTCTCCAATTTTCAAGTGTTCGTAAGCAGTGTCCGGCTCCATAAATGTTGAATCTCTTGGCTTCTGTGCCCAATAAGGTCTTTCTCCCACGCGTCGAATGAATACGAGGCACCAGGGCGTTTTTACATTCGCCCCCTAGCCAGATAAATAAATTGTCTATTAAAGGGATGGGGATTCTTAGATCCGATCCATACCATCCTCCCCCAGCGATAATCCATCAGAGCGCATTTTGGAAGGATCCATTCCAGCATGGCCGACCTCCGCAGCTCCTCCTCCCGCCCCCGTAGCCCTAAGCCCGGTGATTGGGAGAGGTGTTCAGTCCCACACAGTCGATTAGTCAAACTGCAGACTAAGAGATTTCTCCCTCCGGCGTATATGGTGCCCGTTCGAGCCGGGCTTGCCACCTACAATGGCGGGGAGCAAGCGGAGAGCTTTCCCTGTCCCTCCATGGGGGAACGGGTCTGCCTTGTTCCTTATTTACTAAGGGGACTTAGATTTCCAATTCATCTGTTCCTCCGCGGGCTCCTGGAGTTCCTACGCCCTCCAATTACATAATCTCACCCCTGCCTCCATTCTACATATCGCCGGCTATGTTGCTCTCTGCGAGTTGTTCCTGGGCTGCGAGGCTCACTTCGAGCTGTGGAAAAGGCTATTTTGCCTCGTCCCTCGCATACAGAGGAGATCACTTTATCAAGTGGGCGGAGCCGAAATATGGCGCATCGCCGATACCGGATACCTGTCCGGTACCCCGAAGAAGTCATCCGAAGACTGGCCTTCAGAATGGTTTTATATGGAGGACGTTCCCCTTTCTAGACCCTGTTCGGCGGGGTCTTCCTGAGTTCAAGAATGCTCCTCTAAAGAAGCGCCGAAGTTGGTGCCCACGGAGCCCCCAGGCGGAAGACAACAGGGAAGTCCTCTATCTGATGAACCAGATCAAAGCACTTGCTCAATCAGGATTGACAATAATCGAAGTTATGTCGATTTGCATAATGCGGGGAGTGCAACCACTTCAATACCGTGGGCACCCCTTGTGGTGTTATAACGGGGCGGATGACGCCACCCGCTGCGGGCGTAAGGGTCCGGACAATGCTGCTGCATTAGCGAAAATTCTATCCGGATTGTTCAAGGGTGAGGAAGAGGAGTTCACCCGCATCAAGCCACGGGATGGATTCTCCATGTACAATCCTCCAAGCTGGGTAAGTTATATCTCCCTGCTCCCATTTTTCCCGCATTCTTTTTCATAAGTATTCACCTTGCCACTTTGCGGTAGGAACTGCGAAAAGCCATAAAGGAGGTCAGCAGCCCTTCTCCACAACCAGAGGACCCTGACCGGGCCCTTGACTCCAGACTTGAAGAAGATTCAGTTATATTCGTGGAGCTGATAGACCGACAGTTCTATCAGTTAAGCTGCGATGATGCCATGGTGGCCATTATGGCCGACTATCCCGGACTGCTCCCTGCATCGCAAGTAAGAAAAACCAAAAATCCCAACTCCAAAACTAGGATCCCCTTTTAGGCACTTCACCCACCATATACACATGGCATCTTTTATAGGGAAGGCATTCGGGACCCCCTGCCGAACCCGCAGCAACTCGCCAACAAGAGGCACCGAGGCCGGGTAGGCCAAAAAGGAAGGTGGTCGGGACGGAGACGCCGGCGCAAAGGTATAAGAAAAACCCTGCTCCGTGGTTGTCGTCTTTCTCAAAATGTAATGACGCCCACATTTATTTAACAAAAAAATGCTCGCCGGAATATGTCCGGCGATGTTGCCGATCACGCTTCCACAGTCGGGCGCCGGGACCGGACACGGAGGCAGAAGCCGATATGGGGCAGGCGCCAGGACCGGACACGGAGGCAGAAGCTGATATGGGGCAGGCGCCGGATAATCCCCCTACAGAGGATGCAGATAGATTATCCGCTACAAACTCAGAAGTGCAAAGCCCCATGAATCATAGGCGCCGCCGGGCCGTACTCCATGATGCTTGTTTCTCACCAAAGGCGTTTGATGCCTTCAATTCTGGAGAGGCGTACCTCCGTGCTACTCAAGATGGTCTAGCCAGAGCCACGGATCAGTATACAAAGGATGTACGGGTGAGTAAATCTGACGATCTATATGTATCAGTAGCCCCTGATACTTGAAACAGTTAGTAGAACTGATTTAAGGATCATCTTTATTGTGCAAGTTCTTACAGAGAAGAATACTAGGCTGTCACAGGAGCTAGAGGAATGCAAGACCCAACTGCGGGCTGCTGTGGCCGCATTGCAGGAACCAAAAAAGTCACCTGCTGGTAACATTTACTTTTAAGAATGATGGTTACCATATAACGTGCGGCATGCCTGAAGATCTAACAACAGATGTTGCAGATGAATCCAGAGAGAATCCAAAGGACCAGCATGTTATGCAACAGCTAGAGGCTGGCAAACGCGTGCTGACTGAGGTTAAGCGGGAGAAAAACAATCTCCAAGATGCCAATATTAAGCTGAGCGTGGAACTAAAAGACGTTCGTAGCCAGCTTGCAGACTCCAAGAAGGAGAATAAGCGGCTTCGGCGCGACATTTTCAGTAAGTGCTTGAACGAATCCTTTTAAGGGAGTTCGGCGAAGAAGTCGACTAACAGCCTTATGTCTATAGGTATGCTGTCGGGTCGTCCCGCGGAGGAAATGCTCGGGTCTGCGGGTGATCTTGTGTCCGAGCTATCACATCTGCATGAACAAGTTCGGCAGGTGATGCAGGGTGTTGCCCAGGCCTTGTGGCCGTCCGTCTCCTGCCAGAGGGCGTTACCGAGCTTTCGGAGAAGCTCAAGGGAGCACGGTGGCACTTCCGATTATGGAAGATATCAGCCTGCTGACAGGGCGCCAGAGAAGCCTGGGCCACGGTGAAGACGCGGTATACCAAGGCAGACCCAAATCACATGGCCGAGGTCGGACCTATGGGGCCCGACGGAAAAGAGATCCCCGTTAGCTCAGTTTATGGGCAAGAAGAATTAGCCGCAAAGTATTCTCAACGGGATTGTAAGCTAGACCGCCTGTTGGATGGTATAGAAGAGGAATTTAGTTAGTCTGCATGTCTATGTAATTAAAGTGACATCTATAATGCCTTCTAGCCGGATTGTAGATCATTTGTCGTTGCAGACCTTTTCGCTTCAACCTCCGGGCCCAATAGTCCGGAGTGTATCCAAATACCCGCTCAGTTATATAAGAACCGGGGTATGCGTGGAGACCAGGCGTAGGTGTCATTAGTGCTTTATCAGACAAGTGCCCAACTAGTTATGTTATATTACATGGGTAGTAAGAAACATCTTCCAGGGAGAATAGTTCCGTTAAGGGTTCCTTTCCCTGGGTAAGCATGCCCTAAAGTGCATGTCCAGACTACGATAGGAGACGCAGGAAAAACATCTGGGGTAGATATGGACAATAAATAAAAATCATCTTTTGTTCACCGACCGAATATTCCCTTAAGAACGCTAGCTTTTGGCTTCACCCAGTCTGAGGTACACATCCGGCTGACCCGGCAGTAACAATCGCAGAGGTGCTCCCCTTATGCCCTAGCCAAATTAATGGGAACGTAGGGCATAAATACAAGAGCCAGGCAACCCAGCTTGGTGAAAACTTAAGTCATATCGATGCATATAATGGTGAAAAAAGGTACATGTGGAAGTATAACACATGTGTGGGGCATGAGGCCCAGATAAATAATTTAAGCTTCTGTGAAAGAAGCCCCCAGGTATGAAGAGTGTGGCTAGCGCATCTGTAATGTGCAAGCGAGGAACAAGGTGGCCCTTGAAGGCCTAGAGAAATAATAAAAGAAAGAAAGAAAGAGAAACAAGACAGATAATGTATATGCAGAAAATGGACAAAGGGAGGGGACTAACATAGAGTCCGGTGCTAGGCGTAGAATCTTCGGAGCCTGGTCGCGTTCCATGGGTTCGGCTCGAGTCGACTAGTCGATGCATCCCGCAGTCGGTACGCTCCACTGGTCAAAACTTGGTCAATAATGAAGGGACCTTCCCATTTGGGCTCGAGCTTGTTCTTTTTCTTATTCGGCAGGCGTAGAACTAGGTCACCAACGTTATAAGTGTTGGCCCGTACTTCTCTGCTTTGGTATCTGCGAGCCTGTTGCTGATAAAATGCGGAACGGGCTTTGGCTATGTTGCGCTCCTCCTCCAGGGTGTCCAAACTGTCCTGCCGATCGAGCTCAGCTTCTCTTTCTTCGTACATGCGCACTCGAGGTGAGTCATGAATTATGTCATAGGGCAAGACTGCCCCTGCGCCGTACACCATAAAGAAGGGTGTATATCCGGTACTACGATTTGGCATGGTCCGCAGCCCCTAGAGTACAGAGTCGAGCTCCTCTACCCAGTGCGTGTTGGACTCCGTTAAGGAGCGCACTAATCTGGGTTTAATGCCGCTCATTATAAAACTTTTTGCTCGCTCGACTTGACCATTGGTTTGTGGGTGATAGACTGAAGCATAATCGAGCTTGATGCCCATTTTGCTGCACTAGAGTTTTACCTCGTCGGCCGTGAAGTTCATGCCATTATTAGTGATGATGCTGTGGGGGACGCCATAACGGTGTACAACCCCGGATATGAAGTCTATCACCGGTCCGGATTCGGCTGTTTTAACAGGTTTGGCCTCTATCCATTTGGTGAATTTATCCACCATGACCAATAAGTATTTTTTCTTGTGGGTTCCCCCATTAAGTGGTCCAACCATGTCAAGCCCCCAGACCGCAAAGGGCCATGTAATGGGGATTGTTTGGAGGGCAGTGGGTGGCATGTGGCTTTGATTTGCGAAGAGCTGGCAACCGGCGCAGCATTGGACCAAGTCCTATGCATCTGCCCGGGCCGTTGGCCAATAGAATCCTGTACGGAAGGCCTTGCTTACAAGAGCCCCGGCTGCAGCGTGATGACCGTCGAGTCCGGCATGAATTTCTGCCAAAAGATTCCGCCCTTCCTCTTCGGAGATGCACCTTTGAAGGACTTCGGTAGTGCTTTTTTTGTACAATTCTCCCTCATGGGCCCTGTAGGCCTTGGATCGCCGCACTATGCAGCGTGCCTCATTTTGGTCCTCCGGAAGTTCCTATCTAGTTAGGTAGGCTAGGAATGGTTCTGTCCATGGGGCAATAATGGCCATTATTTCGTGGGTTGAAGGTGTTATTTCGGTGGCAGAGCCTCAGATTGTGTTAGAGAGTTCAGTACTCGGGTATTTTGGCCGGGTCCGGACTGTTGTTACCGGTGTCCCCTTCCCATACTACGGATGGCTTGAACAGCCTTTCCAAAAATATGTTGGGGGGGACCGCATCACGTTTTGCGCCGATGCGGGCGAGGATATCCGCCGCCTGATTGTTTTCCCGAGCCACATGGTGAAATTTGAGCCCCTCGAACCAGCTGACATTTTTAGGACGGCGTTTCGATAGGCCGCCATTTTCGGATCCTTGGCGTCAAAGTCTCCATTTAGTTGGGATATTGCAAGGTTTGAATCCCCACACACCTCCAGGCGTTGAATGCCCATCAAGACTGCCATCCGAAGACCATGCAACAGAGCTTCGTATTCAGCTGCATTGTTGGAGTCTGTATATAATATTTGCAATACGTACTGAACGATATCTCTGGTTGGGGACGTCAGGACGACGCCAGCCCCTAGACCAGCCATCATTTTAGAACCGTTGAAGTGCATGATCCAATTGGAGTATGCGCCATACTCTTTAGGGAGTTCGACCTCCGTCCATTCGGCGACGACGTCGGCCGATACATGCGACTTAATGGCTCGTTGAGGTTTGTATGTTATGTCGAACGGGAGGAGCTCAATGGCCCATTTGGCAAACCGGCCCGTAGCATCACGGTTGTTTATAATATCATTAAGTGGCACTTCCGAGGCTACTGTAATCGAACACTCTTGAAAGTAATGTCGCAGTTTCCGTGATGCCATGAATACCGCATATGCTATCTTTTGGTAATGCGGGTACCATGATTTGCATGGAGTGAGGATAGTGGATACATAGTATACCGGCTTTTGAAGAGGGAATTTATGTCCGTCCGCTTCCCGTTCGACAACGAGCACCGTGCTTACAACTTGGTGAGTTGCCGCAATGTACAACAGCATTGGTTCGCCGATGTTTGGCGCGGCCAGGATTGGGTTGGTTGCCAAGATGGCCTTTATTTCTTCCAATCCGGCTGTGGCCACGTCCGTCCACTTGAAGTGTTCGGTGCGCCGAAGCAGGCGATAAAGGGGTAAACCCTTTTCTCCTAAGCGGGAGATAAAGCGGCTTAGAGCCGCCACGCATCCAGTTAACTTTTGGATTTGTTTGAGGTCTGTTGGGGTAGCCAACTGTGACAAAGCTCGGATTTTGGCCGGATTAGCTTCAATACCTCTACTGGAGACAATGAAACCCAGGAGCTTTCTGGCTGGTACACTGAAAACGCATTTTTCCGGATTGAGCTTGATGTCGTATGTCCTCCGAGGTTGTCGAATGTGAGCCTCAAGTCGCCTATCAAAGAGTCGACGTGTTTGGTTTTGACGACCACATCGTCTACGTATGCCTCTACTCTTTTGCCGATTTGTTTCTCCAGACATGTTTGAATCATGCGTTGATATGTTGCGCCGGCGTTTTTGAGCCCAAAAGGCATAGTGTTAAAACAGAAGGGACCGTATGGTGTGATGAATGCCGTTGCGGCTTGGTCGGACTCCGCCATCTTGATTTGGTGGTAATCGGAGTATGCGTCGAGGAAACACAATGACTCGTGTCCTGCGGTAGCATCAATGATTTGATCGATGCGTGGGAGGGGGAAGGGATCCTTTGGGCAAGCTTTATTGAGGTCTTTGAAATTGGCACATAGGCGCCAGGATTTGTCCTTCTTTGGTACCATCACCAGGTTTGCTAGCCAGTTTGGGTGTTTTATTTCTCTGATGAATCTGGCCTCCAATAACTTGGCTAGTTCTTCTCCCATGGCATGTCTCTTAGGTTCAAAGAAATGCCGAAGAGCTTGCTTGACCGGCTTGAATCCCTTTAGGATATTGAGGCTATGCTCGGCCAGCCTGTGTGGGATTCCTGGCATGTCTGAGGGATGCCAGGCGAATATGTCCCAGTTCTCACACAGGAACTCTCGTAGTGCGGCGTCCACAGCGGGGTTTAACTGTGCCCCGATGGAGGCTATTTTTGTAGGGTCCGTTGGGTGGAATTGGAATTTGACTATTTCATCCACTGGTTTAAAAGCGGTGGACTTGGATCTCTTGTCGAGTATCACGTCGTCCCTATCCACTGTGGGGCGTAGCATGGTTAATTCCTCGGCCTCGAGGGCTTCGGATAATGCCTCGAGGGCCAGTGCGGCTGTTTTGTTTTTGGCGCGGAGTGCCGTGTCCGGATCGCTGGCGAGAGTGATGATTCCGTTGGGCCCGGGCATTTTGAGCTTCATGTACCCGTAATGGGGTACGGCTTGGAAGATTGTGAACACCTCCCGCCCTAAAAGGGCGTGAAAACCACTACTGAACGGGGCCACTTGGAATGTAATTTCTTCGGACTTGTAATTATCCGGCGTGTCGAATACCACATCTAGTGTGATTTTCCCACCACAGCGTGCTTCCCGAGTGGGGATGATTCCTCTAAAGGTTGTGCTACTTTGCTCAATGCAGTTACAGTCTATTTCCATCATTTGAAGAGTTTCCTCATAGATGAGGTTTAATCCGCTGCCGTTGTCCATGAGTACCTTGGCGAGTCTAAAGCCGTCCACAATTGGACTGAGGACCAGTGCGGCTGGTGCTCGGGCTGTTCGGAATTTAGGTTCATCACTAGCATTGAAGGTAATAGCCGTGTCACTCCATGGATTTATTGCTGCTACGTGGCAGATTTCGGCCATGGTGCGGAGTGTTCGCTTGCGCCTATTATTTGACGCAAATGTCTCAAAGACTGTTAACACCGTATTGTTATCCACGGGATGGTGCTCTGTGGCATTTGGGATAAGAAGATCCTCACCACTTTTGGCCACCTGCCGGAGTATCCAACATGCTCTAAGGCTGTGCGTTGGTATTGTATCCACTGTACTATGAATTTTGCAGGGTCCATCGAGCCATCCCTCCAGTACGGTTCCATGCCCTATAGAGGGTTTTTGCTTTTTGGTAGTTGACCCGGGTGTCTTTTGATAGTGCACCCTTTTATTTCGGACTGGGTTCATATTTAGGGCCGGATTATCCCAAAAGTTTGTTTCGGTTTTCCAGGCACTTTCCATCGCACAGTACTTTGACACTATGGACGCCAAGTCAGCGAAGCGTGATATCTCACGGCGATTTATGGCGTTAAGGACTCCCTTGTTCGTGCAATTATTGCAGAAAAATAAGATTGTGTCTTCCTCGTGACAGTCTTTAACCTTGTTCATTGCAAGGAGGAATCTGGCCCAATAGTGATGTACTGTTTCCTGGGGCTCTTGCCTGATGTGGGAAAGATCGCTTATGTTTGGGTGGGTGGGTGGAATTGAATCCGAACACTTACCCGATCCGGGATCCAGGGGTCGAGGAATTTCCAATTTTGGAAATTCTGGTTCCGGGGTGTTGCCCGATAATCCTGGCCCGCTGCCTGACTCTAAGTTCAGGGATTGGATGCTGTCCTGCCGCGAACGGGTATCTGGCTTGGAGAGCTCAGGAATCTGGACATAGTTGGTCCTCAATATGGAGGAGAGGTCGCCGCATTGTTCCTCCACCACTGCAATATGATGGGTGACCAGCGGAGAGTTAATCTCCCTTTGATCGGGTTTAAGCCCAATCCGATCATAGTCCGTAGCGACTCCTAGGGTGGCGATGTGATCCAAGAGCTCGTTTATGGAGGCGAACTCCACCGGATCCATCTGTTCGACGAGTGCCAACTTAACGTGGAGGCTGTTTTCGATGACCCGAGAAGTCATCGTCGGCGCGGCGGCCGAACAGGCGGTCATGATGAAACCGCCTAGCCGGAGAGTTCGGCCAACAGCCAAAGCTCCCCCAACAGTAATATCATCTTTAAAGAAGAGATGAGACATCCTTTCTTCTGGCGACGTCACAGAGGAACTCTCAATGAAAGCACCAATGTCGGTGTCAAAACCGGAGGATCTCGGGTAGGGGGTCCCGAACTTTGCGTCTAAGGAGGATGGTAACAGGTGGCAGGGAACACGGTGTTTTACCCAGGTTAGGGCCCTCTTGATGGAGGTAAAACCCTACGTCATGCTTGATTTATTCTTGATGATATGGGTATTACAAGAGTTGATCTACCACAAGATCGAAGAGGCTAAACCCTAGAAGCTAGCCTATGGTATGATTGTATGTTGTCCTACGGACTAAAACCCTCCGGTTTATATAGACACCGGAGGGGGCTAGGGTTACACAAGGTCGGTTACAAAGGAGGGGATATACATATCCGTATTGCCTAAGTTTGCCTTCCACGCCAAGTAGAGTCCCATCTGGACACGAGACGAAGTCTTCAATCTTGTATTCTTCATAGTCCAACAGTCCTGCCAAAGGATATAATTCGGCTTTCCAGAGACCCCCTAATCCAGGACCCCCTCAGAAGGCCTTATCTGCAAATGTGGAGAGGAGTGCGGGTAAATTGTCATAGTTTCCTTCCCATCCGTTAGATATAGATCGGAAGGCCTATATTGCAGGATGACAGGCACACCATCATCACCAACTCTGCTTTTTATTGAAACGAGACAAAGCTAACATACGAAGTAAAATAAGAACATAGGGTCTATACATACACTATTTATCTTAGGCACCCCAATAGTACGTCCACTACACATTCACACATTTCACATCTTTCTACATCTACGGGAACCTATGAAAGGGTTAAGGTAAATTGCCTCTCTCTCTCCTCCCTTGATTTTCATGGTGATGGGCCCCTCCCTCCCCCCCAATCTACAATCAATAGCTCACACATTTCACATTATGTTAATTATGTAACTGGGATTACGTAGGTGTAGCATTACTCGTCCTAAAAATCCCAACTAAGCCAACCTCCCAGCATATCGCGCGGGAAAAGACCCGGCCGCGCCGTTTTAGTCGGGATTACCGGATTACTAGTATTAGTATCGATGGATCGTGCAAAGCAACAAGTTTTTTTAGGGGGCGAAGCACCTACACTAAAAAAGACACATCCGTGACATTTTGGGCCGAATGAATTTTTTTTCTATCATACCTATGACACTTCTATGACGATAATTGTGACAAAACCCGGTATCATCATAGATGTGATGGGGTCCTACTTCTATGACAAAAAATCATGACAGAAAATGGGCTTTTCGTCCTGGGCGGGCCGGAGACGCAACTGCATGACATTCTTTGGGCCGTCCATGATGGAAAAAAACCATGGTAGAAGCCAGGGCACGGAAAATATCGGGGAGTCCCCGGTTATGGTGGGTGGTCGGGGGCCGAGCGATGCACGTTTCTCTCGTACGTACGCGCGTGTGTGTGAGGCGTTGGGCTCTAATTGAACCCGAGCGAGGCGTTGGGCTCTAACTGAACCCGAGTGATTGCACTGCAGGCTACGCATTACTTAACCCGAGCGATCGATCGATGGCTGTTAACTGAACCCGATCAAGCGATTCCTTCACTACTGCTGCTAACTAAAGCCGATCGATGCTGCCTCTGGATGAACAGTGAGCGTTGCTGGGGGGTTTGGATGAATAGTTCCCGATGGGGGTGGCTGAACAGGACCACGTGGTGTTGCCTCTGGATGAACAGTACCCCGATCGATCGAGCCGGTTGGGGCTGGATTAATAGGACCCCATGGAGGGCAGGATGAATAGGTCCACCCTGTGGAGGACAGGATGAACAGTAGACCATGGAGGGGTGGTTGAACAGGAGCCCGTGGAGAGGGCTGGTTGAACAGTAGCCGGTGGAGTAGCGCGCAGTGGAGGCTGGATGAACAGGAGCCCGTGAATGAACAGTCGTAGGTGGAGGCTGGAGGAGGTCGACGGTGGATGAACAGTAGCCCGTGGAGGCTAGAGGGGGTCGACAGTGGAGATGAACAGTATCCCGTGGAGTCCCATTTTGCGGTACGCCACACCCCTCCCGATGAATAGGAGCCCCGTTTCGACCGTAGCGCTCCAACACAAGTCCGTTTCCTCCGTTTTGCGGTACGCCACACCCCTCCCGGTCAACAGGACCCCCGTTTCGACCGTAGGAGGTCTGCTTCCTCTGTTTTGCGGTACGCCAGACCCCTCCAGATGAACAGGATCCTGTTTTGAACATGGCCGGTCGAACACAAGGCCGTTTCCTCCGTTCTACGGTACGCCATGCCTCGTTTCCATCGGCTGTTTCGTCCAAGCCCTCCCGATAAACATGACGACGCATTCCATTCCGACCCAGCCGGCTGGCTCCCCATGAACACGATGACGACGCTGTTTCTCCGTACCGACCCAGCCATGTACACGAGCCCTGGCTGTATGTATGCGCGAATAGGCGTTCGAGACCCTGCCTGCATGTACGTACGTGGCCGTATTTTCTTTCTTGCACACTGGCCGCTATATGTACGTGTACATGCTACGTGCGCGCCTCTACTACGACACGTGCGCGCCTCTACATCGACCAGTATGTACGTACACGTTTGCGACCAGAATGACAACGCTACGTACGCTTCGACCAGGTGGGTCCCGACTGTCAGGCACTTCCTTGCGTGCAAAGACGTAGCTGGTGGGTCCCAGCAGTCAAGGGGGCGAATCATTTTTTTTGCCCGGACGCACTTCCTTGCGTGTGAAGATGTAGCTGGTGGGTCCCAGCAGTCAGGGGGAAACGTTTTTTCGTGAAATAAGGTGGCATGTCCGGTGGGTCCATGCTGTTAGGTGGAGGAATAATTATTTTGTGTGTAATAAGGAGGCACTTCCTTGCTGCGGCCGTGGACCCAGCTGTCAGCCTCTCCACGTATAGTCCACGTCCAATGGCAGTCGTTCCTTTACCACGTTGACCACGCTGCGACGAGAGCACCAGGGCGGTGGACGACGATGTGGCCTAGGAAGGGGACGACGCGGAGCCGAGGAAGACGCGACAGTGGTAGCCCGCGCGGAGAGGAGTATGAGGGTTCACTGGTTCGGCTGTGGTGTGAGGCTGCCGTCGCTGCAGGGCCTGGCTAGCGGTGGGAATAGTAGGGGGCGGTGAGGCCTCCACGGCAGCACAGCCGGCCACAGGAGGCAGGAGCATGCGGCACGACCGGCGCTGCTTTGGGCGGCTGGAGCAAGAAGACCAGAGGTTGAAGAAGCACAACGGCCGTTGGATGGACATCGTACGGTCACTGGAGCTAGAATCGTTCATATTGACTAATTTGACAAAGCACTCCCCCCCGTCAACTTAGTAGGCCCACAAGTCAGCCACCCACGAAGGTGGGTCCCAACTAGCAGGGGGAGTATTCATTTTTTTGTGCGTAATAAGGCGACACTTCCAGTGGGTCCGAGCTGACAACGGGGGGAACGTTTTTTTCATGAAATACGGTGGCCCATCCGATGGGTCCCAGCAGTCAGGGGGGAAACATTTTTTTGCCAAATATGGTGGTCCATCCTGTGGGTCCCTGCTGTCAGGTGGAGGAATAATTATTTTCTGCGTAATAAGGAGGCACTTCCTTGCGGCTGCCGTGGACCCAGCTGTCAGCCTCTCCACGTACAGTAATCTTCCGATGGAAGTCGTTCCTTGACCACGTTGACCACGCCGCGCCGAGAGCACCAGGGCGGTGGGCGATGGTGAGGCCTAGGAAGGGGACGACGCGGAGCCGGGGAAGATGCGGCAGTGGATGCCCACACATAGAGGAGTATGAGGGTTCACTGGTTCGCTGCGGTGTGAGGCTGCCGTCACCGTAGAATAATAGGGGGTGTGGGTGAGTAGAGGGATGGCCTGGCCAGCAGTGGGAGTAGTAGGGGGCGGTGAGGCCTCCGCCGCATCGTAGCCGGCCACGGGAGGCAGGAGCACGAGGCACGACCGATGCTGGTTTGGGCGGCTGGAGCAAGAAGACTAGAGGTTGAAGAAGCACTACGGTTGTTGGATGGACATCGTACGGTCACTGGAGCTAGAATCATGCATATTGACTGAGTTGACAAAGCCCTCCGTCCCCGTCAACTTAGTAGGCCCACAAGTCAGCCTGCCACTATACTGGGTCCCAACTAGCAGGGGAGTATTCATTTTTTTGTGCATAATAAGGACGCACTTCCTTGCGTGCAAGATATAGCTGGTGGGTCCGAGCTGTCACCGGCGGTAACATTTTTTTCATGAAATACAGAGGCCCTTTCGGTGGGTCCCAGATGTCAGGTGGAGGAATCATTATTTTGCGCGTAATAAGGAGGCATTTCCTTGCATGTGGCCGTGGACCCAGCTGTCAGCCTCTCCACGTACAGTCCACTTCAGATGCTTGTCGGTCGTTGACCATGTTGACCAGGCCGCGCCGAGAGCACCAGGGCGGTGGACGACGGTGAGGCCTAGGAAGGGAACCACATGGAGGCAGGGAAGCCTCGACAGTTGTTTCCCACATGGAGGGGAGTACGACTGTACGAGGGTTTACTGGTTCGTCTGCCGTCATCGGAGAATAACAGCAGGTGTGGGTGAGTAGAGGGATGGCTAGGCCAGCGATGGGAGTATGGTGGGCGGTGAGGCCTACGCGGCAGCACAGCCGGCCGCGGGGATGAGGGAGCAGGCAGTCCCACCGACGCTTGTTTTAGCGGCTGGAGAAGGAAGAGTAGAGATTGAAGAAGCACGACGGCCGTTGGATGGACATCCAATAGTCACTGCTTCTGCGTCAACCTTTTTTTAGGAAAGCCTCAAATCTGTGGAAAACATCCCATCTGCCATTATTTCTAATAATTTATAGCTTATTTGCTAATTCTTAAGGTTTTTTGGAGCCCATATTCTTTTTGTTAGCATTACAGCCCATATTGTAGCCACGGTTAAAAAATTATATGAAATGTTGCATATTTCGGTGCGGTCCAAACTGTTTTTAATCCCGAAATTTCGAGTCACATTCAAACTGATTTTAAAAATAAATGTATATCAATATAAAATCCAACAAATTGTCCACGCATAAAAAATAATGCAATTTAAAATCTTGAAATGAAAAAAAAAGAAATTTGAAAGTAATTGTCGGTTTGATGTGTTTTAAAAATGTACAGCCCGTTTCTCATTACTGATAGGCCATTTTCTCGTCCAGCCGAATGAAGCTCTCCTCGTCTTGAAAGATTTGCAGCCCAACAGGCCTGACAAAGCAACTTACTTGGCAAATCACAAAAAAACCAGGCTAGCCATTTTCATAAAGAAAAAAACTACTGGGCTGGTCTGTGGTAAACATAAAAGAGAAGGCAGTCTAGACAACCCAGAGTGCCTCGCACAGCCCAGTTGACACCCTACTTCCGTCTCAAAAATAAACTAGATAAATGCCACAACAAATATGGCAATTCATAAAAATGCCACTACAATTTCCAAACTTTGAAAAATGCCACTGCAATTTTTGCAAACTTTGGAAAACGCCACTGCAATTTGCAAACTTTGAAAAACTCCACTCCAGACTTCGAAAAATGCAACTGGAAATGGCATTTTTCAAAGTTTGGAAATTGCAATGGCATTTCTCAGAAACACCTGATTTGGAGTGACATTTATCAAATTAACCCAAAACAAAAATAACTGGGCGAACTGCTGGGTCCCTGTTGTCAGCCGCTTGTTGTGCAACTCTCTCGTTTATTGACTACGGTGATAATGGCATGGGACCCAGATGTTAGAAATCCATTAGGAGGAGCAATTTTTATTGGATTGAAATAAGGAGGCACTTGCTTGCGTACTGCCATGACCGTGGCCGCTTGGCGGGTCCCTATTGTCATCCTCTCCACGTATAACCATCTACTGATTGTGTACGCGTCAACTTGGTAGGCCCATAAGTCAGCCTCTAAACCCGTGGAGGACAAATACAACCCATTTAAAAAAATAACAACCCATTCCGTATGTTCAAATGGAAAGTTCAACATTCAGAGCAAAGTAACAGGTCTGATCCACATATAGAGTACTGAACTTCCATGTTGACAACCATCATAGCCAAGTTAACTATCTACTCCCACTAATACTCTAGTAGCGTACAAGTACTAACTTACTCTTAGCTAACAAGACGATGTCGGCCGCCATCTGCGCTACACGCTAAACGCCGGCACCGGCGTCCTCCGCCTCACCTCGGACTTGCTAGATGTGCGATAGGGCGTGTTGCTCGCGCGCGTTGGCCCTTTCCATGCCGGCATGGTCCACCGAAGCTTCGGCTTCTAAGAGGGAAACCCACTTGACGAGGTGGTAGTAAAAATCGGCGTCGCTAACGCGTGCGTGCCCGACAGCTTCCAGGGCTATTTGCCGGGGGCCGGTCTCCACGTAGTCGGCCCAGGTGCGGGCGCTCTGCTCGTGACTCAAGCGTTGGTGCGCTGCTCCTCCATGTCCCGCTGGCGGTGCAAATTGGCGATACGCTGCTCCTCCGCCAAGCGGTCGCGCTCCAATAACTCCTGCTCCTCTGCCTGGCGGTCACGCTGCAACAAGTCCTCTATCTCCGCATTGCCATCTAAAGACCGATAGAATGCCTCCTCCCTCCGTCTGCCTTCCGATGAAAAACCGAACACTAGTTCCGGCAGTGACCGCCTCTGACCTCGCCTATCACGGACGGGCGGGGGCATGGCGGACGTGGCGAGAGCGAGGATAAGTGGCGAGCGACGTTGGGCCGATGGGGGCTTATAAGGATAGGGAGAGTGGGGTCACGGTGCCACCATAGAAGCCTGGGAAACAATACTTATAGGCGGAAGGAAGCGCGACGGTCATCAGAATTCAATGCATAATTAAGCAGGCATGGCTTAGCGCGCCAGCTTGCTGTGGAAAACTAGAGAAACTGAAATTCTGACTGTGCCGTCCCGTCCCGTCCGTGCTGGGTCGCACACCGGCATGACGGTCAAATGAGTGCACTCGAATCATCTCCCTCCTTGTCAATAATGATTCCACGGATTTAAAAGGCCCGCAAAAATTAAAGCACATCTTTTTTCGCATCAGTTAGCTGCCTTAATTACGGCCGGCTGCATGCAGGCACTCAAAATCGCTCACAGCTAGTACGCAGAGCAGCATGCAACGAGTCGCAGCCGAGGGCATTAGTTGATGAACTTTAGCTGGGAGATAAGGCATTTGCGAACGTTTTCGTTGGCAGTTTCTCTAGATTCGCATGGCATTTTCTTCCGAGTAGCTTGTCAGTTTCTTCAGAGGTAGGCATTTTTATTCAAAAAACTGCCACTTCAGATCTTGTGTCGCAACTAAAACAGCCAGGAGCACATTAGTAGGCTAGCTAGTGATCAATCAGTAACTTGTAAACACTGAGCGAACAGATATAAGGAACTGTTAATGCATCTCAATGATTCACAGATCATATACAAATATGTAGCTCCAAAAGCAAAGATCAGCCACAACTAAAACCAACTAGTATGATTCCCATACATAAGATCAACATGTTAATGCATCTCAATGATTCACAGATCATATACAAATATGTAGCTCCAAAACCAAAGATCTAGAAAAAACATATGTTCTTCCTACTAACATGGATGCATCTCTTGGCCAACATTCAGTACAGACTGAAAGACAAATTTGTTTGTGAAGTCTAAAATTCCTCTTGCAAACGTAAGTGGTTTCACCAACAGCTGGAACCATGAGAATGAACCACACATGATGGAGGAACATCCACTGCAATATGATTTGGTCTTCTCTTGATCACATGGCGAGACTATTTTCGGAATACAAACTTTAACTTAGGCAAAATGATGCCCATTGTATAATCATACCAAAGCAATGAAGCACCTAATGTTGGCCAATAAATAGTACAGTACTACTTTTCTGCAGTCCATGAAGTGACTATCCAATCTTTCTGTGTCTATTTTCAAATGGCACTGCATGCAGTGACTATACTATTCTCTTGTGCAGTTCAACCAAAATTGCGGTCACTTTGTCTGTTTGCCAAATAGCAACAGGCAGACATCTCTGTCTACACAAATATCAAGCAGCTAGTAAACATATACCTCACCTTGTATTTTCGGTTTAAACATGTCTCTTCCGCTTAGCATCTGTCATGTTTTGCACTGGAAAATTTGATACAGTCATGTTTTGCCCTGGACAATTTCATACTGAATTGATTTGCTTGTTCAGAGAAGAAATATAGCGCCTATTCTTCATCAGACCAAGGATATCCATGTTTGCAGTGATGGAAGAGGTGAAATCGATACAACCGAGAAATTGAGCATCCAATCATTGAATCCTGTCCTGCACCTCCAATGTAGGTCCACCCTGCCAATAAATTCACATGCAAACCACTAGTATTACTATTTAATGACAGTACAAAAAGAGTAGAAAGATAGTAGCAAACCATGTACCTTCTTAATGAACAGCTCATAGTGCCACCAAAGGTTTGGAAGAAAACATGCTCCTAATGTTCAACCAGTTGGACTTTTTGTGCAGTTCCACTAATATCGAGCATCCCTGTTTGCATAGATATTGAAAGTGTGATTACTATAGAAGTGTCACTAGTTGAAGCATAGACTCACAAATATAAGCATTCCAATTTCTTAATGGGAAAAGGTAGTAAGACTGTTTCTAACCTCTTGTTTGAAGGAATAAATAAGGTAACAACAGCTGATGTCAGAAAGGCATATATAGTTCTTTCTGAAAGAATGATCGATTCCTGACCTTTCCTCTTCTTTTGAGCATATTTTGTGCAGTTCAACCAAAATAAAATGCCATCACCGCCTTGACAATTCCGTGACACTATGCAAAAGGAAATGACTTAACATTACATCATGATGTCAGGTATGTAGTCGACAGGCATTAGAGACAAACTTACAGATCTCCTTCGATAACATAATGAACATTAATTTAACAAAGGTGTGACTAGATTTACTAGGATAATTTGAGTGAACTCTACACCCTCTGTTCCTTAATATAAGACGTTTTTGCAGTTCAGTTTAAAGTACCCAAACATGTAGTATTTAGAAAAACAGGTAGTAGTTTTCTTGAGCACATATCTGGGAAAGCTTGCCACACTTTATTTATGTCCATACGCTAATGCAACACCATTTGGAATCTCGAATACTACTAATATACACTAATCTAGTGACTAGTGCAACAGTAGAGTAGTTATTTTATTACAGGGTATAGTACAATGGTTTTACTGAACATATTTCAATAAACTCTGGCACTGGAAGATTTCTTTAAGAATTAACAATACAAAATGTAAAGGTAACACATTTCAACATTGGTATACTAGTTGTGCATGAGCATTAAACCAAATACAAAAGTCTCAAGGTAACTAGCATTATTAACTAATGACAGTATAAAAAAATTGCAAACCATGTACCTCCAAGGTAAATATCATTTCGAACTCGGGGGAACCTTAAAAATTGCTATCCCAATCTTGATAATCGATCAAACATAAAAACTTGATCCAACGAATCAAGAGAACAGCCAGAGGAGGAGGTGCCCACTCTTGACCTCTCCTCTTGTCTTCATAATTTTTTGTGCAGTTTAACCAAAATAAAATGAAATCAGCGACTTGGCATTTTGGTGACACCGTACAAAAAAATTAACTTATCTCATGAAAGTGAGGTATGTAATCTATAAGCATTAAAAGTGCAAAAATCTGAAGGTAGTAACAAGTTTCACCGTTGGTATACTGGTTGTGCAATAGCATTAAAATGCCTTAGCTGAAAAATCTTCAATACATCCACAATCAATAGCTAACCCTGAAATAATCCAGTGACATTGAATGGCATTGCTTAAATTTATCGGCGGCATTAGACTGAGTGCGGCATTAGTTAAATGTGGCATCACTTTAGTAGTAGAATTGCTTGACTTGACTGCTGGCGTTATACTAACAGCAAAAAAGTGACAATAAGAGCATGGGAGCTCCATTCGGACAGTGAGCACACCAATACGATGTACCTCCATGGACGCATAGAGTGGTGAGGGAGGTATGGTTGCCCAGAGCAACAAATATCCAGGCAGCATAAGTGGATTACGTCCCATTTTTGTTATGTTTAGCCACCTTTTTCCTATGTGAGGACAACAAACCGATCGACCTGGTCATTCTCTACTATGTTGTCATGCCTTTCTACCGTTCTTCAACCAAGAGACACGAGCCTCATTCCTTAGGTACTAATTTTTCCCCTTTGCAACCTAGATGTGGGTTCGATGCCTACTCTCTTGGACAGTACAGTCTCCCTTCCTTTCCTTATTCAACCCAGACATGGATTAGTCTGCATGAAGTAGGGTTTCCTTTAATAGTGCAAATTAAGGTTTTCATCTGCGTGACCAGCAGAGTAGAGGATAGCAAATTGGGAAGATGGTGGAGTGGAAAAAGGTCCACATGCAACGACATGGCAGATGGGGCAATAGAACAAGGGTATGGTTCGAAAAGAGGTAGCATACCTGAGGGTCGGTGGGAAGTGGCTTCGCTCATGGTCATCGTCCTCCGCACGCACTACGGCAGTGAGCTTGGGGATGGACGCAATCCCGCGCGGGCGCTAGGTCTGAGAGGACTGCCTTGTTGTCAGTGCGTGACCTCGCTCGCCGACAACGAGTGCATCAATGCTGCACGTCCTTTTCTTCCCCAGTGGATCCATGACCACCGGTGAGGAGGGATAGCGAGGCCGTCTTTTTTAGATCTGGAGAGAGGGTGATAGTGTGAGAAGCAAGTGGGCAACCCTTAGCAAGAAAGCTCTGAAGCTCCAGCCTATATAACTTTTTTATACTACTAGTACAAGAGGTGGAGTAGTGGTAGAGTAGTTTACATTTTCTCTGCAAACAGTACCCGTTAGTCGTGCTTCAAAACTGAATGGCACGCCATTAAAAAAATAAAGTCGAGAAATAATACAGCACTTCGGGACAACGCGGCCAGATCGCATTTTGCACGAGAAATTACACACCATGTTTCATTGACATGTGGTCCCGTTCCAACATGTTAGTAAGACGACGACAAGTCCTTTTGTACAATTTCGGAAAGGACGTGTAGGCTGGGACGCCTCTTCGTGTACCGTGGAAAACTGGCAACCGTCCACCGACTCTTCGCCTTTCCCTCTCGATTTGGAACTGTTGTCGCACACTCTTCCTCCCTCCTCCATTTTCCTTCACCCTTACTTCTGCCATTGTTCGATCATCTTCAACATGGAGGGAACAAGCTGGAAATGACCCCGTTATTCTTGCCCCGATCTAAAAGATGACGTGGTGGGGGAACTAATTGATCGGTGCGATGTCATCACCTCGGCTAGCATGGCAGGTTCGTTCAAGAACATTCTCGACTCAACTAATAACATCATTACAAGGAACCCAAGGGTCCAAGAGCGATTTGATCTCCCTTATCTTTTTTGCTTTAAGCCTGTTCGCATGATCGCAGACGACGGAGGCCTCGCCTTGTGCAAGTTGATGTCGCTTGATAACGATACGTGTGATGTCAAGATGCCATCCCTTCAGGGTAAGGCCTGGGCTGGCGCAAATGGATATTGGGTTGTTTATATTGGGTACAATTGTGAGTGGGAACTTGTGAATGTGTACACTCGTCAGCGGATTCCACTTCCAAAAATCTCAGAGTGCCCTGAGGTTGAGCACACAGATGATCTACGTACGTTCAAATATGATCATGGTGACTGTCGTCAACGGAAGATAGAAATTTGTCGAGTTCCCAACCACTCTTGGAATTACAAGAACTATCAAGTTGTTGCTATCTTCGACAAGCTTGTTGCCTTCCTTGCTGATTCCACGGTTCGTCCATGGATATTGCTCAAACATCAGTTTCTGTACATGGATGAGTACTGTGATGCAATTGAATACGAGGATCTTGTGTTTGCTGCCACCACTCGTGGCACTGCTTTTGCATGGGATCCTCGTAGTTTCGGTACGTTTATCTTCAACCGTAATTATAATTGTTTCAGCCACATGCATGCGGGTTAGCAAGTTTCCCTTTACTAATTAACCTTCTTGTGTTTCCAAGGTCCTGTGAACATTCCGCCACCTATACTTGAAAATATTTATAACCAAGGGGGAGATGACGATGGTGATGAGCACGAGCATGAGGACGAGCAGAACTTATATACTTAGTGGCGGCAGGCAACTAATTCCGATGGATCACCTCTTCTTGTCTGTATGTAGTGCACTGAGATTGTTACTACTAAGGGAGCACGTGTTATCTCCCATGGTGGCCCTCTCGGGACCTATTCCAACACTCATTGCAGGGTATTAGGGATGGATACTGGCTAGCACCAACACCTTCTCCCTGGTACAGTATTGATAGTCTTGGAGCAAACTTGCTCTTCCTTGGACCAAACTATCCAATCTCAACCTAATATTAAAGGAGGGATTGTTTCTCCACTTTTTATGGTTCAATCAGAGGTTTTTGGTCTGTCATCCATTTTCATACCTTTTTGCGTTGTACGTAAAAAATATTGTGTTCCGTTTTGCCTAAAAAAGAAAATAGTGTTACTAGGGAATCGAACCTGGCCAGTTGAGTTTCTGGACACAAACGCATACCACTCCGCCCATATACCTTGCCATTGAATAAGGCAAGAAAGACATCCTTTTATATGTCTTACCCAAAGCTTGGGCCAGACGGCCACATTAGCTAGATCATCTGTTGGTTGGGCCGAGCTGGGCCTGAACTATATCTTCCCCCACCCCCTGCCCATAGAGATGAGAAAGGAAAGGAGAGACTAATTTGGCCATGGAAAGGGAGGCTAATTGCATGAGAAATAATAAGAAGAAAATAGAAAGTAAAGAGAGGCCAATTCACTAGAAGGAAAGAGAGGCTAATTGTAAGGGAAATAAAAAGAAGGAAAGAGAAAGAAAGAAAGGAAAGAGAAGCTAATTGCGCAAGAAATAAAGAATGGAAATAGAGGCTAATTAAATGAAGGAAAGGATGGCTAATTACATTCACGCATGATCCCTAATCAATGAATGAAAAAATAGTAGGAGTAGTAGAGATATGTAAGAGGACCACACTAATTCAAACTAGCCTTTTTGGGTTCACAAGAGAAATAAAAAGCGACTATATAACGTCTGAAATTTTATGCATGATACCCTTGATAAATGAATAAAAATAGCAGAGATATAAGAGATTGTCTAATCGTGTGTTAAATAGGATGCTTTAATTGTGGCATTGAGAGATTGGTGGCGAACAATTGAAAATAAGGACATATTAATTATGAGACTGAGAGATAATTTAAAATCGGCGGTGAGAACTAAAAAAACCAGTTTCATGCATGTGCGAGACACATTATAATTGTGGGATTTGAGAGACCCATGTAAATTAGACATGCATAAGTGGTGAGTCCTAAAACCGAATTTGTGAGCTCGAAAAATAACCAGATTCATGTGGGGGAGACATTATAATTGTGGGATTTGAGAGAGACCCAATTAAATCGGACATACATCAGCGGTGAGTACTAAAAATCCAGATTCATGTGGGGGGCAAATTAAAATTGTGAGATTTGAGAGACCCGACTAAATTAGAAATGCATCGGTAGTAAGCACTAAAATCGAATTCATGTGAAAATATATTTTAAAAAATCCTTACATTGTCATAATTCAATGTCAGATGGATGCTTTAATTGGGGCATCGAGAGATTGGTGGCGCACAATTAAAATAAGGACATATTAATTGTGAGATTGAGAGATCATTTAAAATCGGCGGTGAGAACTAAAAATCCAGTTTCATGTGCGAGACACATTATAATTGTGGGATTTGAGAGATCCATGTAAATCAGACATGCATAAGTGGTGAGCCCTAAAACCAAATTTGTGAGCTCGAAAAATAACCAGATTCATGTGGGGGACGCATTATAATTGTGGGATTTGAGAGAGACCCAATTAAATCGGACATGCATCGGCGGTGAGCCCTAAAAATCTAGATTCATGTGAGGGCAAATGAAAATTGTGAGATTTGAGAGACCCAACTAAATTAGACATGCATCAGTGGTGAGTGATATGTCTCCAACGTACCTATAATTTTTGATTGCTCCGTGCTAGATTATCTACTGTTTTGGGCAATATTGGGCTTTATTATCCACTTTTATATTATTTTTGGGACTAACATATTAATCGGAGGCCCAACCCAGATTTGTTGTTTTATGCCTATTTCAGTGTTTTGAAGAAAAGGAATATCCGACGGAGTCGAAACGGAACGAAATCAACTGGAGAAGTTATTTTTGGAAGGAAACACACCTGATGGACTTGGACCCCACATCAGAAGATACGGGAGCTGCCCACGAGGGTGGGGGCGCGCCCACCCGCCTAGGGCGCGCCCCCTGCCTCGTGGGGCCCCCGTGGCTCCCCTGACGTACCTCCTGCACCCATATATACCTACGTGGCCTAAAACTTCCAGAACGCAAGATAGATCGGGAGTTCCGCCGCCACAAGCCTCCATAGCCACCAAAAACCAATCTAGACCCGTTCCGGCACCCTGCCGGAGGGGGAAATCCCTCTCCGATGGCCATCTTCATCATCCCGGTGCTCTCCATGACGAGGAGGGAGTAGTTCTCCCTCGGGGCTGAGGGTATGTACCGGTAGCTATGTGTTTGATCTCTCTCTCTCGTGTTCTTGACTTGGCACGATCTTGATGTATCGCGAGCTTTGCTATTATAGTTGGATCCTATGTTTCTCCTCCCCCTCTTCTCTCTTGTAATGAATTGAGTTTCCCCTTTGAAGTAATCTTATCGGATTGAGTCTTTAAAGATTTGAGAATACTTGATGTATGTCTTGCCGTGGATATCTGTGGTGACAATGGGATACCACGTGCCACTTGATGTATGTTTTGGTGACCAACTTGCGGGTTCCTCCCATGAACCTATGCATAGGGGTTGGCACATGTTTTCGTCATGATTCTCCGGTAGAACTTTGGGGCACTCTTTGAGGTCCTTTGTGTTGGTTGAACAGATGAATCTGAGATTGTGTGATGCATATCATATAATCATACCCATGGATACTTGAGGTGACATTGGAGTATCTAGGTGACATTAGGGTTTTGTTTGATTTGTGTCTTAAGGTGTTATTCTAGTACGAACTCTAGGTCTGTTTGTGACACTTATAGGAATAGCCCAACGGATTGATTGGAAAGAATAACTTTGAGGTGGTTTCGTACCCTACCATAATCTCTTCGTTCGTTCTCTGCTATGAGTGACTTTGGAGTGACTCTTTGTTGCATGTTGAGGGATAGTTTTATGATCCAATTATGTTAGTATTGTTGAGAGGACTTACACTAGTGAAAGTATGAACCCTATGCCTTGTTTCCTATCATTGCAATACCGTTTACGCTCACTTTTATCATTCGTTACCTTGCTGTTTTTATATTTTCAGATTACAAAAACTATTATCTACCATCCATATTGCACCTGTATCACCATCTCTTCGCCGAACTAGTGCACCTATACAATTTACCATTGTATTGGGTGTGTTGGGGACACAAGAGACTCTTTGTTATTTGGTTGCAGGGTTGCTTGAGAGAGACCATCTTCATCCTATGCCTCCTACGGATTGATAAACCTTAGGTCATCCAATTGAGGGAAATTTGCTACTATCCTACAAACCTCTGCACTTGGAGGCCCAACAACGTCTACAAGAAGAAGGTTGTGTAGTAGACATCAAGCTCTTTTCTGGTGCCGTTGCTGGGGAGGTGAGTGCTTGAAGGTATATCTTTAGATCTTGCAATTGAGTCTTTTAGTTTCTTGTTTTATCACTAGTTAGTTTATAAAAGAAAACTATAAAAAATGGAATTGAGTTTGTCTCATACACTTCACCTTTTTAATATCTTCCGTGAGTATGATGGAAAGGATAATTGTGCTCAAGTGCTAGAAGAAGAAATCTACAAAATGTTTGGCACTAAATATTTGAATGATAAGCATGATTGCAATGTTGTTAGTATGAATTCTTTGAATATCCATGATGCTAATGATGATTGCACTAGTTATGATGTAAATTCCTCCTATAAACATGTCAATTTTTGTGGAGTAGACTGGGTTTGCAAGTACACACCAAATAAGGAAGATAGATATTGCAAGAGGCATAAGTACTTAGAAACCAAATTGTTGCAAGAAGAGCTAGATGAATGTGCTGAAAGATTCAATATTTTTCATGCTCCTTGTGAACTTTGCAATGAACATGGTCATTTAAAGCTCCAATGCTATTTGTTTCATGATCAAGTCGTGTCCAAATATTGTGATAATTTGATTACCCTTGAGCATCATAAAGAGCTTAGCCTTCTTTTGGGTTATGAAGAAATGAAACGTATAACTAAGGATATTCCAAAATTTGCCCTTGATAAAGTTCTTGATTTTGATCTAGAAAATATTTATATGTATTGTGTGGTGAATTGCATTGAAAATCCTTATATTGCCAATTACATAAAGAAAAGAAAACAAATAGAAGATGAAGAGAATACTAATGAAAGGGAAGAGACTTCCCGATACCCTCCTATTATTTCTTATGATGAATCAAGTAACGAGGAAGAGCCTCCTATTCAACCAGTCTCATTAATAAGGAGCTCCAAAAAGAGGATTGAACCCACACATGATGTGGTGAAGAAAAGAAAAGAAAAAGGAAGAGAGGTAAAAAGATATCTCTTCCAAATAATGCTGCTCCTATTACTATTGTGCCTCATGAAAATATAATTGTGGAAGATAATGATACATCTTATGATCTTGAAAATCTTTTTGGCACTTGCTTGGAAGAATATGATAATTGCTATACTATTGGGGCTATTCATACAATTAATGATGAGAGTGATTATGCTTATGATATGAAAAGGCCCAAGCTTGGGGAAGCTATGTTTGATGAGGATGAAATATTTGAGAATAAATTTGCTGCATTTAATGTTTGTCCCAAGCTTAAGGATGCTATGTTTAATAATGATGATATTTTTAGCCTCTCAAGTTTTGATATGCAAGTTTATAATGATGATAGCATGCCTCCTACTTATGATGATTATTGTGATGATACTTATGCTATAAAAAGTAGTGATTATATTTATAAAACTTGTCATGATTATGATTACCCCTTCTCTGAACATTACTCTTTTAACGTGGAAGCAATTTATAGTATTCAAGTCTCTTATGATACTCCCACTATTATTCATGAGAAAATTTTTGCTTATGTGGAGAGTAGTAAATTTTCTATGCTTGTAGATCATGAAAAGAATGCTTTAGGTGCTGGTTATATTGTTGTATTCATTCATGATGCTACTGAAAATTATTATGAGGGAGGAACATATGCTTGTAGGAATTGCAATAATATCAAGTTTCCTCTCTATGTGCTTAAAGTTTTGAAGTTATGCTTGTTTTACCTTCCTATGCAAGTTGATTCTCATTCCCATAAGTTATTTGCTCACAAAATCCCTATGAATAGGAAGTATGTTAGACTTAAATGTGCTAGTCATATTCTTCATGACGCTCTCTTTATGTTTCAATTCTTATCCTTTATGTGAGCATCATTGAAATAATCATGCCTAGCTAGGGGCATTAAACGATAGCCCTTGTTGGGAGGAAACCCAATTTTATTTTAGCTCCTTGATTTTTGCTCCTGTTTAATAATAAGTAATCCATCTAGCCTATGTTTAGGTGTGGTTTTATGCTTTTAATTAGTGTTTGTGCCAAGTAGAACCTTTGGGAAGACTTGGGGAAAGTCTTGTTGATCATGCTGTCAAAAACAGAAACTTTAGCGCTCACGAGAATTGCTGCCATTTATATTTGGAGAGTGATATTTAGTTAATTCTTTTTGCAGATGATTAATAGATAAATTCCTCAGGTCGAGCAATTTATTTGAGAATTGTATGAGTTCCAGAAGTATACGTTTGATCCAGATTACTACGGACTGTTCTGTTTTTGAAAGATTCTGTTTTTCATGTGTTATTTACTTATTTTGATGAATCTATGGCTAGTAAAATAGTTTATAAACCATATAGAAGTTGGAATACAGTAGTTTTAACACCAATATAAATAAAGAATGAGTTCATTACAGTACCTTCAAGTGGTGATTTATTTTATACTAACGGAGCTTACGAGTTTTCTACTTTAAGTTTTGTGTTGTGAAGCTTTCAAGTTTTGGGTAAGGATTTGATGGACTATGGAACAAGGAGTGGTAAGAGCCTAAGCTTGGGGATGCCCAAGGCACCCCAAGGTAATATTCAAGGATAACCAAGAGCCTAAGCTTGGGGATGCCCCGGAAGGCATCCGCTCTTTCGTCTTCGTTCATCGGTAACTTTACTTGGAGCTATATTTTTATTCCCCACATGATATGTGTTTAGCTTGGAGCATCAATTTATTTTGTTAGGATTTGCTTGCTTTTATTTAGAACAATGTTTTTCATCTTTTATTTCAATAAAAGTGGCATTGGTAGCCTTTACTATGCCTATGTTACAAGTCTTCATGTTGCTGCTTGAAAACAGAAAGTTTACCGCTGTTGCAATAATTCCCTAGAAAAGTCAGAATGCGATAAAATGTTGAAACCTTTTGCATATTAAGATCTGATAAATTTACTACAGTGGGAATTTTCTTTCATAATTTTTGGAGCTATGGAAGTATGGATGTTGCAGCATTCTTGACAGACTATCCTGTTTAGGCAGATTGCTGTTATGTTTGCATTGTTTGCATATGTTTGCTTCTTTAATGATTCTATTTGAGGATAGGACTATTAAATATGCAGAGGAATTTTGTATGCAATGTTGAATAATAATTTTAGTGATTTGCTACAGTAGAGTATGATAAGGTTTTTGCAATGGTTTATACTAACTTATCTCACGAGTCCTTGTTGAGTTTTGTGTGGATGAAGCTTTTGAGATTTAGGGAGACCGTGATATGAGAGGAATTAAGGAGACACAAAAGCTCAAGCTTGGGGATGCCCAAGGCACCCCAAGATAATATTTCAAGAAGTCTCAAGCATCTAAGATTGGGGATGCCCCGGTTGGCATCCCACCTTTCTTCTTCAACAACTATCGGTTAGTATCGGTTGATCCTAAGTTTTTGCTTCTTCATGTGATGTTTGCTATTCTTAGATGTCATTTTATTTTGCTTTGCTTGCTGTTTGAATAAAGTACCAAGATCTGAAATTATTAAATGTTAGAGAGTCTTCACATAGTTGCATAGTTATTCGACTACTCATTGATCTTCACTTATATCCTTCGGAGTAGTTTGTTGTTTTCTCTAGTACTTCACTTATATCTTTTAGAGCACGGTGGTGGATTCGTTTTATAGAAACTATTGATATCTCATGATTCACTTAGATTATTTTGAGAGTCTTAAATAGCATGGTAATTTGCTTAAAATCCTAATATGCTAGGTATTCAAGAATAATAAAAATTCTCTTATGAGTGTGTTGAATACTAAGAGAAGTTTGATGCTTGATGATTGTTTTGAGATATGGAGATGGTGATATTAGAGTCATGCTAGTTGAGTAGTTGTGAATTTGAGAGATACTTGTGTTGAAGTTTGTGATTCTCGTAGCATGCACGTATGGTGAACCGTTATGTAACGAAGTCGGAGCATCAGGTGTTTATTGATTGTCTTCCTTATGAGTGGCGGTCGGGGACGAGCGATGGTCTTTTCCTACCAATCTATCCCCCTAGGAGCATGCGCGTAGTACTTTGTTTCAATAATTAATAGATTTTTGCAATAAGTATGTGAGTTCTTTATGACTAATGTTGAGTCCATGGATTATACGCACTCTCACCCTTCCACCTTTGCTAGCCTCTCTAGTACCGCGCAACTTTCGCCTGTACCATAAACCCACCATATACCTTCCTCAAAACAGCCACCATACCTACCTATTATGGCATTTCCATAGCCATTCCGAGATATATTGCCATGCAACTTTCCACCATTCCGTTTATTATGACACGCTTCATCATTGTCATATTGCTTTGCATGATCATGTAGTTGACATTGTATTTGTGGCAAAGCCACCATTCATAATTCTTTCATACATGTCACTCTTGATTCATTGCATATCCCGGTACACTGCCGGAGGCATTCATATAGAGTCATACTTTGTTCTAGTATCGAGTTGTATCATTGAGTTGTAAATAAATAGAAGTGGCAATGTCCCAAAAAAAGAGAAAGGCCAAATAAAAAAAGGCCAAAAAAATAAAAAAATAAAAAAGGGGCAATGCTACTATCCTTTTTCCACACTTGTGCTTCAAAGTAGCGCCATGATATAGCGAGTCTCATATGTTGTGCTTCAAAGTAGCACCATGTTCTTCATATAGAGAGTCTCATATGTTGTCACTTTCATATACTAATGGGAATATTTCATTATAGAACTTGGCTTGTATATTCCAATGACGGGCTTCCTCAAATGCCCTAGGTCTTCGTGAGCAAGCGAGTTGGACGCACACCCACTAGTTTCTTTTGTTGAGCTTTCATACATTTATAGCTCTAGTGCATCTGTTGCATGGCAATCCCTACTCACTCACATTGATATCTATTGATGGGCATCTCCATAGCCCGTTGATACGCCTAGTCGATGTGACACTATCTTCTTCCTTTTTGTCTTCTCCACAACCACCATTCTATTCCACCTATAGTGCTATGTCCATGGCTCATGCTCATGTATTGCGTGAAGATTGAAAAAGTTTGAGAACATCAAAAGTATGAAACAATTGCTTGGCTTGTCATCGGGGTTGTGCATGATTTAAATATTTTGTGTGGTGAAGATGGAGCATAGCCAGACTATATGATTTTGTAGGGATAGCTCTCTCTGGCCATGTTATTTTGAGAGACATGATTGCTTTATTAGTATGCTTGAAGTATTATTATTTTTATGTCAATATTAAACTTTTGTCTTGAATCTTATGGATCTGAATATTCATGCCACAATTAAGAAGAATTACATTGAAATTATGCCAACTAGCATTCCACATCAAAAACTATCTTTTTATCATTTAACTACTCGAGGACGAGCAGGAATTAAGATTGGGGATGCTTGATACGTCTCCAATGTACCTATAATTTTTGATTGCTCCATGCTATATTATATACTGTTTTGGGCAATATTGGGCTTTATTATCCACTTTTATATTATTTTTGGGACTAACCTATTAACCGGAGGCCCAGCCCAGATTTGTTGTTTTATGCCTATTTCAGTGTTTTGAAGAAAAGGAATATCAGACGGAGTCGAAACGGAACGAAATCAACTGGAGAAGTTATTTTTGGAAGGAAACACACCTGATGGACTTGGACCCCACGTCAGAAGATACGGGAGCTGCCCACTAGGGTGGGGGGCGCGCCCACCCCCCTAGGGCGCGCCCCCTGCCTCGTGGGGCCCCCGTGGCTCCCCTGACGTACCTCCTACACCCATATATACCTACGTGACCTAAAACTTCCAGAACGCAAGATAGATCTGGTGTTCCGCGGCCAGAAGCCCCCGTATCCACCAAAAACCAATCTAGACCCGTTCCGGCACCCTGCCGGAGGGGGCAATCCCTCTCCGATGGCCATCTTCATCATCTTGGTGCTCTCCATGACGAGGAGGGAGTAGTTCTCCCTCGGGGCTGAGGGTATGTACCAGTAGCTATGTGTTTGATCTCTCTCTCTCTCTTGTGTTCTTGATTTGGCACGATCTTGATGTATCGTGAGCTTTGTTATTATAGTTGGATCCTATGTTTCTCCTCCCCCTCTTCTCTCTTGTAATGAATTGAGTTTCCCCTTTGAAGTAATCTTATCGGATTGAGTCTTTAAAGATTTGAGAATACTTGATGTATGTCTTGCCGTGGATATCTGTGGTGACAATGGGATACCACATGCCACTTGATGTATGTTTTGGTGACCAACTTGCGGCTTCCTCCCATGAACCTATGCATAGGGGTTGGCACACGTTTTCGTCGTGATTCTCCAGTAGAACTTTGGGGCACTCTTTGAGGTCCTTTGTGTTGGTTGAATAGATGAATCTGAGATTGTGTGATGCATATCATATAATCATACCCACGGATACTTGAGGTGACATTGGAGTATCTAGGTGACATTAGGGTTTTGATTGATTTGTGCCTTAAGGTGTTATTCTAGTACGAACTCTAGGGCTGTTTGTGACACTTATAGGAATAGCCCAACGGATTGATTGGAAAGAATAACTTTGAGGTGGTTTCGTACCCTACCATAATCTCTTCGTTTGTTCTCCGCTATTAGTGACTTTGGAGCGACTCTTTGTTGCATGTTGAGGGATAGTTTTATGATCCAATTATGTTAGTATTGTTGAGAGGACTTACACTAGTGAAAGTATGAACCCTAGGCCTTGTTTCCTATCATTGCAATACCGTTTACGCTCACTTTTATCATTCGTTACCTTGCTGTTTTTATATTTTCAGATTACAAAAACTATTATCTACCATCCATATTGCACTTGTATCACCATCTCTTCGCCGAACTAGTGCACCTATACAATTTACCATTATATTGGGTGTGTTGGGGACACAAGAGACTCTTTGTTATTTGGTTGCAGGGTTGCTTGAGAGAGACCATCTTCATCCTATGCCTCCTATGGGTTGATAAATCTTAGGTCATCCACTTGAGGGAAATTTGCTACTGTCCTACAAACCTCTACACTTGGAGGCCCAACAACGTCTACAAGAAGAAGGTTGTGTAGTAGAAATCAGTGAGCACTAAAGTTGAATTCATGTGAGAATATATTTAAAAAATCCTTACATTGTCATAATTCAATGTCAGGTGTGTCATCCGGTGGACCAGATCACTGCCTTAGGATTCATCATGTTTGTGGATGCATTGTGATCATGTAGGCACAACCCCTTTGACGGTGAGGGTCAGAAGGAGGATAAGTCAAGATGGCAGTGTGTCACATTGAAACGAAGTACACATACCGGTGAAGAGTCTTGAGTCATGCTTATTCGGTTAGAGCTATGTGATTTGTTTTCTCCCGTTGCAATGCACGGACATATTTGCTAGTGATGGTTAAAGGCGATCCAGCTGCTGTTGACACAATGTTACTACCATTTATGAGAAGCAATTGTATCTATACCTCGGACATTGCGGTGGTTCCCTACCTTGCTCCTGATATATGCCGCTTCAGCCTGGATGATTAGTCCTACATTGCTCTCGATATTGACAATAGCTGGCCCTTCCCAGAGCACCTACGGTTCAAAGCAAGCGTTTCCAACACCAAGGATTGGTTGAGTTGAAGTTCATTCCATTGCTTGTTATTTGTTGTCTGATGAAAACTTTAGTATTTACTAGAATGTTTTGTTGGAAATAATCTATAATCTAACATGTATCATCGTTGTCATTTGTGTTGATAACTTATTGTATGTAATGAATGGTACATTTGCAAATGTGTGTCATAGACTCAATTTATGAATGGTTTTCGAGTCACTTCTTGGAGTGTGAGTACCGTAGTAGTATAGCCAGCATCCGGTTTGTATATGAAGTTGCCACATCACATAGAGCCAACCTAATATTGGAGTACCAAATCTGAGATGCCACGTGTACCAGATGAATGACTCCAAGTTTGACCACCGTGATGCTAGGTGCGAGCCGAGGAACACTGTTGGAGAGACCCCCTCATAATTTTCCTACATTGGTCATTTGATTCATAGGATAGAATGTTGTAGGATTTTTCCCTATGTAATCATGTTTTAATTGGCAATCTAGCATCCACTCCAACTTTTGTTTCATTTCCTTTGATCCTATGAACAGAGTACTTGCTCTAAATGATGTGCTGCTGCAAGAGCCGCCTATATTAATTAACCATGCTCTAAAAAGGTGGACCGGCTTTGGCTATAATAGTGATGTACTAGGTTAGTAGGTGGCCTTGCGCTTGGCTCTTCTCCTCTTCCGGAAGTCGAACAATAATGATGGTACTACAGTAGTACTTCTAGCAATCTGACACCAAATGAACTGCTGCACGTCCACCGCTGGTAAGCAAAAGTTTCTCCTCATGCTGCGAGCCACCGCGCACGCGTTGGCGAGGGAGAAGGCGTAGTAAGCAAGCTTCTCGTCATTCTGCAAGTTGACGGGACACATCAAAGTTATTTATTAGTACTCTCTTCAAAAAGGGCCGACCATGTCCGTGGCTACCATCCTGTGCTCTGTCACTGAGTACGTGCACTATTCACGTGCCATCGAGGAGAAAAAAATATTGCGTAGTACTAGGTGCCATCGAAGTGCATGACTCACTTACGCACTGCATATCTCCATTTTCTTGCATGACACGCCACCTTGATGCTAGATGTCCCGCGTGTCATGGAGGCATATAGTATGCTTTTGTAAAATGGAGGCATGTAGATGTCCCGCATGCCGGTAACAGGATGAACAAAGCTCATGTCTTAAATGAAAGAGTAGAAGAACATAGATTCCCGACGACCGAGAAGGAGCTACAAACCTCGGGGTGGAGCGTCTACACTCATAATATTTTATATTATTCAGCAATATAAAATCAACCAAATCTCTCCACATTCCTATACCATTCTATAGTACCATGAGAATAACTTTGAACGTAAGCCATTGATTCACTCTATCCAATGGTCATAGTTGGAAAATCCAAACAAGACCAATCATTGGATCAACTCTTTTTTCGAGATCAACTCTTTTAGCACTTAGATTGTTGCCGCCTGCCCACCTATATATGCGCTCATGTGTGATGACCACAGGAGCTATCCACTCAGATTGTATGTTAAAAAAATAAAGGTCGATAACTAATGCGGCACCTCGGGCCAACGCGACCAGAGCGCATTTTGCACGAGAAATTACACACCATGTTTCGTTGACATGTGGTCCCGTTCCAACATGTCAGTGAGATGAAGACGAGTCCTTTTGTACAATTTCCGAAAGGACGTGTAGGCCGGGGCGCCTCTTTGTGTACCGTGGCAAACTGGCAACCGTCCACCGACTCTTTGCCTTTCCCTCTTGATTTGGAACTACTGTCGCATGATCTTCCTCCCTCCTCCATTTGCCTTCACCCTTCCTTCTGCCATTGTTCGATCGTCTTCTCCATGGAGGGAACAAGCCGGAAACGACCCCGTTATACTTGCCCCGATCTGAAAGATGACGTGGTGGGGGAACTCATTGATCGGTGCGACGTCATCACCTCGGCTAGCATGGCAGGTTCGTTCAAGCCCATTCTCGACTCAACTAATAATATCATTACAAGGAACCCAAGGGTCCAGGAGCGGTTTGATCTCCCCTATCTTCTTCGCCGTGACCCTGCTGACTGGCGTGGGGACGAGGGAAGCCTCGCCACGTGCAAGTTGATGCCTCTTGATAATGATACTATGATGTTAAGATGCCATCACTTGAGGGCAAGGCTTGGGCAGGCACAAATGGAGATTGGGTTGTTTATATTGGGTACAATTGCGAGTGGGAATTTGTGAATGTGTACACTCATCAGCGGATTCCACTTCCAAAAATCTCCGAGTGCCCTGAGGTTGAGCACGCAGTTGATCTATGTACGATCAAATATGATCATGGTGACTGTCGTCTACAGAAGATAACAATTTCTCGAGTTCCCAACCGATCTTGGGATTACAAGGACTATCAAGTTGTTGCTATCTTCGACAAGTTTGTTGCCGTCCGTCGTGGTTCAACTGGATGGATATTGCTCAAAAATCAGTTTCTATACACGGATGTGTACTATGATGCAATTGAATACGAGGGTCTTGTGTTTGCTGCCACCACTCGTGGCACTGTTTTTGCATGGGATCCTCGTAGTTTCGGTACATTTGTCTTCCACCGTAATTATAATTGTTTCATCCACATGCATGCGAGTCAGCAAGTTTCCCTTCTCTACTAATTAACCTTCTTCTTGTGTTTCCAAGGTCCTGTGGACATTCCACCACCTATACTTGAAAATTTTTATAACCAAGGGGGAGATGAGGACGAGGAGGGCCGATATACTCAGTGGCGCCTGGCAACTTCCGATGGATCACTCCTTCTTGTCTGTATACAACCCACTGCTGATGTTACTACTAAGGAGGCAGGTGTTGTCTCCCATGGTCTTACTCTCCAGACCTATTCCAACACCCGTTGTATGGTATTCAGGATGGATACTACTGTGCTAGAGCCAACACCTTCTCCCTGGTACCGTATTGATAGTCTTGGAGCAAACTCGCTCTTCCTTGGACAAAACTATCCAATGATGGTGAAAGGCGATCCAACTGTTGTTGACACAACGTTACTACCATTTATGAGAAGCAACTGTATCTATACGTCGGACATTGCGGTGGTTCCCTACCCTGGTCGTGATATAGTAGGTCGCTTCAACCTGGATGACCAGTCCTGCGTTGGTCTCGAGATTGACAGTAGCTGGCCATTCCCAGAGAATCACTTGTGGTTCAAAGCAAGCGTTTCCAACACCAAGGATTGGTTGAGTTGAAGTTCATTTCATTGCTTGTTATTTGTTATGTGATGAAAACTTTAGTATTTATGATGTATCCTCGTTGTCGTTGTGGGTTGATGACCTGTTGTATGTAATAAAATGATATGCCTGTGATAAATTTACTAAATTTATGAATGACTTTCGAGTCACTTCTCTGAGTGGGTTCTGCGACGAGGCAAAAATATATTTTCCGAATACATAATTGTACGTGCATTGCAACAGGTTATCGGATGAGGCCAATCAACAATAGCACACTATTTGTACTAGCTTCACATGCTGCACTATCTCTACGTCTACGTACGTAATACAACAAGTTTTAAACTTGAGACCAGCCAAGCATCCTCACAAAGAACACTTTTTAACCAAGCACATACTCCAAGAAATTTGGCCACCGTCTGAGGTGGGCCATATGTTAATGTGTTCGCTGTACGTACCCAGCACCTCGAATCCTCGATACTACTACTATAAGTAGTAGGAGTAGTAGGGTGGCATGGGCCAGAACAAGCATTCACGTCCAGGAGTACGGCACACACCACCAGCACAACTTCCATCTGACACCATATTTGTTGGAGTCTGTGCTACAACAATCTCTTCAACCTCATCATTTCTCTAACTCATCCATCGCGCGGCGGGCGAGGTGGGGGTTTACCATAGTCGGTTTCCTCAACTGCGGTCCCACTTGTAAGGCCAACTCCAACGCACGACCCCAAACGAACCTCCGTTTTGCCCGGATTCTGTCCGTTTGGGTAGGGCAATGGGGTCGTGTCCGGGCCATTTCTCAGATGCGGTGGCCGTGCGCCGAACGCGCGGATGCATCCCGGCCGCGTACATTTTTCTTTGCAAACACATATCTTTTTTCATCATTGATATTTTGGTACATGGAAATACATCACCAAAATTTTGACTAGAAAAACAAGAACCACAAGAACACATTTTAGAAGATATCCAACTTCCATAACTACGCATGTAAGTTGGATTAGTGCCTTCTCGATGCATTCATTGTTGATCTGCGGAGGCTCGATCTTGCGTGCTTCTTTCTTCTTCGAGTGTAAAGAAGTAGACATGTCTAGCCTCTATTCTATCAACAAGTGCACTAGTCTCATCTCTAAGCCTCTATGCTAGCTAAAAGTGCTAGAACATCTACTAAAGTGTGCTCTATCAATATAATCGTTGTACTCTTCTTCCCAATACCAAAACTTGCATCCGTTCTACACAATAAAATTTTAAGTTAGCACAACTAGTCTAATCCGAGAGCACAACCGAAGATTTGGTCGAGTTCTTCCTCCTTTTGCCGACACATGGGACATCCAGCATCCAGGTCGTGTCATGCAAGAAAATAGAGTGGTAGGTGAAGCCACGTGATGTGCATATTGGGTTAAACTGTAAATAGAATCTTACTACTCTTGAGTAACTCCAAAAGAGGCCACCGAAGATCTTTATTGGATTTGTTTTTCATCACTAGCACATCGAGGTGAAAGATGTGCAGGTTCAGTGGGTCCTCTTGCATTTTCACTGACATGTGGGACCACATATTGCAAACAGACAATGGGCTCCGTGCGTCTGCCGGCTGGCTGAGAAGAGAGATAGAGGAGGGCTGAGCACGGACTCCAGGAAATTTGTTCTATGTAACCAGCACCTTGATATAGTGGGGTGGCATGGGCCATAACTAGCATTCATGTCTAGCAGTACGGCACACACCACCCACACGAGTCCCATCCGACATCAATTTTCTTGGAGTCCGTGCTAGCTATAGCCATCTCTTCTCCCTCCTATTTTCTCAGCCATCACGCGATGGGCGGGGCGGGGGTTTGCCGATAGTCGGTTTGCTCAACTGTAGTCCCACTTGTAAGTGAAAATGCAACACAGCACGCATTCCCCCTTGAGCGGCATGCCGAACAAACCGTGTGGGGGTGCGACGCGAACACGGCAGGCTTTTCCTTTTGAACTTGTAACTTGTAAAATTTGGTTCTGCTCCATGGGGCGACCGATAGATAGAAATAACGGTTTTCCCTAGAGTAATGAGAAGTTTGGTTCTTGCGCGGTTCATGCATGGAGTACGTAGGAAAATTATGAAGTTGATGCGAAAGGTAAGATAATTACTTGTAGTACCATATACTACTACATGGATTTGACGGAAAGATAAAGATACATACAGATCCATCAATGACATCCTCACGCCCTAGTGCACCGGGTCACAACCAAAGTGTGAGGAGCAGTGGCGTTGGCAGGAAGCTCAACGTGCTTCTAAACAATGTCGTCCAAGGTTGCCCTGCGGTCCAAGAAGGCCAGTGTCCTATCGTACTCCTCTTGCATGTAGTAGTCCTTGTGGACGATTTGCGCGTAGACCTGGGTGATTATGTCAATGGTGTCTTGCTGCGCCAAGCGCTGCGCGGCGAGCGCGACCTCGAGGTGGACGTTCTCCGGCACGATGGCGAGCAGTCGCAGGGCCACCAGTGCGTCGAAGAGGTTGTCACCATAGAGGCCACTGAGGGCGGCAGGCATCGCAGAGCCTGGGCGCGTGGGCTGAAGGCATACGTCAAGGTCATCCGCGAGCTTCTTGACGACGGTGAACTTGTCGAGGAAGCCGACGAGGACCTCGTCGAACAAGGAGACAAAGCTGTCATCCAAGCGGCCCCTTGCCCTGGCGGCCTCAAGCACTACCTGGAGACGTTCCTCAGTGTCGGGCCGTAGGCCGGCATCATGGACCATCTGGAACAGCCGGCTGATG
Organism: Triticum dicoccoides; assembly: GCF_002162155.2. Classification (NCBI taxonomy): domain Eukaryota; kingdom Viridiplantae; phylum Streptophyta; class Magnoliopsida; order Poales; family Poaceae; genus Triticum; species Triticum dicoccoides. The sequence goes on along the minus strand of NC_041390.1, from coordinate 160,493,677 downwards.
CTCGCACTCATCGCCTCCATGGGTCTAGCTTCTAGTAAACTGATCTTGCGATTGGAGTGATCACTCTTGCCCTTGGGTGCGTAGGTGCGTAGGATTTCGTAGATTGGACTGGCGGGAGCCTTTATATGAGAAGTGCAGACTACATTGAATTCACGTGCGTGTTGGCCATCTACTCCTCGCCCCTCTACTGCACCTGCCTTTGGCGGTATGACAGGTTGGCCAGCCACTCGTTGGGCCCACGTGTCATACACCCAAAGGTAGGTGCAGTAAGTCAATGAAGCTGCGTCCCCCTCCGTGCCCGTGCATGCTTTCAATGACTTGAGACTACCAAAGATCACATGTAGTGGCTAGTTCATTGCATGTAATCCTATTAAGTAGCAAAAAGACATTAAGTTACCTCGCCGATAGGAATAAAACAATACACCATGTATTTACTTACAGAGGGAGTAGTACATTTTTTGTGACATGCATTACTAGATATTGCTAGTCAAATACTAAATCCAGATGGACGTGGTAGTACTACTAAATCCAGATGGTGGTGCTAGTACTACTAGTAGTAGTAGTACCAATGTAGTAGCACTGTACTACCTGTTGGTAAAATAATTACGTGCCCTCAAAGTGAAGTGACAAGACCCTACGCCGGAGATGACACCTAAGTATAGGCGTCGTGTTCGGCATACCATAGTCAGCCTCACCATCTGTAGTCACTATCATCATGGCTTTAGACCTAGCCTGCTTATAACTAGCCGTGTTCGACATAATTTCCCGTGCGTAGATGCCCGTGCATTGCACGAAACACCAAGATTGGGGGGTGGACGGCGCCGGCAGCGGCCATCGGGCCAGATTTTTCCATGGCCTTCTAGATGTGGTGGGGAGGAGATAAGGCTGATTGTGAGATACAATGATTTGTTTGTAAATAGGGAACAAGTGCGGGCATCTTTTTGCAAAATTGGAGAAGTTTGGTTTGTATGCGTCAGATCTAGATCCGACGGCTATTGGTGAAAGATGGCAGGCACAACATCATCACCAACTCAGGACCTGTTTGATTCGCAGGATTTTGAAAATGCAGGAATAGGACACGGCAATATTACAAGTTTCAAACTGATATTACAAATGTTAGGAGTAATGTTGCACCTACGAAGAGGGAATTACTAGGAAGTTTACGTAAGAACTTTCATTACTTTAGGTGGATGCAGCATTATTGTACAAACTAAAATCCACCGCCCTGACAAGTCACTAATGGGCAAATAAGTTTTTGAGTCTCTGGCCACTTGATGTTTCAAAAACAAATTCAGCTTCTGCGGAGACTTTGTCATTTAGGCTTAGACGCTTGCGATGATCAGCACGCCATTCATTCTTGCGCCAAAGAACACCAAACCTCATTACCTTGAGCACACTTGCCTCCAGAACAAAGAACCTGGCCAATTTAATCTCAGATGTGCTGCCTCGGTAGTCGATCAAATCAATTTCTGTAAGATGGAGATCAAGGCATTCGATGAGATTGTTATAGTGCGGCACATTTTTCACTTTCGGGTCTTTTTTTATCTGCAAAAGAAGATAACATATTAGAGCAGCTGACTGTATAAGATTGTCGTGTCATCAAGAGGTACCAATATCATTCGCTCATACGATAGGGTTGGCTGGCTAGTGATATTTTTTCACTCTCTCTCTCTCTTTCTCTTTCCTCTCATTTACCTAGGAGTACGTGAAGAGCTTGGGCATTTGTTGCCTTCCACTATGCGGCCGATGCCATAATACGCATCGATGTCAAATCAAAAGATTTTAGCACTGCTCTCGCGATGTGAGAGAGTTGGCACCGCTGTGCACACAGACCCACATGTATAAACAAATCAATCAAACCAACTACACCAGCCTCTCACTCTCCCAAACAAGTGTTTTTTATTGCATCAGTCCTCTCTCTCCCACGCAAGTGTTTTTTCATTGCGTGAGTTAATTTGGCACCGGAGCAAAGTAGGTGATCCAGATTGGGGCACCAGGTGAGCAATGGAGGGGCATCGATGCCAAATGCATCACAAGTGAATTTGGCATGTGTTTTGGCCTACATAGTGGAGGGCCGTTATAGCCCGCTTTTGTACTACCTCTTATTTAGTATAAAATTTTGACCATATATTTATGTAAGAAAATACCAATGCATGTCACTAAAAATTACACCATTTGAAATTATGTTCAAATACGAATCCAACGATATAGTTCTTAGTGACATGCATTAACATTTTGTCAGTTAAATCTATGTCAAAATTTTGATACTACAAAATAGGAAGAGTAAACCAGGACGGAGGTAGTACTTGCTCTTAGGGTAACCATAGAGTTACTGGAGTAGTCTAAGTTACTTTCCACTATGACTAGCCTAGGCTACTATAGTAGTACAATGAAAAAATGATGCAGATGATCATGTGAGAAAAAAATACTAAAAACATTTATTACGGTGCAGTGCGTAGATGCAGTTTTGAACATTACACTTGTCATCGTAATTTGGGAAAATTACGAAAAATTTGAGCTACATTGTGATTAACATTTACTAATAGGAAAGAAGTTTCACCTCGATGAGTAGCTTGTCCGTGCACGGAAAGCATGTAAGGAATCCAACAACTTGATCTAGATTGGGGCCGATAGATTTTATTGCCAAGATCTTCACTATGCGCATAGACTGGGTCAAGCTTGTGGGAATCATTTTCTGGAAGACGGTCGTAAATACATCAAGAAGAAATTTAAAAATGTGAATTTCAAGAAGACAGAGAAGAAGATGAGTGCTGTACCGGAATGATTATGGATCAAATAAAGAGTTCGGAGAATTTGGCAGATGAGTGCACCAACGCTGTCAATTTCGGCGCGTTAATGACCCTGATTTTTGTTGGACCTTCTAGATCCGATACAAGCAATCTCTCAAGGAAAGGCGCATTCTCAATGACCATAACATGGAACAACTGGAGTGACCTCTTCCCAATTGATGTCTTGTTGCGGGGCCAGCAAGACACATAAATCCATCGGAGATTCATCGAGGCGATGTGGAGGCTAATGAACCCGTGGATCTTCTCAGGAGAAAGGTACTCGAGCACTCGAGCGCAGCACAACTGCGGAGCAGGTGCTCCATAGCCTTCTTTGAGATGACAACGTCGAAGAGGTCAAGCTGCTTGAGTTGAGGGAGAAGAAGGGCGGGCGCATCATTAATATGGGGAAGATAGCAGGAGCTGAAGCTGGCACGGCGCAACGTTGGCGCGAGGCTGAGCACGGACGGCGGCAGAGAGGGACATCGTCCAGCTTCAAAGCCGAGCTCCTCGAGCTGATCTATGGCGGGGGATAAGAACCAGTCGTCGAACTTGGGTTGGACCTTGCAGTTGGTACTGAACATGCGGATGTCAAGGTGTCTGCCTGGCCCAAGGTGCGATGAAAGGATCTTGGAGACTACGGCCATGCATTTGCAATCCCCGTTGCAGAGGCAGCTGTCGACGATGAGGTTGAGGGGGACACGTCGCTAGATGGGGCGCCACCGCCGGGAGAGCAGGGCGGTCCGCATGACAGATTTGGTGGGGAGGAGGCCGATGATGACGAGCAGCATGTCGTCGGGGAGGCTGCTGATGAATTCCAGGCTCGCCGGATGCGGTTTTTGCTCGAGCCGCCTCCGCTTGTTAGGTGCCTCGCCGTCCATCTCAACCGGCGGCGACGCCGGTGTACACGTGTGCTGGTGTGTGTTGTGTGCGCGAGTGCGTCCTTCTGTGCATGCCGCCGCCGCACAGTGGTGAATTGTGCGCGAGTGCGTCCTCCACGCGGAAGAAGTGTGTCCTCAATGCGCCCTCAATTTACAAGCGTGCGGGGTTCTACCCTGAGTGGTTTCAACTTTGTTTACTTCACCGCGTGTCAGATGGGCCTCTAGTTTACTTATTTTTACCCACTGTCACATGGGCCAGCACACGAAGATATAGAACACGAGTTGACAAAGCATCATGTGGACTGGTTGATCGGTCATCTAAACAATATATGGAGCTATACGCTGACACAGTGAGCATATAATCCGTCAGTATGGAGTGTTCGTGTGAGAGGGGAGGCCCGTGAGAGTTAGCAGAGAGAGAGAGACAAAGAGAGAGAGAGAGCAAGAGCTACTCCCTCCATTCGATAATGTAGTTCCAACATTTTTTTAAAGTCAAACTTTTGAAACTTTGACCAAGTTTATAAAGAAATTACTTATATCTACAATACCAAAGATAAATGATAGTATGAAGTAAGTACATGTTGTGTGATAACCCACAAGTATAGGGGATAGCAACAGTTTTCGAGGGTAAAGTACTCAACCCAAATTTATTGATTCGACACAAGGGGAGCCAAAGAATACTCTCAAGTATTAGTAGCTAAGTTGTCAATTCAACCACACCTGGAAACTTAATATCTGCAGCAAAGTTTTTAGTAGCAAGGTAATATGATAGTAGTGATAACGGTAGCAAAAGGTAACAGTAGTAAAAGTAATGTTTTGGTATTTTATAGTGATGATAGCAATAGCAACGGGAAAGTAAATAAGCGAAGAACAATATATGGAAAGCTCATAGGCAATGGATCAGTGATGGAGAATTATGCCGGATGCGGTTCATCATGTAATAGTCATAACCTAGGGTGACACAGAACTAGCTCCAGTTCATTGATATAATGTAGGCATGTATTCCGAACATAGTCATACGTGCTTATGGAAAAGAACTTAAATGACATCTTTTGTCCTACCCTCCCGTGGCACCGGGGTCCTTACGGAAACTAAGGGATATTAAGGCCTCCTTTTAATAGAGTACCGGAACAAAGCATTAACACATAGTGAATACATGAACTCCTGAAACTACGGTCATCACCGGTAAGTATCCTGATTATTGTCACTTTGGGGTTAACAGATCATAACACATAATAGCTGACTATGGACTTGCAAGATAGGATCAAGAACACTCATATATTGATGAAAACATAATAGGTTCAGATCTGAAATCATGGCACTCGGGCCCTAGTCACAAGCATTAAGCATAGCAAAGTCATAGCAACATCAATCTCAGGACATAGTGGATACTACAGATCAAACCCTAACAAAACTAACTCGATTACATGATAGATCCCATCCAACCCATCACCGTCCAGCAAGCCTACGATGGAATTACTCACGCATGGCGGTGAGCATCATGAAATTGGTGATGGAGGATGGTTGATGATGACGATGGCAACGGATTCCCCTCTCCGGAGCCCCGAACAGACTCCATATCAGCCCTCCCGAGAGGTTTTAGGGCTTGGCGCCGGCTCCGTATCGTAAAACGCGATGATTTCTTCTCTCTGGTTTTTTCTCATCGAAACTCAATATATGGAGGTGGAGTTGGAGTCAGAGAGGCAACAGGGGGCCCACGAGGTAGGGGGGCATGCCCTAGGGGGGCAGGCGCGCCCCCCACCCTCGTGGAAAGGTGGTGGGACCCTTGGCCTTCATCTTTTGCAGGTATTTTTCTTATTTTCTGAAAAAGTGGCTCCGTGAAGTTTTAGGTCATTCCAAGAACGTTTGCTCCTGCACATAAATAACACCATGGTAATTCTGCTGAAAACAGCGTCAGTCCGGGTTAGTTCCATTCAAATCATGCAAGTTAGAGTCCAAAACAAGGGCATAAATGTTTGGAAAAGTAGATATGTTGGAGACGTATCAACTCCCCCAAGCTTAAACCTTTGCTTGTCCTCAAGCAATTCAGTTGACAAACTGAATGTGATAAAGAAAAAAAATTACAAACTTTGTTTGCTCTTGTTGTTGTAAATATGTAAAGCCAGCATTAAAGTTTTCAGCAAAGATTATAACTAACCACATTTGCAATAACGCATAGGTCTCAAGTTTACTCATATCAATAGCATAATCAACTAGCGAGCAATAATAATAAATCTCGGATGACAACACTTTCTCAAAACAATCATAATATGATATAACAAGATGGTATCTCGCTAGCCCTTTCTGAGACCGCGAAACATAAATGCAGAGCACCTTTAAAGACCAAGGACTGACTAGACATTGTAATACATGGTAAAAGAGATCCAGTCAAGTCATACTCAATGTAAACTAACAATAATGAATGCAAATTACAGTGGTGCTCTCCAACTGGTGCTTTTTAATAAGAGGATGATGACTCAACATAAAAGTAAATAGATAGGCCCTTCGCAGAGGGAAGCAGAGATTTGTAGAGGTGCCAGAGCTCTGTTTTGAAACAGAGGTGAATAATATTTTGAGAAGTATACTTTCATTGTCAACATAACAACCAAGAGATGGCGATATCTTCCATGCTACACACATTATAGGCGGTTCCCAAACTGAATGGTAAAGTTTATACTCCCCCTTCCACCAACAAGCATCAATCCATGGCTTGCTCGAAACAATGAGTGGCTCCAACTAACAAGAGTCCCAGGGGGAGTTTTGTTTGCAATTATTTTGATTTAGTTTGCATAAAGCATGGGACTGGGCATCCCGGTGACCAGCCATTTATCTCATGAGTGAGGAGCGGAGTCCACTCCTCTTGAGAATAACCCGCCTAACATGGAAGATACAGACATCCCTAGTTGACACATAAGCTATTCGAGCATACAAAATAGGATATTTATTTGAAGGCTTAGAGTTTGGCACATACAAATTTACTTGGAACGGCAGGTAGGTACCGTATATAGGTAGGTAAAATAGTGGATTCATGTGGAATAACTTTGGAGTTTAAGGGATTGGATGCACAAGCAGTATTCCCGCTTAGTACAAGTGAAGGCTAGCAAAAGACTAGGAAGCGACCAGCTAGAGAGCGACAACAGTCATTAACATGCATTAAAATTAATCAACACCGAATGCAAGCATGAGTAGGATATAATCCACCACGAACATAAATATCGTGAAGGCTATGTTGATTTTGTTTCAACTACATGCGTGAACATGTGCCAAGTCAAGTCACTTGAATCATTCAGAGGAGGATACCACCCTATCATACCACATGATAACTATCTCAATAGCATGTTGGCACGCAATGTAAACCATTATAACTCATAGCTAATCAAGCATGGCACAAGAAACTATGATCTCTAGTTGTCATTGCAAACATGTTTATTCATAATAGGCTGAATCAGGAATGATGAACTAATCATATTTACAAAAACAAAAGAGGTCAAGTTCATACCAACTTTTCTCATCTCAGTCAGTCCATCATATATCGTCATAATTGTCTTTCACTTGCACGACCAGATAGTGTGAATAATAATAATAGTGCACGTGCATTGGACTAAGCTGGAATCTGCAAGCATTCAATAAACAGGAGAAGACAAGGCAATAGTGGCACTTTTGTCAGATCAACAATAATGCATATAAGAGCCACTTCAACAATTTAATCATGGTCTTCTCCTATCGACCCCCAAAGAAAAGAAATAAAACTATTTACACAGGAAAGCTCCTAACAAGCAAACGAAGAACAGGAAATATTTTTGGGTTTTCTTTTTAATTACTACTACAAGCATGGAAATTAAAACTAGCTAGAAGCTACAACTAATTTTTTTTGTTTTTTCTTAAGGTTTATTGAACACACAAGAAGAAAGCATAAAAAGGAAAATTGAACTAGCATGGATGATACAATCAAAAAGTATGAGCACCGACATCTAGCAATGAGTGTGTGAACATTAATGTAATGTCGGTGGGAAATACGTACTCCCCCATGCTTAGGCTTTTGGCCTAAGTTGGTCTATGGCCACGGCTGGCCTGGCGGATATCCATAATAGTAGTTGGGGTCATACTGCGATGCAGCGGCTATCGCCTGCTGAGCTGCAGCGTGGCGACGAGCGGCCTCCTCTCTCCTCTCGTACTCATCTGCCTCCTCTCTGGTGATAGTATATCCTCCTCTTGCCTGATAATCAAAGAAGGCAGGAGCAGGGAGAGTAATACGGACAGCACGGCGTTTGTCAAAGATTAGTCGATACTGGAGAGGTGATTCGTTCCTCTCAACAAACTGGTGGTGAACCATAGCATTAAAATCTAAATAAGTAGGTGGTAATTCAATATCATCTCCGCGTATGTCTATACCAAGAAAATTAGCTATGCGGGTTGCATAAATTCCTCCAAAGAAATCTCCATTATATCTATTAAGGTACAACCTACGTGCAACAATGGCTCCCAAATTATAACATTGGTCTCTTAACACAACACTCCTAAGAATACTGAGATCGGGGACACACATGTGACATGCCTCATCTTTACCATTGATGCATCTACCTATGAAGAGAGCAAAATAATGTATAGCAGGAAAGTGGATGCTCCCTGTGGTAGCTTGTGTAATATCTCTAGATTCTCCCACAGTTATGCTAGCAAGAAAATCTCTAAATTCAGATTTGCGAGGATGCCGTATACTACCCCATTGTGGAAGTTTGCATGCAGTGGTAAAATCCTCTAAGTCCATAGTGTAAGATTTATCATAAAGATCAAACAGGACAGTTGGAGAATTACGTGAAGTTGAAAATTCAAACCTCCTCACGAAGGTACTGGTGAGGTTGTGATACTGGCTGCACTTCTCCTCCTCGAAGCTCACGAGATCGGCGTTACGCAAATATGCGTTAAATTCTTCTTTAATTCCTGCTCGATCCATAAAATTTTCAGAAGGCCACTCACAAGGACGCACTGGAGTGTCTCTTGGTGGTTGTTCATCGGCATCACACATTGCAAGCCTGGGTCCTTGCTTCCTTGAAGAACCACCTTGGAACATTTTCCTAAGCATATTTCTTCCTCTGAAAAATTCTGAATTTTTTTGTAACTTCAAAATAAAAGTAAACCAAACTCAATAATATTGATAGCAACTACTCCTACAAGTGCCGAGGGCCTATATCATGCATCAAAACTAGTTTTGACCATATAAATTTGATATGCAAGCTCAAGAACAGGGTCACCTAAGCAGCAAAAATTTGCAATGAATAAAGCACTAGAGCAAAAACTAATTGGAGTAATGGAGGAGTCACATACCAAGGAACAATCTCCCCAAGCAGTTTTGTGAGAGGTGCTTTGAGCAAGGAGATCGAAAATGGCAGCACGATTAGCTAGAACTCGTGCTTGAGCTGGATATTCGTGTTTGTGGGAGGAAGATGAAGTGTGTGGGTGCAGGAATAATTTGAGGAGGGCCACTGTGGGCCCACGAGGCAGGGGCGCGCCCTAGAGGGGTGGGCGCGCCCTCCACCCTCGTGCACAGGTGGTTGACCCCCCTGGTGTATTCTCAGTTCCATAAATCCTCAAATATTCTAGAAAAAATCATATTTAAATTTCAAGGCATTTGGAGAAATTATATTTTCGAGGTATTTTTATATTGCATGGATAATCAGATAACAGAAAAAAAGATATTTATTTTTATTTTGTTTAATATAAATAACAGGAAGTAAAAGTGGGGTACAGAAGGTTGTGCCTTCTAGTTTCATCCATCTCATGATCATCAAAAGGAATCCACTAACAAGGTTGATCAAGTCTTGTTAACGAACTCATTCCAAATAACATGGAACCGGAGAAATTTCAAATAACACTATGTTACCTCAACGGGGATATGCACATCCCCAATAATAAGAATATCGTATTTCTTCTTGACAGTAGGAAGAGGAAATTCAAAACCTCCAAATATAATTGATGGAATTTTTCCAATAGAGTTGATACTATGAACTTGAGGTTGTTTCCTCGAAAAGTGTACAGTGTGCTCATTACCATTAACATGAAAAGTGGCATTACCTTTAGTGCAATCAATAACAGCCGTACAATACTCTTACGATGGAAGTCGGTCGTGGACCACATTGACCACGCAGAGAATCAAGGTGGTGGACGACGGCGAGGCCTAGGAAGGTGATGACGCGGAGCCAGGGAAGACGCGGCAGTGGATGCCCACGCGGAGAGGAGTATGAGGGTTCACTGGTTCGGCTGCGGTGTGAGGCTGCCGTCGCCGCAGAATAACAGCGGGTGTGGGTGAGTAGAGGGATGGCCTGGCCAGCGATGGGAGTAGTAGGGGGTGATGAAGCTATGTACCTAGGGTAGGGTCATAGGCCTGACCTAAGATTACCTCCCCAAGGACATCACCTTAAAGCCAGCAGCATTCCAAGGGTACCATCATCCACTCGACTAGAGATACTCGGAAGAATCAGTGTCCCTCGACCGTCATAGAAGTCACTCAAAGGACAGAAGATCTGAAGCCACTCTGCACAGCAACGGTCGGGCGTTTACTCATAGCCTTAACTACCATTTATAACATTTTAATACAGACGTTATCTGTAACGCTCCACCTTTATGTACATTAAACCCCGCATAACGGAGGGGAGCCGGGGTCCTGGCGCACTCTATATAAGCCACCCTCCTCCTCCAGGTCTGGGGTTCGCATCTTTTGTAAACATACACACACATATAATCGAGTCGACCGCCTCAGGGCGTCGAGACGTAGGTCTATTACTTCCTCCGAGAAGGGCCTAAACTCGTAAACTCGTGTGTACAACTACTCCATAGCTAGGATCTTGCCTCCTCATACCTACCCCCCATTCTACTGTCAGCCCTAGAACCATGACAGTTGGCGCCCACCGTGGGGCAGGTGTCTTAGCAGTTTGTTGGAGAAGTTGCGATTTTTCCGATTCCCGTCATCATGGTTTCCGACGGAGGATTGGCTGATGGCCGCGAGATCCATCTCGGCGCGCTTGTCTTCATCGCCGACGACTCCACTTGGCTCCACGAGGCTCCACTCGACGTCGAGGCGCTCCCCGTCCGCGGGGCGACGCACTTCCGTGCATGCGTCCGCGGCATCCTTCTTCAGCAGCCGTCAACTCAGTATCAGTCGGCTCCTACGGCAACCTCGCTTTCTGTTGTTCGTCGGCACCAGCGATCCGGTCGGTCGAGGCTTCAGCGGTGGGTGAGGCATGCGGTGGCCAGTCAATCGGCCACCCCACAAATCGCGGAGATCAAGCCCGATGAAACTCTCTACGGCCTGTTCGATCTGTCAACTGGCTCCGCCGAGACCGCGTCCGAGTGCGACAGCAGCGACCCCGCGGCGGAAGTCTTGATGGTAAATGGACCGCTGATACGTCTCCAACGTATCTATAATTTTTGATTGCTCCATGCTATATTATCTACTGTTTTGGACATTATTGGGATTTATTTTTCACTTTTATATTATTTTTGGGACTAACCTATTAACTGGAGGCCCAGCCCAGAATTGCTGTTTTTTTGCCTATTTTAGGGTTTTGAAGAAAAGGAATATCAAACGGAGTCCAAACGGAATGAAACCTTCGGGAACATGATTTTCTCACCGAACATGATCCAGGAGACTTGGACCCTACGTCAAGAAACAAAGGAGGGAGCCATGAGGTAGGGGGCGCGCCTACCCCCCCCCCCCAGGCGCGCCCTCCACCCTCATGGGCCCCCTGTTGCTCCACCGACGTACTCCTTCCTCCTATATATACCTACATACCCCCAAACGATCAGATATGGAGCCTAAACCCTAATTCCACCGCCATAACTTTCTGTATCACGATATCCCATCTTGGGGCCTGTTCCAAAGCTCCGCCGGAGGGGGTATCCATCACGGAGGGCTTCTACATCAACACCATAGCCTCTCCGATGAAGTGTGAGTAGTTTACCTCAGACCTTCGGGTCCATAGTTATTAGCTAGATGGCTTCTTCTCTCTTTTTGGATCTCAATACAATGTTCTCCCCCTCTCTTGTGGAGATCTATTCGATGTAATCTTCTTTTTGCTGTGTGTTTGTTAAGACCGATGAATTGTGGGTTTATGATCAAGTCTATCTATGAACAATATTTGAATCTTCTCTGAATTCTTTTATGTATGATTGGTTATCTTTGCAAGTCTCTTCGAATTATCAGTTTGGTTTGGCCTACTAGATTGATCTTTCTTGCAATGGGAGAAGTGCTTAGCTTTGGGTTCAATCTTGCGGTGTCCATTCCCAGTGACAATAGGGGCAGCAAGGCACGTATTATATTGTTGCCATCGAGGATAACAAGATGGGTTTTTTATCATATTGCATGAATTTATCCCTCTACATCATGTCATCTTGCTTAAGGCGGTACTCTGTTTTCATGAACTTAATACTCTAGATGCATGCTAGATAGCGGTCGATGAGTAGAGTAATAGTAGTAGATGCAAGCAGGAGTCGGTCTACTTGTCTCGGACATGATGCCTATATACATGATCATACCTAGATATTCTCATAACTATGCTCAATTCTGTCAATTGCTCAACAGTAATTCGTTCACCCACCATAGAATACCTATGCTCTAGAGAGAAGCCACTAGTGAAACCTATGGCCCCCGGGTCTATCTTCATCACATTAATCTTACATTACTTAGTTGTTTCCTTTGCCTTTATTTTACTTTGCATCTTTATAATAAAAATACCAAAAGTATTAACTTATCATATCTATCACATTTCACTCTCGTAAGTGACCGTGAAGGGATTGACAACCCCTTATCGCGTTGGTTGCGAGGAGTTATTTGCTTTGTGCAGGTACTAGGGGACGCGCGCGCAACCTCCTACTGGATTGATACCTTTGGTTCTCAAAAACTGAGGGAAATACTTATGCTACTTTGCTGCATCATCCTTTGCTCTTCGGGGAAATCCAACGAAGTGCTCAAGAGGTAGCAACCGCGCAGTCCTCCTGGCTTCACCTGTGAAGACGGGGGCGATGGCATCGGCAACCCATCGCATGTCCTCGAGGAGTACTGCCCTGAACCTCTCGCTTCGCAGTGGAGGGAAGAGCTTCGCCGCCGTAACATGGATGCACTTCACACTCCTATCGTTGGAGAAACCTCCGAGGCCCAGGCCTTGGAGGAGGCACACCTGGCCAACTTGGCTGAGCGCACTCGACTGGAGAACCTCCAGCGCGCACTCGATGAGCGTGCTCGGCAGCGAATTCCTGAATCCAGTCGACGACAACTCTTTCCGCCTTCGACTCAGGTATACCGAACAACGATCCAGAATCTCACAGTTGCAGCTCGAATAGCAGAGTCAATTCAACCGTCCTAGCCAGAAGCTGGCTGAGGTTTGATGCAAATCCGGGCTTTGCTCCGGGCAGCGGGAGAGCAGAATATAGCAGTATCTCAGTCGCGGAATAGGATTCATAGCAGATCTGTGGTGGCGGATATTGTCCAATATGCTCACAGCCCAAGATCGCCTCCGCGGCGTGAGGAGCGTGGGCACCGGCAAGATCAGTACAAGAACTATGAGCAGTATGATCATCGACTCGACCACGATGACTGCGTCGAATGCCCACGCCTCCTCCGAGGAGTGGGTCATACGTGCCTCGGCTGCAAGATGACAGGCGCCCCCATAGCGGCGAAAGAAGAATTCCAGTCGACCCCAGAGAGCCAGGCTTTGATGCAAGATCTATCCTTGTTCAAGGTCTGGTTGATAGGAACAGAGCTCACAGAGAAGGCCACGATAGAGATCATCCGACTGGACCCGAGTGTTTCAGCAGAGCCGTCAGAGCTGTAGTGATTCCTCCCAACTTCAGGTTGGCGACTGGATTCAGCAAGTTCACCGGCGGGTCCAAGCGAGACACTTGGCTTGAGGACTACCGAGTGGCTGTGTAGATTGGTGGCGGCAATGATGATGTGGCTATGAAGCACCTCCCCTTGATGTTGGAGGGTTCAGCTAGAGCATGGTTGAATCAGTCGGCTCCTGGCAGTATATATAGTTGGAAGGAACTTGCTCGAGTGTTTGTTAGGATCTTTGAAGGCACTTGCAAAAGGACAACAGGGTTGACAGAATTGTAGTTTGTGTCCATAAACCGAATGAAACCTTGAGGGATTATATCCAGAGATGGATTACGTTGCACCATACAGTGGAGAATGTGTCAGATCACCAAGCAATTTGTGCCTTCAAGGAAGGCGTTAAGTATCGGGAGTTGAATCTGAAATTCGGTCGGACAGGAGATATGACTCTGACTCGGATGATGAAGAGGAAGACCGACTCCGGAGTGGCAAGCACAAAACAGTCGCCCAAGAAACCGGAGGAGGGAATTCCAGTCGAAAATAGAAGCAAAAGGCTGAACCAGCTGCTCCTGGTGAAGCTTTAGCTGTTGCCCAAGGTAAGTTCAAAGGAAAGCCCAAGGGGCCCTGGACTCCCAAAAAAGTTAAGGATAAAGATGGGAATGATGTGTTGGATTTACCATGCCATATTCATACCAAAAAAGATGAAGAGGGGAACATCATTTACCCTAAACACACCACTCGATAGTGTCGTTTCCTTATCCAGCAGTTCCGAGAGAAACAACCCAAGGAGAAGGAAAAGGAGTCGGACGGAGGTGAGGATAGGGAAGAAGATGATGATGGTTTTCCCAACGTCAATTCCACACTGATGATTTTTGCTGATGTTGAAAGCAAAAGTTGGTTGAAAGTTATTAACAGGGAAGTAAACATGGTTGCTCCTGCAACACCCAGTTATCTGAAGTGGTCCCAGACTGGCATCACATTCGACCAGTCAGACCATCCAGCTCATATAGCCACCCCTGGGAGGCAAGCACTGGTGGTCGACCCAGTAGTTGAAGGCACTCGACTGACTAAAGTGCTGATGGATGGTGGCAATGGCCTGAATATCCTTTATGCTGAAACCTTGAAGGGAATGGGCATTCCGATGTCCAAACTTAGTGAAAGCAATATGAGTTTCCATGGCGTTATTCCTGGCAAGAAAGCTCAGTCACTCGGCCAGATCGCCCTCGATGTGGTTTTCGGTAATTCCAAGAACTACCGCAAGGAAAAGTTGACATTTGAGGTAGTGGATTTCAAGAGTGCTTACCATGCTATTCTGGGTACGCCCGCTTATGCACGTTTTATGGCTCGGCCATGTTACATGTATCTCAAATTGAAGATGCCTGGTCCTAAAGGAGTAATAACTGTCACTGGCAGTCGGCAGAAGGCGGAAGAGTGCTTCCAAAAGGGCTCAAAAATTGCCGATGCACAGATGGCAGTAGTAGAACTGCAAGAGTATCAGAAGAATGCAGATCTGAGTGATTTCCCACGAGCCAAGAAGCCTGCCACAGATTCTGCATTTCAGTCGTCCGGTGAAACGAAGCCGATTCGTATTCACCCGACCGACCACAATGCTGCTCCGACCCATATCTCAACAACACTCACAGCAAATAGGAAGAAGCGCTCGTCCAGTTCCTCCGTGAGAACTGGGACATCTTTGCATGGAAACCTTCTGACATGTCGGGTGTACCCAGGGGACTGGCTGAGCATCGTTTGCGAGTCGACCCAAAAGTAAAACCAGTCAAGGAACATCTCCGACGGTCCGCCGTCCAGAAGTGAAAAGCAATCGATGAGGAAGTGGCTCGGCTCTTGGCAGCTGAGTTCATCCGTGAAATCTACCACTCCAAGTGGCTCGCCAATGTTTTCATGGTCCCCAAGAAGGATGACTCACTTCGCATGTGCATTGACTCCAAGCATATCAATCAGGCCTGCCCGAAAGATCATTTCCCGTCCCCTGCATCGACCAAATCGTCGACTCAACTACGGGGTGTGAGCGTTTATCTTTTTTGGACGCCTATTCCGGGTACCATCAGATCCGACTGTATGGTCCCAATGAGATAAAAACAACTTTCATCACTCCATTCGGATGCTTTTGTTATGTCAGTATGACATTCGGCTTGAAGAACGCCGGAGCCAAATTCATGAGGATGATCCAGAAGTGTCTGCTCACTCAAATCAGTCGGAACGTGGAAGCATACATGGATGACATTGTGGTCAAGTCACGTAAAGGTTCCGACCTGTTGGCTGACCTTGCTAAAACCTTTGCCAATCTCAGAAGATATAATATCAAGCTTAATCCATCAAAATGCACATTTGGAGTTCCTGGCAGAAAATTACTCGGTTTCCTCGTTTTCGAACGAGGGATCAACGCTAACCCTGAGAAAGTTGGTGCTATACTTCGGATGAAACACCCTGTGCGTGTGCACGATGTCCAGAAGCTTACTGGTTGTTTGGCCGCCTTGAGTCGATTCATTTCTCGCCTCGGTGAAAAGGCATTGCCTCTTTACCGACTGATGAAGAAGTCTGATAAGTTCGACTGGACTCCCGAAGCTGACGCAGAGTTTGCGGAACTCAAAGCCCTGCTTTCCACCCAGTCGGTGCTTATTGTGCCAATCAGCAAAGAGCCTTTACTGCTTTATATTGCAGCCACTGGACAAGTTGTCAGTACAGTACTCACGGTCGAGCAGGAGGAAGAAGGAAAAGCCTATAAAGTTTAGCGCCCAGTATATTATGTTTCTGAAGTTCTAACTCCGTCGAAGTAAAGATATCCACATTATCAGAAGCTTGTTTATGGGATTTACATGACCATGAAGAAAGTTGCACACTACTTCCCTGATCATTCCATTACAGTCATCAGCAATGCTCCATTATCAGAGATTCTGAACAACAGAGATGCAACTGGTCGAGTGGCAAAGTGGGCAATTGAACTCCTTCCCCTGGACATCAAGTTTGAAGCAAAGAAGGCCATCAAGTCCCAAGCAATAGCTGATTTCCTCGCCGAGTGGATCGAACAACAACTTCCGGCCCAAATCCACTCAGAGCATTGGACCATGTTCTTCAATGGGTCCAAGATGCTGAATGGTTCCGGTGCTAGGGTGGTGTTGGTATCCCCCCGCGATGACAAACTCAACTATGTTCTCCAGATTCACTTTGACTCCTCCAACAATGAAGCCGAATATGAGGCACTTTTGTACGGGTTGCGTATGGCCATTTCACTCGGCGTCCGTCACCTCATGGTCTATGGCGACTCAGATTTGGTGGTCAATCAAGTAATGAAGGAGTGGGATGTCAGAAGCCTAGCTATGACTGGTTATTGCAATGCAATGAGAAAGCTAGAAAGGAGATTTGAGGGATTGGACCTCCATCACATCCCTCGACTGAAAAATCAAGCGGCCGATGATCTGGCAAAGATAGGCTCCAAGAGAGAAGCCATCCCCAGTAATGTGTTCTTGGAGCACATTCATACACCTTCAGTTCAAGAAGATCCCTTCACAGAAGAGCCCCCACAGCCGAAGAGTGCCACTGATTCGACTGAAATCGAGATTCCAGCCGTAGTCGATTTGATTATGGAGGTTTTGGTCATCATCCCTGATTGGACAGTACCATATATCCCATACATTCTTAGAAGGGAACTCCCAGAAGATGAAGAAGAGGCTCGACAGATCGTCCGTCGATATAAAGCCTTTACTGTGATCAGAGGACAGTTGTTCAGAGAAAGTGTGACTGGAGTTTGCCAGAAATACTTAACGCCTGAAGAAGGTCGAGTGATCCTCAATGACATTCACTCGCGAACCTATGTCATCATGCGTCCTCTCGGACCATTGTGGACAAAGCATACCGAGCGGGATTTTACTGGCCACGGCCAAATGCGATGGCAAAAGAAATAGTCGACAAATGTGAAGGTTGCCAGTTTTACTCCAACATGTCTCACAAGCCTGTGTCGGCCCTGAAGACCATCCCACTCATCTGGCCCTTTGCTATTTGGGGGTTAGATATGGTTGGACCTCTAAGGTCTGGTAGGAGTGGATTCACTCATGTGCTTGTAGCAGTCGACAAGTTCACCAAGTGGATTGAGGCCAAGCCTATCAAGAACCTTGATGCCACCACTGTCGTTAGCTTCATCAAAGAGATAACATTCAGATATGGTGTTCCACACAGCATCATCACTGACAATGGATCAAACTTCGATTCTAATGAGTTCAGAACTTTCTATGCTTCACAAGGTACTCGAGTCGACTATGCCTCAGTCGCCCATCCCCAGTCGAATGGACAAGCTGAAAGAGCAAATGGATTAATTCTAAAAGGACTGAAATCCCGACTGATGCATGACCTCAAACACGCAGCAGGAGCCTGGGTCGACGAACTTCCATCAGTATTGTGGGGATTGAGGACAACTCCTAATCGGTCGACTGGGAGAACCCCATTTTTCTTGGTTTAGGGAGCCGTAGCTGTACTTCCGAGTGAATTGCTCCACAATGCGCACCGAGTCGAACTTTTCTCAGAGGAAGAAGCAGAACAAGCACGACAGGATGCAGTTGATCTCTTGGAAGAAGAAAGAGAGATGGCCTTCATCCGATCAGCCATCTATCAGCAAGACCTGCGTCGATTCCATGCCAGAAATGTGAGGGGTCGAGCATTTCAAGAGGGAGACTTGGTTCTCTGAGTGGATCAGCAGAAACCACAAAAGCTTGCTCCCTCTTGGGAAGGCCCCTTCGTTGTCACTAGATTGCTCCACAATGGAGCGTACCACCTCTATGACGTCGAGCACAAGAAAGACGAGCCGCGCGCTTGGAATGCGAAGCTGCTCCGCCCCTTTTATACCTAAACACTCAGTCTATTGAGATGTAATAAGAAGCACCTTTGTAGTTTGTTTATCAAAAACAAGAGTTTTTACAGTCTTCTGGAAATGAATGTCGATTTCTTTCGTTTGTTTCTAAAATGCCCCAGTGGGTGGCTTAGCTGCGAAACCGTTTCGCCTAAGTTGAAAAAATCCTACCGAGTGATGAGCAAGTCTCTCACTCGGGGGCTTAGCTACAGTCCAGTACTCGCCTAAGTTAAAAAAATCCTACCGAGTGGTGAGCAAGTCTCTCACTCGGGGGCTTAGTTGCAGTCCAGTACTCACCTAAGTTGAAAAAAATCCTACCGAGTGATGAGCAAGTCTCTCACTCGGGGGCTTAGCTACAATCCAGTACTCGCCTAAGTTGAAAAAATCCTACCGAGTGATGAGCAAGTCTCTCACTCGGG
>NC_041390.1:160427162-160473905 GCF_002162155.2 Triticum dicoccoides | reverse complement strand
AATCCTCTCCACAGAGTTGCGCCACAAGTAAAATGTCCGCTCCATCCCTATTCGCAAGGACAATGAGGTGCAGATCGACTGTAATCCTCTCCATGGAGCTGCGCCACATGTACAATGTCCGCTCCATCCCTATCTGCAAGGACGACGAGGTGCAGGTCGACTATAATCCTCTCCACGGAGCCGCGCCACAAGTACAATGCCCGCTCGATCCCTATCTGGAAGGACGACGAGGGGCAAGTCGACTGAGATATCTCCCTCAGGCGACGCATTCCCAAAAAAATTCCAAGTGAAGATTAAGTTCCACTCGAAGGCAAACTCAAGCACATGCAGAAGATAAACCAATATCAAATAAAATCTCAACAGTTTCAGAATGAAGATAAAAGTACTCGGGCACCAGGCCCGAAGGAGTTTAACGGTTACAAAAACCACTCGGCATTCCGAGGCAAATTTAAAGCAAGTTTAAGTATCAAGTTTGTTCATTCGGCAGGAGGAGGACTTGCAGGCTCGACGAACTCATCCAAATCAATCCCATCCGCGATCCGAGTGGCAGCAGCAATAAAAGTCTCCATGAAGGACTGGAAGTCGTGCCTTTTTGTGCTGGCAGCCTTGATCGCTGCCAACTTCTCCTCTCGAGCTTCTCAGCAGTGGACTCTGACCAGTGACAGAGCCACGTCAGCACCACATCGGGCAGAGGACTTCTTCCATTCCTGCACTCGACCAGGGATCTCGTTGAGTCAAGCCATCAAAGACTCGAGATCATTCTGAAGCTTTGCCCTTGGCTAGAGCGATGAGTCGATGTGTGAAACTGCAACCTTCAGACGGGCAAGATAACTTGTAACATTGGTGACGCAAGATTCCAGTCGAAGCACATTCATGGCAGCCTCATCACCAACTGGAGAAAGGATAGGGTCCAAGCCTGTCTCGACCCGTCCAGTATCCTCTTCAAAGTTTTGACAGAACTGCAGAGTCAAGGAGTTAATGAGTCAACTGGTCGGGTCCAACTTGCAAACAGTAAAACAATCGAGTAAAAAAGAGGTACCTTCGAGCATAAGAAAGAGTTTCTTGGCAAGAGCTTTCAGATAAGCCTCCAAATCGTTCCTCCTGCGAGTCATGCTCTCCATCTGGTCGGTTAGAGCCACTTTATCTTTTTTCATATGAGTCGCCTCTCGATTGGATTCAGTGAGAGACGACTTCGGCGTGTTGATTTCTTCCTCCAGTGCTCCGACTGAAGCTAGTTTCTGGTCAGCAAGGGCAGTCTTCTCCCGAGCCTCCTTCTGCGTAGCTGCAAGGTCCAGATCCTTCTTCTCCAGGGGCAGTCTCATTTTCTCTGCAAAATACACATTTAGATCAAACAGAAGAATGAAGAGATAACTTGAGGGATGGTCAAGATAAGCACTTGACAGGCTGTTACCTTCCGTACCAGCGACTTCATCTTGAGCCTTCTTCAAGTTCTGCTGAGCCAACTCTAGGTCAAGGTTGAGTTGAATTTGCTTTCCCTCAAATTCGGCGAACTTGGAGATAAGTGTACAAGATTTATACAACGAGTAAAAGACATGTCAATCGACAAGATCAAAGATTATTTATTTCCGAATGAATAAAACTTCAAGACTACTCAGACCCCAACCGACTACCAAGAGTCGACTGCGGTCTCGGGGACTACACCTAGTGGGTGCACTAAGCGTGCCCCCACAGGTTAAGGTTCCACTCGGCCGGTCCATCCGGGCCGAGTAAAAAAAAGAGAGAAAGAAGTGCTCAAACCCCAACCGATTGCCAGCAGTCGACCGCGGTCTCGGGGACTACACCCAGTGGGTGCACTAAGCGTGCCCCCACTGGTTAAGATTCCACTCGACTGGACCCAATGGGTGTACAATCTCGAAGTGCAAGAAAAGGAAAGATTGTGCGAAGGAAAATATTCGGATAACATATCCTAAAGAACAAATTCAGTCGGAAGTTGATTTACCTGGACATTGGCTCGAAGAGCCGCGCTCGCGTCATAAGCAGCCTGACTGCTTTCGTGCACCGGCTTCACCCGCTCCATCATTATGCCAGCCTGACGAATATCCTCCACAGCGGCGTACGGTTGGCTTTTTGGAACATGATGAGTAGCAAAGAAGGGGACAGACGATCCAGACGCAGCGGCTTGGAGATCCGGGGCATGAGGTTGGATGGTTGAAGCAAGCTCTGGAGCAGTCGATGATGCGGGACACACACTCTACACTGGATCAGCAAAGGTTACAGAAACCTTACTCACATCTTCGGGCCATTGAATTATTCTCTCCGTCGTCGGCTTCGATTGGGATGTCTTGCTAGCTGTTGCCTTCTTCTTCCTGGGCCTCAGCGACACGTCCTCTTCATCATCCGGAAGCTCGATGACATTGGGAGGGGCTGCAAAGACATCAGTCGACCCTAAATGAGTCACCAGAATTCAACCAACTATACAATAGAGAACAAGATCACGAGGATTGTACCCGGGTTGGAGGTGACCGCATCTTCCATGTCCTCATCTTCATACTGGTGGGTGGAAGTCCCAGAAGTAGCAGCACTACAAATTTCAGAATTCAGTCGGTCATGTTTGACGAAATAAGTCGACTCAAATCCAGACTCATGCTAAAACAAGAAGTCAAGTCCAACTAATACCCAGAAGCAATGGGGATGGCCACTTTGATATTCGGCAAGGCCTTTGGCGGTTTGGATGGCGTAGCTTGTTGGGGAACGGAGTAATTTCAAAAAAATTCCTACGCACACGCAAGATCATGGTGATGCATAGCAACGAGAGGGGAGAGTGTGATCTACGTACCCTTGTATACCGAAAGCGGGAGCGTTATGACAACGCGGTTGATGTAGTCGTGCGTCTTCATGGCCCGACCGATCAAGCACCGAAACTACGGCACCTCCGAGTTCTAGCACACGTTCAGCTCGATGACGATCCCCGGACTCCGATCCAGCAAAGTGTCGGGGAAGAGTTCCGTCAGCACGACGACGTGGTGACGATCTTGATGTTCTACCGTCGCAGGGCTTCGCCTAAGCATCGCTACAATATTATCGAGGATTATGGTGGAAGGGGGCACCGCACACGGCTAAGAGAACGATCACGAAGATAAATTTGTGTGTCTATGGGGTGCCCCCTGCCCCCGTATATAAAGGAGTGGAGGAGGGGAGGGCCGACCCTCTCTATGGCGCGCCCTAGGGGAGTCCTACTCCCACTGGGAGTAGGATTCCCCCTTTCCTAGTCCAACTAGGAGTCCTTCCATGTAGTAGGAGTAGGAGACAAGGAAGGGGAAGAGGGAAGAGAAGGAAGGAGGGGGCGCAGCCCCTCCACCTAGTCCAATTCGGACTAGGCCTTGGGGGGCGCGCGGCCTGCCTCTCCCTCTCCCCTAAAGCCCAATAAGGACCATATACTTCTTCTCCCGTATTCCCGTAACTCCCCGGTACTCCGAAAAATACCCGAACCACTCGGAACCTTTCCGATGTTCGAATATAGTCGTCCAATATATCGATCTTTACATCTCGACCATTTCGAGACTCCTCGTCATGTCCCCGATCTCATCCGGGACTCCGAACTCCTTCCGTACATCAAAACTCATAAACTCATAATATAACTGTCATCGAAACCTTAAGCATGCGGACCCTACGGGTTCGAGAACAATGTAGACATGACCGAGACACGTCTCCGGTCAATAACCAATAGCGGAACCTGGATGCTCATATTGGCTCCTACATATTCTACGAAGATCTTTATCGGTCAGACCACATAACAACATACGTTGTTCCCTTTGTCATCGGTATGTTACTTGCCCGAGATTCGATCGTCGGTATCTCAATACCTAGTTCAATCTCATTACCCGCAAGTCTCTTTACTCGTTCCGTAATACATCATCTTGCAACTAACTCATTAGTTGCAATGCTTGCAAGCCTTATGTGATGTGCGTTACCGAGAGGGCCTAGAGATACCTCTCCAACAATCGGAGTGACAAATCCTAATCTCGAAATACGCCAACCCAACATGTACCTTTGGAGACACCTGTAGAGCTCCTTTATAATCACCCAGTTACGTTGTGACGTTTGGTAGCACACAAAGTGTTCCTCCGGTAAACAGGAGTTGCATAATCTCATAGTCATAGGAACATGTATAAGTCATGAAGAAAGCAATAGCAACATACTAAATGATCGAGTGCTAAGCTAACGGAATGGGTCAAGTCAATCACATCATTCTCCTAATGATGTGATCCCGTTAATCAAATAACAACTCTTTGTCTATGGTTAGGAAACATAACCATCTTTGATTAACGAGCTAGTCAAGTAGAGGCATACTAGTGACACTCTGTTTGTCTATGTATTCACACATGTATTATGTTTCCGGTTAATACAATTCTAGCATGAATAATAAACATTTATCATGAAATAAGGAAATAAATAATAACTTTATTATTGCCTCTAGGGCATATTTCCTTCAGTCTCCCACTTGCACTAGAGTCAATAATCTAGTTCACATCGCCATGTGATCTAACATCAATAGTTCACATCTTTATGTGGTTAACACCCATAGTTCACATCCATATGTGACCAACACCCAAAGGGTTTACTAGAGTCAGTAATCTAGTTCACATTGCTATGTGATTAACACCCAAAGAGTACTAAGGTGTGATCATGTTTTGCCTGTGAGAGAAGTTTAGTCAACGGGTCTGCCATATTCAGATCCGTAAGTATTTTGCAATTTTCTATGTGTACAATGCTCTGCACAGAGCTACTTTAGCTAATTGCTCCCACTTTCAATATGTATCCAGATGAAGATTAAGAGTCATCTGGATCAGTGCCAAAACTTGTATCGACGTAACCCTTTTACGACGAACCTTTTGTCACCTCCATAATCGAGAAACATATCCTTATTCCACTAAGGATAATTTTGACCGCTGTCCAGTGATCTACTCCTAGATCACTATTGTACTCCCTTGCCAAAATTAGTGTAGGGTATACAATAGGTCTGGTACACAGCATGGCATACTTTATAGAACCTATGGCCAAGGCAAAGGGAATGACTTTCATTCTCATTCTATTTTCTGCCGTGGTCGCGCTTTGAGTCTTACTCAATTTCACACCTTGTAACACAGGCAAGAATTCTTTCTTTGGCTGTTCCATTTTGAACTACTTCAAAATCTTGTCAAGGTATGTACTCATTGAAAAAAACTTATCAAGCGTCTTGATCTATCTCTATAGATCTTGATGCTCAATATGTAAGCAGCTTCACTGAGGTTTTCTTTGAAAAAATCCTTTCAAACACTCATTTATGCTTTGCAGAATAATTCAACATTATTTCCGATCAACAATATGTCATACACATATACTTATCAGAAATGCTGTAGTGCTCCCACTCACTTTCTTGTAAATACAGGCTTCACCGCAAGTCTGTATAAAACTATATGCTTTGATCAACCTATCAAAGCGTATATTCCAACTCCGAGATGCTTGCACCAGTCCATAGATGGATCGCTGGAGCTTGCATATTTTGTTAGCACCTTTAGGATTGACAAAACCTTCTGGTTGCATCATATACAACTCTTCTTTAAATCCATTAAGGAATGTAGTTTTGTCTATCCATTTGCCAGATTTCATAAAAATGTGGCAATTGCTAACATGATTTGGACAGACTTAAGCATCTCTACGAGTGAGAAAATTTCATCGTAGTCAACACCTTGAACTTTGTCAAAAACCTTTTTCGACAAGTCTAGCTTTTTAGATAGTAACACTACTATCAGCGTCTGTCTTCCTCTTGCAGATCCATTTATTTTCTATGGCTTGCCGATCATCGGGCAAATCCATCAAAGTCCATACTTTGTTCTCATACATGGATCATATCTCAGATTTCATGGCCTCAAACCATTTCGCGGAATCTGGGCTCATCATTGCTTCCTCATAGTTCGCAAGTTCGTCATGGTCTAGTAACATGACTTCCAGAACAGGATTACCGTACCACTCTGGTGCGGATCTCACTCTGGTTTACCTACGAGATTCGGTTGTAACTTGATCTGAAGTTACATGATCATCATCATTAGCTTCCTCACTAATTGGTGTAGTAGTCACAAGAACAGATTTCTGTGATGAACTACTTTCCAATAAGGGAGAAGGTACAATTACCTTATCAAGTTTTCTACTTTCCTCCCACTCACTTCTTTCGAGAGAAACTCCTTCTCTAGAAAGGATCCATTCTTAGCAACGAATGTCTTGCCTTCGGATATGTGATATAAGGTGTACCCAATAGTCTCCTTTGGGTATCCTATGAAGACATATTTCTCCGATTTGGGTTTGAGCTTATCAAGATGAATTTTTTTCACATAAGCATCACAACCCAAAACTTTAAGAAACGACAACTTTGGTTTCTTGCCAAAACATAATTCAGATTGTGTCGTCTCAACGGATTTAGATGGTGCCCTTTTTTAATGTGAATGCAGCTGTCTCTAATGCATAACCCCAAAACGATAGTGGTAGATCGGTAAGAGACATCATAGATTGCACTATATCCAATAAAGTACGGTTATGACGATCGGACACACCATTATGCTGTGGTGTTCTAGGTGGCATGAGTTTGTGAAACTATTCCATAATGTTTTAATTGAAGACCAAACTCGTAACTCAAATATTTGTCTCCGCGATCAGATCGTAGAAACCTTATTTTCTTGTCATGATGATTTTCCACTTCACCCTGAAATTATTTGAACTTTTCAAATGTTTCAGACTTATGTTTCATCAAGTAGATATACTCATATCTTCTCAAATCATCTGTGAAATTCAGAAAATAACGATACCCGCCGCGAGCCTCAACACTCATTGGACTGTATACATCAGTATGTATTATTTCTAATCAAGTTTGTTACTCGCTCCATTGTTCCAGAGAACGGAGTCTTAGTCATCTTGCCCATGAGGCATGGTTCGCAAGTACCAAGTGATTCATAATCAAGTGGTTCCAAAAGTCCATCAGTATGGAGTTTCTTCATGCGCTTTACACCGATATGACCTAAACGGCAGTGCCACAAATAAGTTGCACTATCATTATTAACTTTGCATCTTTTGGTTTCAATATTATGATTATGTGTATCACTACGATCGAGATCCAATGAACTATTTTCATTGGGTGTGTAACCATATAAGGTTTTATTCATGTAAACAGAACAACAATTTATTCTCTTACTTAAATGAATAACCGTATTACAATAAACATGATCAAATCATATTCATGCTCAACACAAACACCAAATAACACTTATTTAGGTTCAACACTAATCCCGAAAGTATAGGGAGTGTGCGATGATGATCATATCAATCTTGGAACTACTTCCAACACACATCGTCACCTTGACTTTTACTAGTTTCTGTCTATTCTGCAACTCCCGTTTCGAGTTACTACTCTTAGTAACTGAACCAGTATCAAATGCTGAGGGGTTGCTATAAACACTAGTAAAGTACACATCAATAACATGTATATCCAATATAGCTTTGTTCACTTTGCCATCCTTCTTATCCACCAATTACTTGGGGTAGTTCCGCTTCTAGTGACCAGTCCCTTTGTAGTAGAAGCACTCAGTCTCAGGCTTAGGTCCAGACTTGGGCTTCTTCACTTGAGCAGCAACTTTCTTGCCATTCTTCTTGAAGTTCTCCTTCTTCCCTTTGCCCTTTTCTTGAAACTAGTGGTCTTGTTAACCATCAACACTTGATGTTTTTCTTGATTTCTACCTTCGTCGATTTCAGCATCACGTACAGCTTGGGAATTACTTTCGTCATCCCTTGCATATAGTTCATCATGAAGTTCTACTAACTTGGTGATGGTGACTAGAGAATTCTGTCAATCACTATTTTATCTGGAAGATTAACTCCCACTTGATTCAAGCGATTGTAGTACCCAGACAATCTGAGCACATGCTCACTAGTTGAGCGATTCTCCTCCATCTTTTAGCTATAGAACTTGTTGGAGACTTCATATCTCTCAACTCGGGTATTTGCTTGAAATATTAACTTCAACTCCTGGAACATCTCATATGGTCCATGACGTTCAAAACGTCTTTGAAGTCCCGATTCTAAGCCATTAAGCATGGTGCACTAAACTATTAAGTAGTCATCATATTGAGCTAGCCAAACGTTCATAACGTCTGCATCTGCTCCTGCAATAGGCCTGTCACCTAGCAGTGCATCAAGGACATAATTCTTCTGTGCAACAATGAGGATAAACCTCAGATCACGGATCCAATCCGCATCATTGCTACTAACATCTTTCAACACAATTTTCTCTAGGAACATATCAAAATAAACACAGGGAAGCAACAACGCGAGCTATTGATCTACAACATAATTTGCAAAATACTACTAGGACTAAGTTCATGATAAATTTAAGTTCAATTAATCATATTACTTAAGAACTCCCACTTAGATAGACATCCCTCTAATCCTCTAAGTGATCACGTGATCCAAATCAACTAAACCATGTCCGATCATCACGTGAGATGGAGCAGTTTCATTGGTGAACATCACTATGTTGATAATATCTACTATATGATTCACGCTCGACCTTTCGGTCCCCGTGTTCCGAGGCCATATCTGTATATGCTTGGCTCGTCAAGTATAACCTGAGTATTCTGCGTGTGCAACTGTTTTGCACCCGTTGTATTTGAACGTAGAGCCTGTCACACCCGATCATCACGTGGTGTCTCAGCACGAAGAACTTTCACAACGGTGCATACTCAAGGAGAACACTTCTTGATAATTAGTGAGAGATCATCTTAAAATGCTACCGTCAATCAAAGAAAGATAAGATGCATAAAAGATAAACATCACATGCAATCAATATAAGTGATATGATATGGCCATCATCATCTTATGCTTGTGATCTCCATCTTTGAAGCACCGTCGTGATCACCATCGTCACCGGCGCGACACCTTGATCATCATCGTAGCATCGTTGTCGTCTCGCCAATCTTATGCTTCCATGACTATCGCTACCGCTTAGTGATAAAGTAAAGCATTACAGCGCAATTGCATTGCATACAATAAAGCGACAACCATATGGCTCCTGCCAGTTGCCGATAACTTGGTTACAAAACATGATCATCTCATACAATAAAATTTTAGCATCATGTCTTGACCATATCACATCACAACATGCCCTGCAAAAACAAGTTAGACGTCCTCTACTTTGTTGTTGCAAGTTTTACGTGGCTGCTACGGGCTTAAGCAAGAACCAATCTTACCTACGCATCAAAACCACAACGATAGTTTGTCAAGTTGGTGCTGTTTTAACCTTCGCAAGGACCGGGCATAGCCACACTCGGTTCAACTAAAGTTGGAGAAACTGTCACCCGCTAGCCACCTTTGTGCAAAGCACGTCGAGAGAACCGGTCTCGCGTAAGCGTACGCGTAATGTCGGTCCGGGCCGCTTCGTCCAACAATACCGCCGAACCAAAGTATGACATGCTGGTAAGCAGTATGACTTATATCGCCCACAACTAACTTGTGTTCTACTCGTGCATATAACATCAACACATAAAACCTAGGCTCTGATACCACTGTTGGGGAACGTAGTAATTTCAAAAAAATTCCTACGCACACACAAGATCATGGTGATGCATAGCAACGAGAGGGGAGAGTTTGATTTACGTACCCTTGTAGACCGAAAGCGGAAGCGTTATGACAATGCGGTTGATGTAGTCGTGCGTCTTCACGGCCCGACCGATCAAGCACCGAAACTACGGCACCTCCGAGTTCTAGCACACGTTCAGCTCGATGACGATCACCGGACTCCAATCCAGCAAAGTGTCGGGGAAGAGTTCCGTCAGCACGATGGCGTGGTGACGATCTTGATGTTCTACCGTCGCAGGGCTTCGCCTAAGCACCGTTACAATATTATCGAGGATTATGGTGGAAGGGGGCACCGCACACGGCTAAGAGAACGATCACGAAGATCAACTTGTGTGTCTATGGGGTGCCCCTGCCCCCGTATATAAAGGAGTGGAGGAGGGGAGGGCCGGCCCTCTCTATGGCGCGCCCTAGGGGAGTCCTACTCCCACCGGGAGTAGGATTCCCCCTTTCCTAGTCCAACTAGGAGTCCTTCCATGTAGTAGGAGTAGGAGACAAGGAAGGGGAAGAGGGAAGAGAAGGAAGGAGGGGGCGCAACCCCTCCCCTAGTCCAATTCGGACTAGGCCTTGGGGGGGGGGGGCGCGGCCTGCCTCTCCCTCTCCCCTAAAGCCCAATAAGGCCCATATACTTCTTCTCCCGTATTCCCGTAACTCCCCAGTCCTCCGAAAAATACCTGAACCACTTGGAACCTTTCCGATGTTTGAATATAGTCGTCCAATATATTGATCTTTATGTCTCGACCATTTCGAGACTCCTCGTCATGTCCCCGATCTCATCCGGGACTCCGAACTCCTTCGGTACATCAAAACTCATAAACTCATAATATAACTGTCATCGAAACCTTAAGCATGCGGATCCTACGGGTTCGAGAACAATGTATACATGACCGAGACACGTCTTCGGTCAATAACCAATAGCGGAACCTGGATGCTCATATTGGCTCCTACATATTCTACGAAGATCTTTATCGGTCAGACCGCATAACAACATACGTTGTTCCCTTTGTCATCGGTATGTTACTTGCCCGAGATTCGATCATCGGTATTTCAATACCTAGTTCAATCTCGTTACCCGCAAGTCTCTTTACTCGTTCCGTAATACATCATCTTGCAACTAACTCATTAGTTGCAATGCTTGCAAGCCTTATGTGATGTGCATTACCGAGAGGGCCCAGAGATACCTCTCCGACAATCGGAGTGACAAATCCTAATCTCGAAATACGCCAACCCAACATGTACCTTTGGAGACACCTGTAGAGCTCCTTTATAATCACCCAGTTACGTTGTGACGTTTGGTAGCACACAAAGTGTTCCTCCAGTGAACGGGAGTTGCATAATCTCATAGTCATAGGAACATGTATAAGTCATCAAGAAAGCAATAGCAACATACTAAATGATCGAGTGCTAAGCTAACGGAATGGGTCAAGTCAATCACATCATTCTCCTAATGATGTGATCCCGTTAATCAAATAACAACTATTTGTCTCTGGTTAGGAAACATAACCATCTTTTATTAACGAGCTAGTCAGGTAGAGGCACACTAGTGACACTCTGTTTGTCTATGTATTCACACATGTATTATGTTTCTGGTTAATACAATTCTAGCATGAATAATAAACATTTATCATGAAATAAGGAAATAAATAATAACTTTATTATTGCTTCTAGGGCATATTTCCTTCATAGCTTTCGGTTGCTTCGACGCCTTTTCAGTCGGCGCCGGAGAAGACGTTCAAGGGTGCCTCGATGACTGCCCAGTTTGCACGGTCGATTTGCCGCGGGCACTTGCTGGATCGTGAGAAAGTTTGGATCGTTTTACCCTACGAGGAGGAGAGTCGACCTCTTCTTATTCACTCGGGTCGTCGCTGTCCTCGTCCTCTTCGTCGTCAGAGTGCCACTTGCCGCTTTCACCTCCACTCGCCTCCCCCTCTGGGTCCTGCTCCTGCTCTCCGTTGGGCATCGAGTACATCTCAGTCAAGGCCTAGAAGACAACAACCAAGATAGGTGATAGTCGGATAACAGCAAACAGCTAATTGATAAATCAAGAAGACACTCGACCACTTGGAGTTATACCTTGTCGGTTTCGTATGAGTGCTTGAGCGGAGGAATCCTCCGAGATCCCCTAAGGTTGTCCTTGTTGCCAGTGATGCTCTTCAGCCACCCTTCCAACGTGGCATCATCGACTTCCTCTGGATGGATCAGAGTGGTGTCATCGGTGCCCGAATACATCCACATCGGATGGTCACGAGCTTGAAGGGGTTGGATGTGTCTCCTGAGGAAGACCTCCAACAGATCCATACCGGTTACCCCGTCATGGACAAGCTGAACTACTTGCTCAAGCTGCACTTCCATGTCAGGACCCCGACTCGATGTCACATCGATCTAGCTGGTAACACCTCATATCACTTTGCGGCCTCACGCACGGTATTCCCACGGGTGTCGCCTTACCTTTTCCCGGGACCGTTTGCGCCTTTTGGCTCACGTATATGATAGTGTCGCTAGCATCCATATGATAAAGAGCCCGGGCTGACATGACTAGTCGTAAACCCAAAGTGGCACAGACTTACAAGGACAGGCATCCATGACCCAGCTTCGAACGTGTCGGTCATCAGCAAGTGGGTCCGGGCTGTAGCACTGGGCTAACAGGACTCCGGTAAACCGGGCTGTAGCGGGCTAACAGGACTCCGGTACTCAAAGCGTGACATTTCCCCGAAGGGACAGACACAGGAACGAAGAAGGACACATGCCGGCCAGCCTAAGTGTTCCAGAGCGGTAGCAAGCTACCATGGCTCAGCGGTAACACTAGGAGACATTTCCCGGTAAGAGAGGCTACTAAAGATAAACAACTAGATAGTCAGATCCCACACATACCAAGCATTTCAGTCATACACACAATATGCTCGATATGTGCAAATACAACGAAGCATCACAACATGACTCTACGACACAAGTACTTTATTTAAGGCTCAGTGAGCCATACATAACATACACAAAGGTACGGGTCTCACGACCCCACATACAAGTCATACAGTCATACAAAACAGCAGCGGAAGTAGCTTGTCTGGGTACAGACAACTAGTAAAATAAAAGAGGCTTGGAAAGCCTAGCTATACTACGTGGTCCTTCACAAGCTCAGGGTCACCACCTGGGTCTTTAGCCTATTCGTTGATGTCAACGTCTACATAGAACCCATCAGAAGGGGTTGCAGCGTCTTCTGTAAAAATGTAGATTATAGCAACATGAGTACAAAGGTACTCAGCAAGACTTACAACAGATCCTACATACATGCATAGTATCAAGAAGGGTTGGTGGAGTTATTGCAGCAAGCCAGCTTTGACTCTTGGCTAGGCTATCCTACGATACTCCAACTTGAAATGGTTTTGCGCACACGAGTCCACTACTCACCAATTCAATACACTACCGAGGATCCACCTCCGTCTTCCTACGGAAGAGCCATCCTCGGCACTCACACTTATCTTGAGGCTTTTAACAGTTTCCATTTACTTGTCTATGAACTGTATAGGCAACCAAGTAGTCCTTTACCGCGGACGCGGCTATTCGAATAGATTATGATAACCCTGCAGGGGTGTACTTATTCATACATGTTTCCACCACTTAGCGTCTGCACACGACATGTGCTCGGCAGACTTCAAGCGAAAGCCGACATGGGTGTAGACCACGACCTACCTAAACACTTAAGCCTCTAGTCCAGGTTTATCGCCTATTCAGGTTCCATCCGCAGGGAGTCCGGCCGAGGTTTCCCATACGGCCCCGAACGATGTGAACAGGGTTCCCGAGATACCTAACGGGTATTCGGTACACCCGGCCACGTACCTACCGCATCACAGCCCACCCCTATGGTCAGCGCTGTCCACGGCCTCCAGTAGGCTACAAACACCAGAAACTACTTGCAACTCCTGGACAGAGAGCTAGGGTGAATAAGAAGTCGAGCGGGGTCATATTTCAGGGCCCAATGCATGGTAGTAGCTGTATCTTAAATCACGCATACAGATCTCAGTGCTTAAGGTCGGCTTCAATGAAACAACCCACCATGTACTCCTACATGGCCTCTCATCGATACCTTTACCAAATCGTGTTCACCACACCACTTTCATTACCGACATAATCATTTCACTCTAGCCATCACCCAGATGAACCAGACCTGACACGACTCTAAGCATAGCAGGCATAGCAAGGTAGGAACAACACATACATATGGCTCAATCAACTCCTACACATGCTAGTGGGTTTCATCTAGTTACTGTGGCAATGACAGGTCATGCAGAGGAAATGGGTTCAACTACCGTAGCACACAGCAGTTTGAAACGCGTTGTCTTAATGCAGTAAAAGAGAGCAGGAGCGAGAACATGGGATTGTATCGATATGATCAAATGGTTGGTTGCTTGCCTGATGGTTCGATGCACTGATACGGTTCTTCGCTAGGGTAATCAGGGTACTCTTCGGGGACAGAACCTGCCGCAGAGAGCACCGATTCACAAACATTACCAAACAGTATGCAACAATATGATGCATGCATGAAACATGGCAATATGAGTGTGTTGGGCTAATGCAACTAAAACCAGGGGTGTTTGAACAAATTTGAATCAAGGATTCAAATTTCAAATTCAAATATGGCCTTTTAAAGTGCCTTTCCTTGTTCTGCTTAAAACATCAATTTAACTTGTTTGATCATGCATGAAAATAGTACAGATGGATAGATTGGATTTTTCTGATCATTTTTCATATATAATTTGTCCAATTTGGAGTTACAGAATAAAAGTTATGAATTTTGAAGTTTAAATAATATTCTGGAATTTCCTGATTTAATTTAATTCCAGAAATATAATTATTGCGTCAGCATGACGTCAGCATGACGTCAGTGGTCAACTGTGGCTGGCTGAGGTCAAACCTGACGTGTGGGGCCCACACGTCAGTGACAGGGGGGGTTAAACAGGATTAAATTAATCCTAATTAGGGGTTAGTGGCGCTGGGGCCCACTGTCAGTGTCAGGGGGGGTTGACTAACAATAGTTAGCGCTAACCTAACCACCTGGCCGACATGGCCCACGCGTCAGTGACCCTGGGGGGTCAAACCCCAGGTCGGACAAGTCAAACCCCACCGGCGACATGACGCCGGCGAGGCTCGAGACGGCGGCGAAAGTGCTTTTTGCCATTCCGGCAACCAAATGGACGGCGGAAGGCATCTACATGTTGCTGAGGTTGAGCCGCGACTATTGGTGGTGGTGGTTGGGCTCGGGGTGGCCGGAGTTGACGGCGGCGAGCTCGGCTGCGGCGGCCGGAGTTCGGGTGCGGTCGGGATCAGTGTTGCAGGGGGTTTGGGGAGGCGTTGGTGCGTGCTGCGTGCTCCTGGTGAGGTGGGGAGCACGATGGTGTGCTCGGTTGGGCGCTACGGCGACCGTGGCCACGACGGCGACATCGCCGGCGGCGTGGAGCTCTCGGCCGAGGTGGGGCTAGGGCCTAGAAGTCGAAAGAGACCAGGGAAGAAGGGGGAAACGATCCGGGGGCTCACCGCGGAGCTGCAGGGATGGTTAGCGGGCTCGGGGACGCGCTGGTGACGGTGAATTCGACGGCGACGACGGTCGGAGCCCGAAGAGGGGAACGGCGATGTGGCGGCGATGCAGGGCTTCCGGGGACCCGTGGAGCGGTGGGGAGGAAGAGGGAGTCGAGGCGGAGCTTCTGAGCTAGTCGGGGGAGCGAGGGGTGGCCGGAGACGATGGCTATGGCGAACGGCGGCGACGGTGGTGTTCGGCCGTGAGAGAGAGAGAGCGAGGGAGAGGAGAGGAGAGCCGGGGGAGAGTGAGAGAGAGCAGGGGGAGAGGCGTGGCGTCATCCAGGGCGTCGAGCGAGGAGGGGAGGGCAGGCAAGCAGGCGAGCAGGTGGCGTGGCGCGGTGGCGTGCGCGCGCGCCGGCCACACTCCCCTCCCTCTGTCGGGACGAAGACGACAGAGGAGGGAGGTGGGCTGGGCCGGCTGCTGGCTGGGCCAGCCAGCTGGCTGGGCCGCACAGGGAGGAGCCCAGGTAAGCTTCTCCCTTTATATATTTTTCTGTTTTCTGTTTTTCTAATACTTCTGCAACTTTGTTGAATTAAATAAAATACCTAGGCTAGTTCAAAAATCACCAAACTATTCCTGGCCCATAGTTGGATTATTTCCAACATGAAACATTTTAGTTTGGAGATATTTGAGCATTTAAATATTTTATATTATTTTAAATGCCCAAATTCAAATATTTATGATTTAATTCAAAAACCCTAGGATGGCCTAGGAAAATGTGCACCATTTTTGGCAGAGGTTCTGAACCAAGACAAAAATGATGGGCATTTTAGAAGGGCATTTCAGGTTCATTGAAAAATTATTTTAGTAACCCTAGTTGGTTTCAGAGGGGACTGGGGGTTCTGTCATCCCCATTTCAAGTTTCTGATGAAAGAGTAAACATGATGCAACACTCTAATGCATGACTAGCTAGGTTGTGACATTCCACTTGCGCCTTCTCCTCTGGGATCACTTTCAAAGCAGAGGGCTTCTCCACTCGGCCCATGGAAAAGGGGGGAAGTCCAGTCAATTGACCGGGAGTCGGTTGGTCCTTGCAATAGAACTAGGTCGACTGCCACCCTCGGACCGACTCAGGAAGGATCATGGTTGGGATAGTACTTTTACTCCTCATCTGAATCCCAGGACCCTCGCACATCTAAATCACTTGCGTCCTCTCATCACTCGGGTTGGGCTTCTTGACCGACTGAGAACAGCATGTGAATATGTGCTTGAAGAGCCCCCAGTGTGGCCGACAGCCCAGGAAGCTCTCACACATGGACACAAAAGCAGCGAGGTACACGATGGTATTCGGAGTAAAGTGGTGAAATTGCGCCCCGAAGAAGTTCAAAAAACCTCGAAAGAATGGGTGAGGAGGCAAGGAAAACCCGCGGTCGACGTGAGTAGCGAGGAGAACATGCTCACCCTCCTTTGGCTGTGGCTCGGTCTCGTTCCTCGGGAGTCACGTCGATTCGTGGGGGACCAGTCCTCCCTCAACCAGGTCGTCGATGTCGTCCTGACGGATTGTCGAGCGAATCCAGTCACCCTGGATCCAGCCCGGCGGCAGGCCGACCCTCAAAGAAGATCCGCCCCGGCCAGACTTCTTCCCCTTCGCCTTCGTCGTCGCCTTCTTCATGCGCTCCAATGCCAGCGTCTTCTCCTTCCCCATCGCGGCGAGCAGAGCTTGAACGGGGCAGCGGCACTGGAGCAGGAGCAGATGCAGTGGAGAGAACTGAGAGGGAAAGAGAAGAACGAAGGCGCACTGTTCAAAGAAAACCCCGGCCCGACGCCTTATATGGGGCCGCTTCTGAGTGGCTGACCTGTGGGTCCGGACAACCCGATCAAATCCCGCAACAGTCACGCGTGAGGTACGTGGCGAAAAAGGTGGCGCAGTGATCGAGGCAGCCGCACCTAATCCCTTCCGATTACTGCGGCCTCCCTCGTATCGCACGCTTCCCCAAAATCCAAATCCCATGATATCCGCGCGCAACAGAGCAATCTGTCACACGGAATATCCTCTCCATACCAGCACTCAAGACATCACAGTAAAGTTCACTCGGCAGATTCAAGAATGGATCAAGGTGACTAAAAAGGAGTTGATACCATTATGGTTGTTCGCTTGGTCACGATAAGTCACCACCGGAGCGCAAAAATTGAATCGGAGAAATTCTCAAGTCCTCCACTCAAGCCCCGAACCATTCGGGGGCTAATGATGAAGCTATTTACCTAGGGTAGGGTCATAGGCCTGACCTAGATTACCTCCCCAAGGACATCACCTTAAAGCCAGCAGCATTCGAAGGGTACCATCATCCACTCGACCAGAGACATTCCACTCGAAAGAATCAATGTCACTCGACCGTCACAGAAGTTACTTGACAGAGAGAAGATCTGAGGCCACTCTGCACAGCAACGGTCGAGCGTTTACTCATAGCCTTAACTACCATTTATAACATTTTAATACAGACATTCTTTATAATGCTCCACCTTTATGTACATTAAACCCCGCATAACGGAGGGGACCTGGGCTCCTGGCGCATTCTATATAAGCCACCCTCCTCCTCCAGGTCTGGGGTTTGCATCTTTTGTAAACATACACACGCTTTTAATCCAGTCGACCACCTCAGGGCATCAAGACGTAGGGCTATTACTTCCTCCGAGAAGGGCCTGAACTCGTAAACTCGTGTGTACAACTACTCCATAGCTAGGATCTTGCCTCCTCATACCTACCCCCATTCTACTGTCAGCCTTAGAACCACGACAGGGGGCGGTGAGGCCTCTGCGGCATCACAACCGGCCACGGGAGGCAGGAGCACGCGACACGACCGGCGCTGGTTTGGGCGGCTGGAGCAAGAAGAACAGAGGTTGAAGAAGCACTACGACCGTTGGATGGACATTATACAGTCGCTGGAGCTAGAACCGTTCATATATTGTCTAAGTTCACAAAGGCCTCCGTCCCCGTCAACTTAGTCGGCCCACAAGTCAGCCTCCCACTATGGTGGGTCCTAGCTGGCAGGGTATTCATTTTTGTGCGCAGTAAGGAGGCACTTCCTTGCATGCGAAGATATAGTTGGTGGGTCCGACCTGTCAGCGGAGGGATCTTTTTTCGCGAAATACAGAGGCCCTTCCGGCGAGTCCCAGATGTGAGGTGGAGGAATCATTATTTTACGCTTAATAAGGAGGCATTTCCTTGTGTGCGGCCGTGGACCCAACTGTCAGCCTCTCCACGTACAGTCCACTTCCGATGGATGTCGTTCGGTGACCACGTTAACCACGCTGCACCGAGAGCACCAAGGCGGTGGACGACAGCGACGCCTACGAAGGGAACGCCACGGAGCCGGGGAAGACACGGCAGTGGCTGCCCACGCGGTGGAGAGTACAAGGGTTGACTAGTTCGGCTGCCATCGCTGGAAAATAACAGGAGGTGTGGGTGAGTAGAGGGATAGACAGGCCAGGGATGCGAGTATATGATGGGGCCGTGAGGCCAGCCCGGCAGCACAGCCGGCCACGGGAGGCAGGAGCACGCGGTTCCGACGGTGCTGGTTTGGGCGGCTGGGGCAGGAAGATCAGAGACCGAAGAAGCATGATCGCCGTTAGATTGACATGTAATGGTCTGACGCTGGTAGAGTCGATTGTTGACTAAGTTTCTTTTTTGAGAAACCATGTGTACGCATTAACTTAGTAGGCCCACAAGTCAGCCTCCAAATCTGTGGTAGACAACATAGAGCCCATTTGCTATTTTTTAATAATTTGCAGCCCATTTGCTAATTCTTAAGTAATTTATTACAACCTATTTTCAGCCCAGGACCGCGGTCAAAAAGTTCAACCTTATTTTGCATATTTCGGTGGAGTCCAAACTTTTGTAATCCCGAAATGATGAACATTTTTTGAGAACTTATTGATTTGCCAAAAAATCGTTTTGTTTTTGTAAGAAAATAAGACGTGGGACAATTGAGTTAGTTGTGACGCCCCAAGACCGGAGCTTCATGTGCCTTCCATGATTTCCAGGTTTCATCGTGTGAGTTGTTTGGTTCGTTGCATTCATCTTTGCATTTTTGCATTGCATCATGTCATCATGCCATCAGGTCATTAATCTTTGCAACTCAGCTAAATAAATTGCATGGATTTTCGGTCCATTTAAATCGAGGGAATTCACATGGTGAGTTCTCTTTATAACATATTCTCTCGATATTTAGAGAGCTATAAGAAATATTCCATTAATTTGGAATTATCCATAGCACACTTGCATTTCAGTTCCATGCCTCTTCTGCTTCAAGTTTCACTTCCAAACCTTGCCGATAATTGTTTCTCCATTTATCGAGGCCCTGTCTAATTTCTCAACATTTTTGGCCACTCCTAAATCCTAGTCTACATTCAACTCCTTTGAGGCAAGTTAAATAATTTTGGATTCAACTTCGCCTATTTTGCTGGAACCACTTTTGTTGGGTTGGAAATATTCCATAAAGCCTTACAAAAATATCCCACCATTGTATTCTTCTCCATGGCCTCTTCTCTTGATTCTATTGGTCTCTCTCTTTTTTTCTTTTTTCTGTAAGGAGATTATGAAGAGAGAGGGGAGCAGTGCATAGAAGAAGCCTGCTTAAGGCCCACCTGCGGCCTGACCTAGCCAGCCCGAGGCCCATCTCTCTCTCCCCTCTAACCCTAGAGCCCAATCCCATACTCCCTCATTCCCTCACCGCCGCCAGAAGCCATCTCCCCCGCTCGATCCCCTCCTTCGCATCGCTAGGGAGAGGAGCGAGAGCTCGTGCTCGATCCCACAGCCCTCCAGGCTCCTCCCGTGGCGCCCACACCCCTCTTTCTCCTCCATCATGGTTTCTCCTCCCCCAGCTTTCGTCATCCGCTCGAGAAGAGCTCGCGGCTGCCCGACGTCGGAGCTCCCCCTGCCGCCCAAGTACCTCCCCGCCTCCGGCCATGGTGCCCGCACCAGGACCCTGCAGGTCTTCGCCCCTTCATGCGAGCCTCCTCCCAGCGCCCCCTTCTCCTCCGCCATCGGCCGGCCACCAGCGAGGTTCCGTCTTCGAGTCGTCCAGCCATCTTCTGCCGCGTCTCGGCCTCCTGCCTGAGTCCAGGCCGCTGTTGCGCCTCCTGGCCTCGTCCACACCCCTCCGTCATTCACCACCGGTAGCCTCGACGGTCAGAGAAAGCACGGTGCCACGTGCACCCTCCGAGGGCCATGGACGCCACCCCTCCAAGCCGCAGTTCGGCCAGCGTGCCTACCCACCTCCTCGTCGTCTTGCTGCAGCCCCGCGTTGACTTCCCCTGCTCACAGTAGCTCGTCATCTCCAGCACTGCCCCTGCCTGAGTCAAGTGCCACCAAGTCCTGATGAATGCGCCAAGTCCTCAGCAAGACCTGTTTTTTGTCAAATTCGGCTATGCGGCTGTGGCCTCAGATTTGGACTGCAACCGACAAGTACCCCACCGGCAAGATCACACAGATGCTCGAACAACTATATACCGAAACACCAAGTCCCTTTTCGAACGTGTACGACTACCGTCGACTTCGGATCCATCAAGTTCAACAACGACTGGGTACAACTATCGGCGACCCCGAACGACTACGAAACGTGAACCTCTACTTCCCCTTCAAAATGTGTACCACTACTACCGCCACCCGAACGTCTATAGAACATGTACCAAGACCATCGCTGAAGACCCCGTGGACGTCAAGTTCCGTGCCGTGACCCCGAACATCTACAGACATGAACCACTACTTCCCTCGATGACCCGTGAACAACTATTTCCTCTACGAATTGATCCGCTTCGAAACGCACGCTTCGAAGGTATAACTGCCGAGAACGACCGTCCGAGAACGAATGCTTGTGATGTGTTGTATGAGATGCTCATGGTTGCACCATGTTTGAATTGATCCTTGCACGTTCCTCGTTTCCTTGCCACCGTCATGGGACACCCGATATTCGGGATCATTCCCCGTCACTCTTGCATGTTTCGGACATCCACTTCTCTTTTGCATCGGTATCTCAATCGAGTTACCGGTACCGACACGTTGCCATGGCATCATTTTCGGATTCGTTACCGTGGCACCATTCCTGTTTCGCCGCTGTGGCCCCCTTTTGTTCCGCCATGGCGACAAATGCTTCATAATATGCTCATGTC
Source organism: Triticum dicoccoides (assembly GCF_002162155.2). Classification (NCBI taxonomy): domain Eukaryota; kingdom Viridiplantae; phylum Streptophyta; class Magnoliopsida; order Poales; family Poaceae; genus Triticum; species Triticum dicoccoides. The sequence goes on along the minus strand of NC_041390.1, from coordinate 160,452,607 downwards.
AACTTTTAACAAAAAATGCATAAAACTTGCACATGTCATCCGCATCATGATAACAACTTTTAAAATGTTTAAATTGTTGTTGCATTAAATTGCTAATGCACATGAGGTTTTATCGGAATTGTTGTTTGATGTTTCCGGCCTCATTTAAAATGCCTAGCTGTGTATTTTACTCATGTTTCACCTCTTGCCATGTTAACCAACATTTAATATTGTTGAGTACCTAACCGGGAGTGAACTAAATAATTGATGTGGTGTTCCGTCAATATGCAACTCGTTGCATATTGGGCTCCACTTAACTTGTAGTTTTGTTTGTGCAGTTTGCCATGCCATGCATACTTAAACCGGACATGCATCATACTTGATTGTGCATCGTGCCATGTTTATGTGATGGTTGTTTACTATGTTGCTTGCTTCTTTTTGGGTTGCTTCGCTCGTTAGCTTTGGTTTCGCTCCGGAGTTGTGAGGATCCGTTCGTCTACGTCTGTTTGCCTTCTTCATGGGCTCGTTCTGCTTCCTTGCGGGATTTCAGGTAAGATGACCATACCCTCGAAATCACTTCTATATTTGCTTGCTAGTTGTTCGCTCTATCGTTATGTCGCGCTACCTACCACTTTTTTATCAAGCCTCCCAAATTGCCATGATAGCCTCTAACCTTTTTTCAACCATCCTAGCAAACCGTTGTTTGGCTATGTTACCGCTTTTGCTCAACCCCTCTTATAGCGTTGCTAGTTGCAGGTGAAGTTGAAGCTAGTTCCATGTTGGAACATGGATATGTTGGGATATCACAATATCTCTTATTTAATTATTTAATGCATCTATATACTTGGTAAAGGGTGGAAGGCTCGGCCTTATGCCTGGTATTTTGTTCCACTCTTGCCGCCCTAGTTTCCGTCATACCGGTGTTATGTTCCTTGATTTTGCGTTCCTTACGCGGTTGGGTGTTATGGGAACCCCTTGACAGTTCGCTTTGAATAAAACTCCTTCAGCAAGGCCCAACCTTGGTTTTAACATTTGCCACCTAAGCCTTTTTCCCTTGGGTTCTGCAGACTCAAGGGTCATCTTTATTTTAACCTCCAGGCCAGTGCTCCTCCGAGTGTTGGTCCAAATTGGGCGATGTCTGGCGCCCCCTGGGCAACCAAGGCCTATGCGAACCCGACGTCTTGCCCATCCGGTGTGCCCTGAGAACGAGATACATGCGACTCCTATCGGGATTTGTCGGCACATCGGGCGGCTTTGCTGGTCTTGTTTTACCATTGTCGAAATGTCTTGTTACCGGGATTCCTAGTCTGATCGGGTCTTCCTGGGAGAAGGAATATCCTTCGTTGACCGTGAGAGCTTGTGATGGGCTAAGTTGGGACGATCGGGGATCTAGCTTTTGAGGTTGTCTTCCTTTATTTTGGTTTCATAATCGGACCTTTGTTTATACTCTGAATGATGTATGATTAACTTGTATTTGTGTGAAGTGGCGACTGTAAGCCAACTCTTTATCCCTTTCTTATTCAGTACATGGGATGTGTAAAGATTACCCCTCTTGCGACAAGCCTACCATGCGGCTATGCCTCTAAGTCATGCCCCGGCACGTGGGAGATATAGCCAAATTGTGGGTGTTACATTGGTTTAAGGGAAAACTAGTGGTAAAAAAATCAGCGCTAGGAGGGAAAACAACAACAAAAATAAGGATGTAAATATGAAAAGGGAATTTTATGTATTTTCAGTATAATGATACGTGTATATGAACTAGTAAAACTATAGGTAGAGATTAGAAAATGGATGTAGGACATGTGTTTCGAGAGGAAAATAGAACTGGGCTGTGTGTTTGATTCAGTAAAAAAACTTCTCACGGATGTTGTAAGACAAAATATAACTAACGCTGGCGGGCCAGAGGCCAGTAGATACCTGCTGGATCTTTGTGCTCCGTTGTCGTCATGGGCTGGGCCTGTTAAAAACAAAACCAAGCCTGCACAATCTACAGCTGTAGCGACCCAACCTCAGACGGTCAAGCCTCTGTGTATCTGTGCCATCCCTGGATCAATATGCTGGCACACACAGTACAACAATGTATATATCAAAGTGCAATCACATGTAAACATAACGTAAAACTACTATATACCTCAACAGTAATAGCGGAAACAAACAAACGGGTGTGGAGTCCCATCAACGCCATCGGTAGGTTGAGTGTAGACCGTAACCCTATGACGTAACTCTTACTCGTCGAAGAAAAAAATCCTGCAACATGATACGTTGCAGCCGTGTAGGTCAGTACATTTAATGTACCGGCAAGATCACAATAAGAGAAAGCAGATTGATAAAACTATTCTATGTGCAATATGGCTTTGTGGCTCTGGGTCTGAGTTTTGTTTGCGTAAATGCTGGTTTTATTTTCCCTACAACAAAGGAATTATCCGGAGTCTGTACTATGGAGTTTTCTATCATGACATGGTTCCGCCAACCGATGTCTCATCACCCAAATCATCTTAGGTTGCCCACAATTAAATTATCAGTCCGGTGTTGAGAGTTCCGAGATAGATCCATGTCCAGAGGCTCAAGTTGTCTGTAACCGGGGACACGGCTAATCGATTAGGTTTTAACCCTCTGCAGAGGTTTGTACACTTTACCCGCAAGATTTGATCCCTCTCTTTATATTCTCGCACTTCAGGGTTTTTGAGAACAAGATGACTGAAACATGGTCTTTCGAATAGTTCCTCTGACCACTATCCGATGCTCATCCAATCCTACCGTAGTTCTACATCTGCTAGCACCGTCCCAGCCAGAGTCACAACTAAGGTCAACCAAGCCAGAGCCCATAGTGACTTGCGGTTGCACATGTAAGCTTCCGGGCATGAAGTATTCTTCCATCTCTTTGAGTCTGGGTGAAGCTTTCCGCAAGATGTCATGGCGCTTCTCCATGCATCCCGGCCAACCACTGGTTTCTTCAGGGTGCCCGTCAACCATCCTTCACCCAGTAGTGTGTATTGAATTCCTGTCTCGAGTCTCATAATATTGAGGTCATGAAGATGCAGTCCTTGCCGATGCCATCATAAAGTTGTCGTCATTGACGTAGAGTCCTCCATTCTCACACCACTCCCAAGCACTCATACCAACCCCGTCTACTATAGCGTAGCATTAAAGTAAATAACGTCCCGGGCTTGGTAGCAGGGAGATGGGTTCCTACCCCATGCATTCTACTCAACTACAAGATTCAATAACTCTACTGGAGGGATTGCTGAAAGGGTGCTACTACATGCAAATAAAACATAGGTATGAAAAACATGGTCAACGTGAACTTGCCTGGTAAGTTTATGAAGATAACAACACTCTCGAAAATAACTTGATAGGACTATACACAACTCCCTGATGAAATCTATAATAACAAACATGACATTCACATAAGCAAGCAATCTAGCAAGCAAATCTAACAACAAAAAAACTCAATAAGAAAACCCAATACAAAACAAATAACACATCGAAAGAACTAATAGGGGAAAACTATAAAGAACCTATTAGGAAAACCTTTTGCCTTATTTACAAAAATAGTTGTCCTAAGCAAAACTTAACAAACAAAGTACTAAACTAATAATTTTAACAGAAAATAAAATTTAAATCAACTAAGTTAACATAAATTATTTTTCATAAAGTTTTACTAGCAAAAGGAAACACATAAAAAGCTAAACTAACACTCCAATTATACTTAAAACAAAACAAGTAAGAAAAAGAAATAAAACATTTTATTTTTCTGTACATAAAAGTACACCCTCTAATACTACAGAAACAAATCTGAAATAAAATATAACCGAGGTGAAAATAGATTTTAAAATAATTAACACAACAGAAAACAATAGCAAGTTAAAAAATAACTAGCACAGTGTTGTTTTCGTGAAAAACTAATTTTAATAAAATATATAAATACCCAAATTAATCCTGCTGCTAGGCAAGGTGAAAACGAAGCCGTGGCAAAAAGAATCGCCTAAAAATATTAATTCTAGCTCATAATATAGCAGAAATACTAATCTGACTAAAACCCATATAAAACAATTTCTAAAACTACAAACATGGCCAAAATCAAAAACTCCAAATAACCTAAGAGATATAGAATTTACGAAACTGAAACTTTTCTGTTTTAAAAACAGAAACGAAAATACAGAAAAAAAACAAACATGCGCTATTGGGCCTATGAGGTGGGCGATCCGTATCTAAACAGCGCTTGGCCGAAAGTTAACAAAACATGCACGCACGTTTAATGAAAAGAAACTGACGAACTGGTTTGATCTAAACCGCGTAAACCGACTAATAGAACCGATCTACTAAAACCGATCTAATATTTTTTGCACTTAATGTTTCAAAAAAAGAAACAAATGGAGGGAGGCGCTCGTTGCTTAAAGAGAGGAGCTCGTTTAGGCAGGGACGTGGATGTCGTCGGGGGCGACGACTTCGGTGACCGGCGGCGGAGACGGCGATGTCCAGTGGATGGGGAACTCCGAGGGGGTCCGATTTTGTGTTGAAGGTGGAGGTTGGGGATGTCCAGGCGAGCGGGGCGACTCGAGAAGCTCCTGTGAACCGAGAGCTCCGGCGACAGTGGACGATGTTGGGGACGAGGTCCCGGTGTTCCCTGGGCGGCGTGGTTATGTCAAATAGATGCACAATCTCGAGGGAAAGTAGAGTATGGAAGGACGGGTCTCGGAAAGCTCACCGTCGATCGGAGTCGAGCGATGAACTCTGCTTGGCCGACCTAGATTGGAACAACGAGGGCGTCGTCTAGAGGTGGTCTTGGGCGTGGGTTTTCAAAGGGAAACGGGAGAGGACGACCTCGGGTATTTATAGGACATGAGGCTTGGGGAAGGGGTGGACTCGGAGTAAGGATCCCATGAAGATCGGGCGCGGCGGCGGCGTCCGGAGCGTGAACGCGTGGGGTTGTGTTCTTCGTGGAGAAGAAGAAAAGAGAGGTGGGGTCCAGATGCCAGGGAAAGAAAGAAGGAAAAAATGAGGGAGAGAGGCGAGTGAGAGAGGTGGTGGAGGCGCTCTGGGAGTTCCTCCCGTGCGTGTGTGCGCTAGCCCTAGCGCTAGCTTGGGCTGGGCCAGCCCGCGCGCCTGGCCTGGCCTGGCGGATTTGTTTTTTCTAATAGCGAGAAAAAAACAAATAAACGCAATATATATAAAATAGAACATATAGGCATATTATATATAAAAAATTTCAAAAAAATATTTTATAAAACATGAACATATTTTAAATGGCAAATAAATTCCACAAAAATTGACATAAAGCAAACAGTGCTACTGTTGCACTAAAATACAAATAAAATTATTTGAAAATACCAAAAGGATTTCAAATCCATTTTTCTCCATTTTTCTATTGTAGGGAATCATTTTACCCTTATTTTGATTTATTTATTTTTTGGAGAAAAATAATTTGACTAAAAGTCAAGTAACTCCTAAGTGGTTTTGAAGTTGAAATTCAAACCACTTCCAAATATTTTCTGTTTTTCCTCATTCAAATATATTTCAAATTTGCCCCTGGTTTGGAGTGTCATATTACTCCTCTCTTTATTTTGCAATGGGTCAGAGGAATTTGAAACTATTAAAATGGGAAGGATTCCAAATGGAATTTCTAAAGTGGTTTAACTCCCCACTCTCTTTCATTTAAACTTTGGAGAAGTCATTTCATCTCCTCTCTTGAAAGTCCTTGAGTGGCATGAAGTTTGCATGAGGTTTCAAATCATTTCAGATGGAAACACTTTTGGGAAAGTCCTTTTATTCCCTCTCATTCAACTTTCAAAAAGTTTCAAATTGCACTCAATTTCACCCAATCATTCACACAACAATCAAACAAACAATCAAAACTATTTATTTAATATAACATTCCAAGATTTAGAATTTTGGGATGTTACAAACCTACCACACTTAAAATGAATCTCGTCCTCGAGATTCGAAGATGCTAGCAAGAAAAGGTTAGGGGTTGGAAGTCTTCCAGGAAATCCATCGACCAGAGAGGTCTGGGGTGCTACCACACTTGAAAGCAATGCTATAGTTCTGACAAAATTCATGTACTCCATATTTTCGGTTGACGGAGTCGGTCTTCTCATATTCTCCGGAATAACTCTTTCACTGGTGCTCTCCCGGTCGGGGCATGACCTTTTCTCAAAATCTTGTGTCCTCTCAATCTTGGTGAGGTTCTTCCGAAGAGTGGGTCTTCATATCTGACAAGTGTGTTGTCAATACTAAGAAACTATCGGAACCTCCTGGCGGTCAACAAGCTATGGCTTCTCTTGCAGGAAAAATGGCTGGGGTTGAATCTCACCGTATATCCTACGATTGGCATCGGTTGCCTGTAAAGGGTTCCATCGTCCTACCATTCTATGGTTTTATGGCTTGACATGTCAACACCCTTCTAAGCTTTTCAAGGCTCTCTGATTTTCCATCAACATATGATAGTTCATGATAGAAGTCTCCGGTATGGGGGCCAATCCATCCCGTACTTGAACCATTACTACATATGCAGACATCGAATCACGTATTCTAACACTTGGGCATACTCACAAGCATTGCAGAATTTCTCTTGTCGACGAACTGAGTTAGAATAAATCCATTGTTTCTGCAAGCTGAACAAGACATCTAACGTTTCTTCACAACTCTCGGGTTTTCATATCCTCCTAAAAATGTTGGCTGATTAACTCAGAGTTTTCTTCCAAAATATCTACCTTCAGCAAGAGTGTGCTTGCTTCTTATTAACTCATGGGCCTGTGGGTTATGGCCCACTTCAACTCTTGTACAAATTTAACTCATCCTTTCAAGGATTATCATTCCGTATTCCAACATTACATCTCCTTTAAATCCAATAGTATTTCTTCCTTCATACCCTTGTGGTGACGATCATACAAAACTCCAACTTATTTGGTCCAGCTCCCTTCTATGGACCATCATGAATAACACATTTATTTCTTCATTGATCATGTGGCTTTATGGAGTACTACCACACCTAAAATGAAATGCACTAGTTTATCCATAAATCATATTATTTTCATATCAAATCTTTTATTACATCCTTAACCATTTTTCGTAAATCCAAATTCCAAAAAGTACTTTATGACAAATGCTGCCACCCACATGGTTTGGTATGGTCAGGCATTACTTCCAACTTTATTAATTTTTCCTCCTTGAGGACTCTTCAGTCCCACTGGAATTGTGCGACATGCGCCTTGAAATCTTCAATCTTCTGTTTCATCATGGTGGCCTTGAGCTTCATCTCCATCATCTCTGCATGCACTTCACTTAGGTATTCCTGAGTATAACGGAGTCTTGCTTCAAGTATTTCTCCGATCTGGCGTATTGCTTCCATGGCTGCTTCACGAACAGCATCGAAGAAAGTTGCTTGTGGTACACGTGAGATGAAAAAGTACTGCCCCATCGTCGTTGGGAAAACTCCTTTCATACAGTGGAGGTGTACCTCCACATACCAAAGTTCCACTCCCTTTTGCATGGAGGGGTAGCCTTTGTAGACTGCATCTCCTTCAAGGTGAATATGCTTCATCATGTCCTTCAGGATCTTCGGGTAATCATGATCACTTGTCAGGGTCATGATCGTTTCCGGGCCCTTAAGGAAAGACTCATAAAGGGTCATCATCTGCAGTTGTAAAACAAAAATGGTGCTCAAAATAAGGTACATATCTCCTTGGGTACACATTCATATCATCCAAACAAAATTCAAACTCAATTTCCAACATCCAGTTTATGCATCACAACTCATTTTCTTCGATGTTCACCCAGAATATTAATTTGCAAGACAAAACATAACAACTCCTTAAAGCCTTTCAGCATATGACATATCAACTTTATTGAGTCATAAAGTATTACAATCTCTGAGTAATCTATTACATAACTCAACCCCGCATTCTCATGAAAAGTGTTTTCCATACTACCCTTACTGATAACAACATCTCCACTAATCAGCTCCAGATTTCTCATGATTTGAACAATCCCTAGCAAAATGTCCTGCTTCCTTGCAACGAAAACAAATAACTTCCGGCATGTCTCGAGGCTTCATGGTGATGGTGCCTGCTCCTTGAGTTCCTTGCTTCCTTTTGAGACAATCATTGGCATAATGCCCAACGTCCTTACATTCAAAACAGGTAATATGACTCTTGTCCCTCTTTGCAGAAATTGGGTTGTTCTGAGGGTGTCTTTGTTTTCTCTTCCTGGTTTTCTTCGTTCTGATCAAACGTTCTATTCCCTGTGGATCAAACTCCACTGCTTCTGTCGGGAAGTATCCCAGATACTCTTTTCTTTCCTTGGTGCAATACTGTGAAAAATGTCCTTCTTCTCCACATGAATAACAGGCATTGGAGTAAAATCTGTTGAGGCTTTCTCCATCAGGGTCTTCCACACTTTCCTTAATCACATGTTCTTTCATAACTTCTCGGAGGGCTTCTTTTATTCCTTCTTCCTGCTTCTGAATAGTTTGTTGCAGCATGGGGTAAATGTGACACTGAGCTGGGTAGTGGGTGGTTCCTTCACACAAGAAACAAGTCACCTGACTAGTTGGGCATTCCTCAGCTGGGTGTTTCTCCTCAGAATGAGGGCATCCATCCTTGTGTTCCTCCTGGGTGTGTCCTATTTCTCCGAAAATCTTGCAGGCACAAGGTTTATTTCGTGGGGTATCATGGTGCCTCCGGATAAGACGGGATCTTGTCAGAGTCTTCTTGAATTCTTCCCAAGTCCTTGCTCCATTCCATCCATGTATAGCTTCATGCATCTGCCACCATGTTGCAGCACTTCCTTCAAAGTACTGAAGGGCGTATGATACTTCATTCTTCCTTGAAACCAAATTGCTCCCGAAGTGATTCTCCATGTTCTGAATCCATAGCTCTGCCTCCGGCTGGGTTTTCAGTCTAGAGAATACTAGTCCAACTTTATTCATCATTTATTGGGTCCAAGAATTTTAGGGTGAGATGAGAGAGAGGTGGGGAGGGATACACACAATACAAACAATAGTTTTGAAGAAACGAGTTTTATTTTGTGGCTATCAGAAAAACATCAAACAAATGATAGCTCACAAATGTCGCATCTAACGTAAGTGTATAACAGGGGTTTGGTCCTCTAACGGTCAAATAATTATTCTGATTCTTCAAGTCGTCGGAGTCTTCAACTAGTGTAGCTTCAACTCTTCTAATGCATGGTCAAATCCTGTTTACTCTGAAATGGTCATCGGTTGTCCGATATCTTGTCCTTCTTGGAGCGGCTTCGGTTGATCCTCCATGTGGTCAAAAGGGAAATGGGTATATTCTAACTATTTGAGGTAAGAGAGGATATTTGATAAAATTAGAAAATATGAGAAGTAATGGATTCTTTTGAAAATAAAGTTTTAGAGAATTCCTATCCTAGGAGCTTTCCAGTTTCTAGGGTCACGTCCTACAGTCAACATGTGCTCTGATACCATATCTGTAGCGACCCGACCTCAGACGGTCAAGCCTCTGTGTATCTGTGCCATCCCTAGATCAGTATGCTAGCACACACAGTACATCAATGTATATATCAAAATGCAATCACATGTAAACATAACGTAAAACTAATATATACCTCAGCAGTAATAGCGGAAACAAACAAACGGGTGTGGAGTCCCATCAATGCCATCGGCAGATTGAGTGTAGACCGTAACCCTATGACGTAACTCTTACTCGTCGAAGAAAAAAAATCCTGCAACATGATACGTTGCGGCCGTGTAGGTTAGTACATTGAATGTACCAGCAAGATCACAATAAGAGAAAGCAGATTGATAAAACTATTCTATATGCAATATGGCTTTGTGGCTCTGGGTCTGAGTTTTGTTTGCGTAAATGTTGGTTTTATTTTCCCTACAACAAAGGAATTATCCGGAGTCTGTACTACGGAGTTTTCTATCATGACATGGTTCCGCCAACCGATGTCTCATCACCCAAATCATCTTAAGTTGCCCACAATTAAATTATCAGTCCGGTGTTGAGAGTTCCGAGATAGATCCAAGTCCAGAGGTTCAAGTTGTCCGTAACCGGGGACACAGCTAATCGATTAGGTTTTAACCCTCTGCAGAGGTTTGTACACTTTACCCACAAGATTCAATCCCTCTCTTTATATTCTCGCACTTCAGGGTGTTTGAGGACAAGATGACCAAAACTTGCTCTTCCGAAGAGTTCCTCTGACCACTATCCGGTGCTCATCATTTCCTACCGTAGTTCTACATCTACTAGCACCGTCCCAGCCAGAGTCACAACTAAGGTCAACCAAGCCAGAGCCCATAGTGACTTGCAGTTGCACAGGTAAGCTTCCGGGCAGGAAGTATTCTTCCGTCTCTTTGAGTCTGGGTGAAGCTTTCCGCAAGATGTCATGGCGCTTCTCCATGCATCCGGGTCAACCACTGGTTTCTCCAGGGTGCCCGTCAACCATCCTTCACCCAGTAGTGTGTATTGAATTCCTGTCTCGAGTCTCGTAATATTGAGGTCATGAAGATGCAGTCCTTGCCGATGCCATCATAAAGTTGTCGTCATTGACGTAGAGTCCTCCATTCTCACACCACTCCCAAGCACTCATACCAACCCCGTCTACTATAGCGTAGCATTAAAGTAAATAACGTCCCGGGCTTGGTAGCAGGGAGATGGGTTCCTACCCCATGCATTCTACTCAACTACAAGATTCAATAACTCTACTGGAGGGATTGCTGAAAGGGTGCTACTACATGCAAATAAAACATAGGTATGAAAACATGGTCTAAGTGAACTTGCCTGGTAAGTTGATGAAGATAACAACGCTCTCGAAAATAACTTGATAGGACTATACGCAACTCTCCGATGAAATCTATAAGAACAAACATGACATTCACATAAGCAAGCAATCTAGCAAGCAAATCTAACAATAAAAAAAACTCAATAAGAAAACCCAATACAAAACAAATAACACATCGAAAGAACTAATAGGGGAAAACTATAAAGAACCAACTAGGAAAACCTTTTGCCTTATTTGCAAAAATAGTTTTCCTAAGAAAAACTTAACAAAGAAAATACTAAACTAATAATTTTAACAGAAAATAAAATTTAAATCAACTAAGTTAACATAAATTATTTTTCATAAAGTTTTACTAGCAAAAGGAAACACATAAAAAGCTAAATTAAAAATCTAATTATACTTAAAACAAAACAAGTAAGAAAAAGAAATAAAACATTTTATTTTTCTGTAAATAAAAGTACACCCTCTAATACTACAGAAACAAATCTGAAATAAAATATAACCGAGGTGAAAATAGATTTTAAAATAATTAACACAACAGAAAACAACAGCAAGTTAAAAAATAACTAGCGCAGTGTTGTTTTCATGAAAAACTAATTTTAATAAAATATATTAATACCCAAATTAATCCTACTGCTAGGCAAGGTGAAAACAAAGCAGTGGCAAAACGAATCACCTAAAAAAATTAATTCTAGTTCATAATATAGCATAAATACTAATCTGAGTAAAACCCAAATAAAACAATTTTTAAAACTACAAACATGGCCGATATTATTTTATACAGAAACATTAAGAAATTTGTGGACTAGAGCAAAAAGAATCAATAAAAACCTCCAAATAACCTAAGAGATATATACTTTACGAAACTGAAACTTTTCTGTTTTGAAAACAGAAATGAAAATACAGAAAAAAACAAACGAGCGCTATTGGGCCTATGAGGTGGGCGATCCGTATCTAAACAGCGCTTGCCGAAAGTTAACAAAACATGCACGCGCGTTTAATGAAAAGAAACCAATGAACTGGCTTGATCTAAACCGCGTAAACCGACTAGTAGAACCGATCTACTAAAACCGATCTAATATTTTTTTGCACTTAACGTTTCAAAAAAAAGAAACAAATGGAGAGAGGCGCTCGTTGCTTACAGAGAGGAGGTCGTGTAGGCAGGGAAGTGGATGTCGTCGGGGGCGACGGCTTCGGTGACCGACGGCGGAGACGGTGATGTCCAGTGGATGGGGAATTCCAACGGGGTCTGATTTTGTGTTGAAGGTGGAGGTTGGGGATGTCCAGGCGATTGGGGCGACTCGAGAAGCTCCTGTGAACCAAGAGCTCCGGCAACGGCGGACGACATTGAGGACGAGGTTCCGGTGTTCCCTGGGCAGCGCGGTTATGTCAAATAGATGTACAATCTCGAGGGAAAGTAGAGTATGGAAGGAGGGGTCTCGGAAAGCTCACCATCAGTCGGAGTCACGCGATGAACTCTGGTTGGTCGACCTAGATTGGAACAACGAGGGCGTCGTCTAGAGGTGGTCTTGGGCGTGGGTTTTCAAAGGGAAACGGGAGAGGACGGCCTCGGGTATTTATAGGACATGAGGCTTGGGGAAGGGGTGGACTCGGGGTAGGGTTCCCATGAAGATCGGGCGCGGCGGCGGCGTCCGGAGCGTGAACGCGTGGGGTTGTGTTCTTTGTGGAGAAGAAGAAAAAGAAAGGTGGGGTCCAGACGCCAGGGAAAGAAAGAAAGAAAAAATGAGGGAGAGAGGCGAGCGAGAGAGGTGGTGGCGGCGCTCTGGGAGTTCCTCCCGTGCGTGTGTGCGCTAGCCCTAGCGCTAGCTTGGGCTGGGCCGGCCCGCACGCCTGGCCTGGCCTGGCGGATTTGTTTTTTAGTAGCAAGAAAAAACAAATAAACACAATATATATAAAACAAAACATATATGCATATTATATATATATATAATTTTAGAAAAAGATTTTCTAAAACATGAACATAATTTAAGTGGCAAATAAATTCCACAAAAATTTACATAAAGCAAACAATGCTACTGTGGCACTAAAATGCAAATAAAATTATTTGAAAATACCAAAATGATTTCAAATCCATTTTTCTATTGTTAGGAATCATTTTACCCTTATTTCGATTTATTTATTTTTTGGAGAAAAATTATTTGACTAAAAGTCAAGTAACTCCTAAATGGTTCTGAAGTTGAAATTCAAACCACTTCCAAATATTTTCTGTTTTTCCTCATTCAAATATATTTCAAATTTGCCCCTGGTATGGAGTGTCATATTACTCCTCTCTTTATTTTGCAATGGGTCAGAGGAATTTGAAACTATTCAAATGGGAAGGATTCCAAACAGAATTTCTAAAGTGGTTTAACTTCCCACTCTCTTTCATTTAAACTTTGGAGAAGTCATTTCATTTCCGCTCTTGAAAGTCCTTGAGTGGCATGAAGTTTGCATGAGGTTTCAAATCATTTCAGATGGAAACACTTTTGGGAAAGTCCTTTTATTCCCTCTCATTCAACTTTCAAAAAGTTTCAAATTGCACTCAATTTCACCCAATCATTCACACAACAATCAGACAAACAATCAAAACTATTTATTTAATATAACATTCCAAGATTTAGAATTTTGGGATTTTACAACAGCCAAGTTGAAACTTGGTCGACCTGAAAAAACAATATATGTGCTCAATAAACGAGAGAATTCTGCAAGTACAGACTGATAACTGGGATGCAGCAGGGATATTGTTTTTTCATCGTGATAATAAGTGCATGCACTTGTTTCAAAAAAATTGGAGAACTTTTAATTCGAACGGCAGGTGCTTATGCTACCCATCAAATAAAAATCAGGTGCCTGAAAATTCGTTTCGAAACAAATGATTCAGCTTTATATCCACGTCGAACTTCGGCATGATGGTTGGAAGAAAATGCCAAGTTCATACCGAAAGATCGTTAACAACAATACCAACTTGCGGAAGACAAGGTTGTACAAGTACCAATACCAAACTAACTTATAATCTTTTTACTCTTGGCCCTAGTGTTCGTCTGGTAGAAAATCTTGCAGAGGACCTACTCCCGCTCCTTCTCTTGCTCCAGGTCCCCGAGGTGGTACTGGTGCATCACCCAGTAGGTCCTCTGCTGGTCGAAGTTCTTGTTGGCGTGCAGCACCAGAACCTTTTTGCTGCCCGTCTGCCGGCCGTTGACCATCACCGGCAAGGTATTGCCGGTGTTGTGCCACATCGCGTGCATTTCACACTCCGAATGTATCTTGCGACACGTCCACGTGCCCCTTTTAAACGCCCTGGAACTGCGCTGGAAGAAATGCTTGCTTAGGCCACTCAGTGTGATACCTGTAGTATTGTCGAATATAGGTTTTAGTGTACGTAGTTGGCATTTTCATAACATCTTTGGCATATTGCAGTCACTTGTTTCACTTTTTATTAACTGTCAAATTGTAATTGCTTCACCAGGTCTGCGTCTAAAAAGATAAATAGAGCTATAAACAAAGGAATATGTTTGTGCAAGTAGACGGCCGATCGGTGTCTTACCTGGAAGTTTCTCAGGATGGGTGTAGCATATGTCGTTCTCGCTGTCGATGGTTGGTATGAACAAATCGATGAGAGGGTGAGATCTCGCGCTATCAGCACTCACTTTGGCCTCAAGGTGCTCGATCAGCTCCTGATCCGTGGGATCGAACTTGACGCCAGCCGGCAGCACCGGCCAATCCTTCTTCGACTTGCATCGGTTAATTCCAGTTATATGGTACTCAATGTATGATCAATCAACTGTTTTAAGTGAATGATGAAAGATTTCGACAGATAAGTGGTACTCCAAATCTAAAGTCCAGAATACCCGAACACGCCGCCGGGATTCTTGTGTCACCTCACACGCAGTGTGTTGTCACGTCAATTCAATGTGTGGACATGATGAATAATTTGGCCGACGTCTACTAGTACTGCTACTGTACTACTTACTAGTCGTATTTAGTGTCACATTTTAACCATAGGTTTATCTAAGAAGTACACACTTGATGCCTAATTGATATATATATATATATATATATATATATATATATATATATATATATATATATATATATATATATATATATATATATACTGCACATTATCTCCATCATCATTATTAGTACATCCTACGCAGGTGAGTTAGGATGTACTTGATCCCAGAAAGGTATCTATCCTTCAAACCAAAGGAGTGCTTCAAACTAACAACAGTACATAATATCCAACAAAAGAGGGCCGTGCTACAACAGCAAAATACATGGCTCAGTCTAGATATCAGTATGAATCAAGTTGTGCATATTTGTTGTTGGCATGAACCACATCGCCGCATGTCGGGTTTGCAAAAGCCATCCATCGCATGGAAGCTTGATGCCTTTCACACACTGAAGATTATCTGGCGACAAGCTGTGTCGACAAATCTCTAGATATGGCGATTCATGAAACCCGTGGTGTGATGTGTAAACACGCCCCCCCTGGTGAATGGAAGTTGCATAGCACGCTAATCATCGCCGGTGATATGATCGATGATTGGTTGGATGATCGGATAATTGAGCGTGAGGAACATGGAGTGGTTGCCGAGGCTGTAAACCCGCCTCCAGTTGAATATGCCTGGCCCAACGGAGCTGGGATCTTTCTCGAACACGAAGTAGCCATAGCCATCAATGTCACGAACGCCCCAGGCATTATACTGCACGTGGTTTGATGTAATGGTTTGGTCAATTTGGTACGTGCGAATGAGAATCAAATGACCACCATCAGATGAATGAGCGATAAACCACCACCCATCGACTGGTATGATTCCAGGTCCTGGAATCATGAAGGCCAACGCATTTGCATGTGTTGTAAAAATTCAAATTGGAGACCAAAAGGACAAAAATAAACAATCATGTTCAGAGTATGTGTGGAATTAAGATTATTATAACAGTGACACATATCGTAGACAGAGAATTGCAATGGCGCTGTCATAATTATACCCCAAGTTAAAAAAAATAAGCAATGGCTTTCATATTCTAGCAATATGTCATGGTTCAAACATCATGTAACAATGAGAGGAAAACAGCCATGACAGAGCCTACTCATATTCTACCATAGCACTTACTACTACTGTTCTTATATCAACTCTAAGCAATAACATGTGTTGTTATAAAAATCTTGGAAATGAGAGTAGCATATAGCAATCATGATGTTATGCTCATAATATATATTCTAACAATCATTAGATGACAATTGTTCTCATATCAATTATAACAATAACATGTGTGGTCATAAAAATCTAGGAAATGAGAGGAACATATAGCAATGATGTTGTTATAGACATACTATCTATTCTAAATTTGTAACAATGAACAGGCAGTCGTATTCATAAGGTAAATATGAGATGATATAAAATAATTACTCGACGATAGATTCCACCAGTATAGGTAGCCAATTTGTGCATCGACCGCATAAACGATGCCATCGTGCACTATCGCATCAGACAGAAATGTTGCCTTAACAGGATTGACGATGAGCCATAACCATGTATGGTGACCGGATTCCAGATAGACTAATCCCATGTTGAACAAGGCAATGAGCTTGTAATCCATGTAGTATTCTGATGGTGTGGGCACTTCGCAGATTACAACTTTCAGCAAACAGAGGTCGAGCCAAAAGCTTGACACGTCTCGCGCGTAGTAGGCAGGAGTGTCCGGCAGGCCGCGAGGCTTGATGGCGGCGGTATCCAATGATGGAAGGGTGATCTCTCGCTGGGTGTAGATATCCACGAGACACCACGGACTAACGGATTGGTGGATGAGGACGATCCAGTTGGCCTTCATGCCTGCCTAGTAGTGGTCGCGCATGAAGGACAGGTGAACGGGAGTGGTAGCATGTCGAGGGGCACCACGGCAACCTCTGTAGGACCGTCAAGTCGGTGTCTGGGCCACCTGCGAGGATCAGGCATCAGCAAGCAGGGTGTCTTGAAAAGAGCCAACCGGTTGTAGATGAGTAGACGGTACAAAGACGCCGAGCATGCGGCCAGACGGACGGTGCTGAGTAGGTCCATACGATTACAAATCTGCTCCAAGAGAACATCAGGGAGGGAATTCCAATCGCGGCTCTACGTGTTAGTCGGTTCTGCCATTGGGGTTTTTGGTGCCCGCGAGCCAGCGGGGAAGTGGATTCGGGAAGGCGAGCGAAGAAGCTTCTCCTCGTGTGGCCGAGCAGTGAGCGGGGGGATATGGGACCCGCGAGCTACCAAGGAAGATAGCGCAGGCGGGCGAGCAGTGAGCGGGGGGGAATGGTCTGCGGCCGACTATGGGGAAGAGAGGAGGAAGAAGAAGAGTGGAATACAGGGAATAAAGTGCATTAAATCTCAATTCTACTACTACTACCAGGATATACCGTCCT
Source organism: Triticum dicoccoides (assembly GCF_002162155.2). Taxonomy (NCBI): domain Eukaryota; kingdom Viridiplantae; phylum Streptophyta; class Magnoliopsida; order Poales; family Poaceae; genus Triticum; species Triticum dicoccoides. The sequence goes on along the minus strand of NC_041390.1, from coordinate 160,435,455 downwards.
TCTGACTGTAAATAGTTACACCGATGACATATGTGTCTACCACAAGAGGGCCCATATGTTAGTTAATGGAGGACAGAAGCGTGCTGTACTGGCAAACATGATGGCAGTACTGGGTAAGGCTGATTTAGTAACACCAACATGCTGGTTCAGCTTATTAATTAAGTGTCCCATCTGCTGCAGCGTGTATTGTCACTTCACTGCGAAGACTAGTTGAATAGTTCTCTCTGACCGAGATGGGGAATAATGGATCGCAAAGACTTCCTTTCTACATTATCCCTATGCCTCTATGCTCACTTCATTCATTTTGCTCCGTAGGTAGTCACTTGTTGAAATCTCTAGAAAGACAAATAGTCCGTATTTGGGAATAGAGGGAGGATTTATTTCGTATTTGGGAACAGAGGGAGTATCACCTTATGGAGGGAACAAAGGAAGCTTGAAATATGAACATGTCAATGGGAGGGAGTAAGCCCCATGCATACATGCATGCAACATGCAACACTCACACGTACACATGGACGCACGCAACACTCACGCACCCATGCGGCACACAGCACATGACGCAACACACACGCTCACGCTCAAGTGCTCAACCCACTCCCTACGTCCGTGAAAGACTGTACATTTAGAGATTTACACATTGACTAGGGCATAATTAACGCCCAAAAGTAGCAGACTTATGTGTGCATGCGACCATTGAGAGAAGAAGATTAAGTGAAGGTTGTTGCATGCTGTAATTAAAGATAGACATGTAGGCTATACCTAGAGCACAAGTTGGTGCATTTGTCAATCAATATCGATTTAGATTAAAGGATAAATGCATTGGAAGTGTAGATGTACTACACTCTTTGTTTTTTAGCCAATGTACACTCTTTGTTGGAAGACCGAGGGAGTACACGTGCATGCACTCCCATACACAGCCAGGGTGGTTCGCGCGCAAGGGTTGGACTCCTATCATGCCTGCGTAAAGTTTTGTTTAACTGGTTTCTTTGCTCTGCCAACTGACAGGTGGGGCCCATAAACTAGGTGAAAATTTAACCAGTCAACAAAGTGCCATGTCGACTATGTGGCCAGTCAGTAGGGTGCAATACGATGCTCTACGATGAGCTAGTGATCGTATAATCACCGCAAAACTATATATAGTGACTGTAAAGAGTGTATTGTTACATACGTTGATCGCCAATGTATTTTTCTCATTTCAAATTAAGCCATATTAACCAGAAAGGACATAGTATGGACTAGTACTAGTACTGCTTTGATGTGTCCCGTCAACTCGCCGAACGAGGAGAAGCTTCCTTCCTACGCCTCTCCCTCGCCCACGCGCGTGGTGGTTCACAGGACGAGGAGAGGGTTTTGAGTACAGCGCCCTCTCCCTCTCCCTCTCCCTCGCCCTCGTTGTGGACGTGTACCAGTTCAATCGGTGTCAGATTGCCAGAAGCATATTGTACTGTAGTATCATCATTGTTGGACCTTCCGAAGAGGCGAAGAGCCAAGTGCAAGGTTCATAGGAGTACAAACTGTTGAACCTCCCGAAGAGGCAAAGAGCCAAGCGCAAGGTTTTATAGGAGTTGTCGTCCTGGTAGGAGTGTACTACAACTATAGCGAACGATGCTACTGTATGATGCCGCCACATCACGTATATCCAAAGCTGTGCCACCCTTTTTTTTCTCAAAGAGCATGTTGGAGCCCGTGCAACAACCACACAAGTTGCACGTACACATAACACATTTACTAGTAATAAATTCTAAAGGACAAATGCCAGTGTGCCACACAAGTTCATCTCCAATTCATGTGATAAATTTGTGCACGACTAGTCTACATATATTCACAGCGACCGTTCACAATTTACCATAGTCCACCTACACGTTATAGATGGGCTACATGTCCTCCTCCAGGTTCTAGTCCCAGGTGTTCTTCATGGATGGCACGATCCATAGCGGTGGTCAACGGGAATCATTGTCGCAGCTTTCTAGTCCGGTTCCACACGATGAAGACTCATCCAAGCTGAAGCGGCATAAATCAGGGATAGCGTGTCCCAGCATGCCGTTCATCCGACGGTACACACAGAAGACACAACCATGCTTCATGAATGGCAGGCCTTACGTGTCGTGCACGGAAGGTGGCATCCGCTTCACAATGGGGTAGCTATCCCTAATGAAAAGCGAGTACTCTCCAAGAGTGTTCCTCGGCACCCACGTAGCATCACGGGGGTCGAACTCGGCGCCGTTCATCTGGTACACGCGGCATCTCAGGTCTGGACACATGGTGACGTACATAGTCAAGGTCCATGCATAATAATGTTGTTCTCAAATATGGCGGTCAGTAATACTGTGCAGCAAATAGTACTACTCTTGTATAGAGGAAGTAAAATAACCGACTTATTATATATAGCCACTCTTGGCTACATGGATGAGATAGTAAGACATGGAAAAACAAAAATGGTGGCAGCTAGTGGGTTCAAGTTTTCAAGGGCCTAGCTAGCTATACGTCTCCTCCAAGGTAAAAAGTACTCCTATTAGTACGTAAGTGGAGTACTGGTACAACAATGAAAGAGAAGGCGAGAGGGTTAAAAAATGGAATAGTTGGGTTGATGGTGACGGTCCGATCGTGGTAGATTGTGTGACCATGTTGCACATCACTGGTACCATGGGTAACGACTGCTAAGATAGTTGATCCCAATATGCCAAAGTCAGCTACGAGGTTCCAGGTTTGACTGAACCGTGGATGCAAATGCACATCCAGGATCGCTGATCTTATTTTGATCGCGGGATGACTGGTCCCTGCAAAATAATGGAGTACCATTAGGGATGCAATTGATGGTTTGTGCATTCCGTTTGTAATCTCCCGTACCGTAGGATGGCAACCAGATGAAACAGGTCCCTTGGCTTGTCACCACGAAGATGCGGCCTAGATGGCACACGGCGTCTTCGAACGTGTAGGGGTACAAATCTGTCGCCGCCAACATGCACCAGCCTCTACCGTTATTGCCTCTTGTATTGATGGCAATCCTTATGTCGAACACCGCGATGAGATAGTAATCGTTGTAGCCGCGTCGCTTTGTCGGCGGGTCCACAATTGCTATCTTCTTCAATCTCATGTAGGCATCATCATACGTATTCAAGTCCAGCCAGTCCGGAAGGCCGATCCCAATGGTGGAGAAGGGGTCTAACAGAACGGCCGCACTGTTGTGGATGTTGTGCAAAATGATGGTGGTATCCGGACGGAGGTATGCAAGCCAATCTTCGTTGGCACCGACCCAGACCTATATATAAGACGGTGGGTAGCGGAGAAATTACAGGATGGAAATGGAATAACTAAGTACTACATGATCAAACTCCATTACGGACCTGCTCATCGGACAAAATCTGACTACCTCTCAACGTTGGCAACTCTAGCGGAGTCAACGTGCAACCATGGCTAGGGAGCGGTGGACTGTTTGAAGGATTGTCCCACAGAAGAACCTTCTCCTCGAGGACGCATGGAAGACCAACAAGCATGGCCTTTTCCCAAGCCTTTTTAAGCACCGTCTTGAAAAAGTTGGTGCAGGAAGCACCGAGTCTTGCGGCGGTGAGGACGTCGGAGCGGCGTGTGATTTCTCCCAGAGGATCATCATCCAAGGTCTCCCAGCCCCGACGAGGAGGAGAACCACCCGGTGAATCCATGGGAGCAGCGACGAACTGCCTTCTCTTCGGGGGGGGGGATTGGTGAGGAGGAGATAAGAGCGTAGTAACTGTAGGGCCTCGTCCCTTCCAACTGTAGATCATTCCTTAGCGAAGGGGTGAGGCTATTATTTACTACTAGTACTAGCATTATGGGACGACATGGGATCGCATTATACTGTAAATAATAGCACTAGTAAGAAACTTTTGGCATTAGCTAGTAGTTTTTGGCGTGGATTAAGAAATTTTGGGTATGTTTTGCTATTTTTTGTACACACCAACTAGTGTCAAAAATGTCTTACATTAGTACGTACTCGTACTGTAGCACTACTAGTACTACTTTCTCAACTAGTAGTGCGATGTACTGTACTTTCTAGTATAGTGCACCAGTTTTGAACTCTTGAATCTCAGGGCCAAGGAGCTACAGTTGGAAGTGGAGGGTACTATGTACTGTTCTCTAGAACCATCGACGTACTATGAATGCAGGGAAAGTACACCTGTGTAGTGGCCTAGTGGGTACTCTCGGTGCTCTATTCAGCCGCTCCTCTCACGTAGCTGGCCTACTCAGCCGCTCCTCTCACGCACGCACTAGCAACATGTTTATCAGCGATAGTTACTGCGGGGCAGAACATTTGAGTTATTTGATACAGTGAGACTAGGCTTTTCGCTTCCCTTTGTGGAGGTGTAATGGACCTCGTCGAACTTTGTTAGTAGTTCCTTCTTTATCAATGAGATGACACAAAGCTTTGCCTCCGTTTAAAAAAACACGTCAACAGTAATTTCTTTTATAGTAGAGCCGATAATGGACTAAAGTCCATGCGTACAATGCCACAAGCTACAGAGTAGTAGTAGTGCACTTTACGTACAGAGCCATATTGCACAGTTCCCAATGCCCCGCCAAGCTTTTCCGGCTCCTCGGGCTTAATTGGAAGGCGCTAGTTCAAATATGCTATTAGCTAATGAGGAAGCTGCAAGCGAGGTGCGGCTAGGGCGAGCACGCGAGCCACGAGATGCTGGGAAGGATAACCCGTTCACGTGGCTAGGCTATCCAGTGCACCCAGATTGTGGTGTCGCACGTCCGTTTGACTTCAAAACTCAAACTACCCGTGTAAAATATTGGATCGCGGCGAAGTTACTATTTACAAAAAAGGCCGCCGTGCGTTCGGCCGGGATCGAACCCACAAAACGAGGTATACACTCCCGAGACCACTAGTAGTACTCGTTGGAGTACAACGCAACCTAGAATCGCCTTTTGTTCGCTAGTAGTACATTGTTCCTTACAAGGAACCCCTAATAATGCAAGAAACCACTAATAATGCCAAGAAACTACTACCACTTGCATACGTGGAAGACTTAAGATAAGACTACCTTATCAACCATTGTACATGCTCTTACCTACCAGCCCTACCAAGAAACGACTACTCTACAAAGTGCCGTTATAGGCACGATTCAACCCATGACCCTGTTTGGATACATTTGTTATCAATCTAACCCTGCCATACAAACACCACTTTGGTTAGAGTTAATTCAGGGTTAGAATCTAACTCTAACCTCTGACTTAGAGTATCCAAATAGGGCCCATGGCGCGCATTAAGTCAACGCCTTCTATTCGATTGGCGTTATGACTTGTGGGACCTACATGTCAGTCTGCACAAAAATCCCCGAGTGACCTCCTACCTCCGACCCGTCCACCTAGTCATCCTCGGCCATGGGATGTAGCTACCGCCGCCGGCAGAAGGCGAGGTCAAAACCGCTGGCGGTGCGGAGCTCATCTTGCGGCAGCCCGGATGCCAGCTCCGTCTGGCACTCGTGGCCGCTAGCTAGCCAAGATAGCTCCGTCCAGCTGCTTGTCTGCAAGGTTTGCTAGCTAGATTGGCACGGCGGCGCAGTGGCTTGCTCGGGCGCGCCGCGCTAAGGCCAGCCATTTGGCTCGAGCGAAGGCCAGCTACGGCTTGCTCGCTCGGGAGTCACGCTCGGGCCAGCCTGCCAACCTGTGCGGAGGCCAGCGTGGCGTCCAGCCCGTCCGGCGGAGCGGCGGCCAACTCGCTCATCACCGACGAACACGCATCAGTACTGTTTGAAGTAATGTTCAGGAAAAATAATGATTTGAGGGGGAATAACAGGATAGAAGGTCAGATGTGGGTCCCTCGTGTCAACGGTCAAACAAAATATGTTGGTTTAATCTGCCTCGTCAGCACGGACATGTGGGCCAACCCTGTAATAAATGGGTTTAAACTAACCTAATCGGTACCCCTCTGTCCCATAATATAAGATGTTTTTGCAAGCTAAACTAGCTTGCAAAAATGTCTTACATTGTGAGACGGAGGGAGTACTAGGTAGTAGTTTTTGGCGTGGATTAAGAAATTTTGGGTATGTTTTTGCTATTTTTTGTACAATAGATTCTTCCTAGGGCTGGTTGAAAGTGGTAGTTTTTTGTTAAATACTCTACATATTGTAAGTAGGAGTGAAAGTTAAGCTTTGGAACCCAATAAGCAAGGCTAGTTACATAGTGCATAGGTGTACATGATTGAAAGTAAATATCAACCATGAGTGACTAATTTCTTGATGGAAAACTCAAAACTATGGAATATTAGGAAAAAATTGCATGGTTGGAAATACTAGCAATGTTCATGTGCATTGCAACGAATCATAATTAGAATAATACTTATTCACAAACTTGATACAAAACACTCTAATTTTGATATACATATATCACTAGAGATATATTATGTTTCAATTAGAATATATTCCTTGGGCTGTTTTGGTGAGGTCAAGGAGGGATGTGGTTAGTTTTAAGATACTAATTATGGGTTTTTTCTACAAATTGGTAGACAAGTGGGATGTTGGTGAGAAAAGGCAACAACTTACCTCGCAGTCGTTAGATGTAGATCTAATGGTCACAAACGACGGATGGCAGACACACCATCATCACCAACTTAGTCTTCTGTAGGAGATAAGGTGAAGAGGAGTGGGGCGTGGTGGTGATTGGTGGTCGGACTGAGCGGAGGCATGGGGATTGACGACGCTGGCAGTGGCCACCAGGCCAGTTTGTTCCAGAGGCTTCCTTTCTTAATTGCTCAACAATGAGGTTGTTGGAGATAAGGATGAATGAGGGAAGGCCTTGTCTACAAATGTGGAGAGGTGTGCGGGTATCTATTAGTTAAATTTCCATCCGTTAGATATAGATCGGACGGTCTATATTGCAAGAAGGCACGCGTACCATCATCACCAACTCAGTTTTTTATAAGAGAAGAAATATAAGTATGGAGATACAAACGTATTATCGATACTTGTTTCTGTAAACTAGCATCTACATTTTATTCAACGCCTCAGCATGTGAGTCCTTAGCACAATGACTTCTTGACTGTGTAAAACAAAGGTTTTCTCGTAGCCGATAAGGAGGGGGTGACGGCGGCGTGCTTTCTGGTTTTCTCTAGGCCTAGTAGTCATACTAGGTGGTCTAAGCATGTGTAGATTTATTCTTTTTCATGACTCGTGTTCGCCGTACTGCCACGACTGTTGATGAATAGACGGTAAGTTATTCACGGGGAAACCCTTGTTAAGCATGTTTGCGAGAGAGAGAGAGAGAGAGAGAGAGTGCATGTGTGATATGTCTAGAGATTGAGGCAATGATAACAGATTCTTTGTGTCTATGTGTGTGGAGGATAGAGAGAGACATGTACATGGGGCTTTGTTTTGTGTAACATGGAGCCACATATACATAATTAGAGAGTGAGTGTGTGAGATACACATGAGGACATGGGGAGAGATGAGGATCCAAATTAATGGGTGTTTGTGCGTGTCTATGTGTGTTTGTGCGCGCGTTTGTGTGTGAGATGGAGTGTGTGTATGTGGAGTAGAGAGACCACTAATGATGTAAACCTAGTATAAGGGAAGGGGAATGGTGTGACATGTATAGTAGCGGGATAGCATGGGTGTGGGTGGGGGAGCAGACTATTTGGAAGAGACATCGAGTGTGTGTGGGAGAGGGGTGTGAGAGCGAGCGAGAGAGAGAGAGAGAGCTAGCGACGGAGAGAGAGAGGAAGAGAGAGGGCGAGATAGGGGGCGTTTGTGTCCATAAATGGCGTATAGATAGGGAGACAATGTTGATGTTGTTTGAAATTGGCCTATGTACGGAGACGCAAGGGAAGCGAGTCATCGTGTGTGTGATAGGGACTTCATGAGAGATCTAGAATAGATGGTGTAGAGAACAATGTGCAAGATCGAGAACGATGATCCATTAGGGAGCTATGGAAAGAGTCACGACATATATGTATACATGGAGGAGCTAGGCGGGACCGCATGTGGGAGAGATAGAAAGAGGAGAGTGGTGCACAAGGAGACACAGTGTGCTTGTTTGCAGTGGGGGTGGTGTGTGAGGTGAGTGTGCGAGAACCACATAACTAGGGAGATAGACGTTTGGGGGCGACGTTTTGTGTGTATGGGAAAGATACACTCTACATAGTGCGTGTGCTTGGGAAAGAGAGATGTCGGGAGACCTAGCTAGAGAGTGGGGCAAGAGATGTATGCGTGCCCAAGAGACAAAGTGATAGAGACCTATATTGGGGTCCGGACTTTAGAAGAGAGATGGGTGTTAATGTGCTTGTGTGTTGGTGTTTGGGGGAGAGAACGACTTC
>NC_041390.1:160390708-160426703 GCF_002162155.2 Triticum dicoccoides | reverse complement strand
GTGGGGGGGGGGGTGGGCGATGAGGGGGGGTGGCTTCAGATAAAGAGGGTGTCTATATTTGAGGGACTTTACCATAATTGAGATATACGTGGTCAATAGTGTGTGCACTCATGGTTGATCAATTTGTTTCACAGTTTGGACTATGAGATAATGATACTTCTGAACATGCGTGATATACCTTGATGTACCAGAATTACAAACCTAAGATTGGAATTTTGGAATTCGACTCCATCATTAGATTTTGTAATTCATTAAAACGGAGGCACATTTTTTAAGCCGGGATTTTGTGATTTTAAATTCATATATCAAACCTAGAGATATACACATACGGGCATGTTCAAACTTTATAATCATCCACTCTATTCATACACATACACATTTTTGCTTTTGTAATCATATTTAGGATAAACACATTTGGAATTTCATTTGAATTGGACCGTATGATGCTATTTGCTTGTAGTAGCTCAATGATCCATATTTGAATTGAATATTGGAGAATCTAAGTTTCGAGTTGGAGACATTGATTTTCAAAACTTACACTTTTTTGCGTGCAAAACAAACAAATTCTCGGCCATGATATCATAGTCGGTCGTACAAGAGCAGAATATAATTTCAGGCGCCAAAAGCTTTCAAACTTCCCGCTCAGATCGAAATATCTCACGCCCGGAAGTTTAGCCCTGCGATATTCCTGTTTTACCCCTGCCACATGAACGGAAAATGGCTGCTTTGGTAACTCCATTGTTTTCCCCTCTTCGCCCCCAAAATTCTTCCCCAAAGCCCCTCCCCAACCCCCCCAACCACGGCAAGCCGCGGAATCTAGTCCTCCGCCGCAGCGGTGGACCTCACACCCCGACGGATCTACCTTCCGCACCTTGGAACCCCCAACATCCAACTCACCACTTCACCGGAGCCGCTTCAGCGACTGGCTTGTCCACCGCTCCAGATCTCCTTGACCACCATCATGGTTCACCGCACCAGATTTGCTTAACCGGCGCCCTCGTCCACCACAGTGTAGGCCCTTCACTGACTCCCTCGTCCGTCCCTTCGCTGGCCCTTCATACAAGCCCTCGTCCGCCGCAACAGATCCGCCTCACCAAAAGCACTGTACAACGCACCCGTCGAAGCCTTCGTCCACTGCTGCGGACCAGCTCCACGGACGCCATATTCAACTCTACCGGCCCTGCTTTACCGACGCTGCAACCTCATCAGGTTATTTCGATTTGTACTCCTTCGGTTTTTATCTTTATCGTGCAACTGTTCACTTACCACCGATGAGTTTTCTTGTATGTCGACAGGCGCCACAACCGTAGCACCGGATCCGCTTCAGCGACGGCGATAGCCAGCGCAAACTCAACCGCAACACGAGCACCATCGATGATCCTTAGCGATCAATTATGCCAACGTTATCCATACGCCGCCGAGAATCAGGTACTGTTATCCAACGGCCGGTGCCTACGTTCACTTTCTTAGCATAAGCACCGCACCTTTGAATTTCTTCAGGGCATCATTCAGTTTTTCATGAGACGCGTTATTCTGCTTGCACCTGTAGGGCCATACTTCTGGCAGTGAACATGTTACATGTGCTAAATTACATACCAGTGCACATATAGTTAATATGCTTTAGTTTTGTCCTAAGTATTACTATACTTCCTAGATATCACTGCGTATTATTTTACTTATTGCATGCTATATTTATGATAATGGTGTTGTTCTGATGCCACCTATTGGTTCCATCAGACTGCTTCTTGTTCTATATGCTTAATTACACATCAGCAAACTAGCATGTGGTTTCGCTGGTTTTTGTTTGTTTTACCCTACATTTTCTGATGCTAGCTATTACATGACTGCTCCGAGCCTCTATTCATTACTTTTTTGTGTGTTCTTGATCTTCCCAAGTTGTATGACTAATTTGATGCTTCTATTAATTATGGAGCTGCCAACCCCATCAAGCAAAATATTTGTTATTTTGGGGCTGGCACCTAGAACAAGCATAAAAATAGAGGGAAGCAGATATATTGTTGTGTATGCACACACCCTTCTTTCATTAGTTTAGATGAACCATTGATGATTAATTCGAACCAGTGCATGTGATTAAAATTAATTTTACCTAAATAGAGGGTGCAGAATAAACTACAACAACTAGATTTGGAACCACGGGATGCTGACGATATCTTCAAAGAACATTGCAACAGCAACGAGGCTTCACGGCAACATATGGTAAGCCAGTGTGTTTTAGTACATGTGAAATGTAATGCGTGTGGGCTGCTTTCTTGGCTTGTGCCCTCAACCTGTAATCTTACAGAATAACAAATAGTTCAGTTGTCTACTTTGATGTATTGCTTTATTGAAATGCTTGTTTGTTACTTGTTACGCTATACCTGAGTTGGCCAATATGTCAGCAGTGCCTGTTGTACTATCATAAAGAAATGCATGCCTAGTTCATTTGAGTCCTTAACTTTTCCTCTGAACTTCATCACAAGACTGTCTTCGTAGTTTATATGATGCCACACTGTTAAGTGCTTTCTCAGATTATTTCAACTGCTTAGATGCCTTGGCAACTTAAATATAGCGGTGATACACTCCCTTTCAACTAGGGATGTCAACTGGGTCCCGTTTAATCCCGATTAAAGTCCACTAGTGGTATTATAGTTCAAAAGAGTTTTTGTTTTTTGTGGAAAATGAACGAGGGAGCAAGCAAAAACTAACTAGATGGGACTGGCGGATGTCGTTTATTTGCCACTTACCTCCCTAGTTTCATCTTACCATTTTAATTTCTTTTCGGCTGATGCTGCTTAGAACCATTTAAATATAGCTCTCCATGCTCGGCAATAATTCGTATGTCGTTTACCATGTAAGCTTACTGCCTGGATCATGCGATAACTATCTCTTACTTATGTCCAGCAGAAACCTTTCAGGATGCCGTTCACACTAGGACACAATGTACAACCCCAGAATCTATTTGTGGAAGCAGTGCGCCATCCATGTTACTAGATGGTAGCAGTTCAGAGGCAACACTGCCGGAGAGCAGTCCGAGCACAGATATTATAGTTCTTGAGGCTCTACTAGAGGCAGAAAGAGATGGTGTGGCTGCCATGAATGAGGTAATCTCGATCTTCAAGCTGGAAATTATGCAATTAGCTGCACGCATTATGAAAGCAACCCAATAATTTGAGGAAGTAAGAATGTTGCATTTGAAGACGGAGGAGGTCCTGCTGCTTCTACTCTCTGAAGCCCAGGGTAATCCCAGTTCTTCTTTAGATCACTGTTCAAGATATCTTCCGATATTCCGATAAATCGGCCGATTTATCGCTTACCTGCGTATGACCGATAAGATAAATCGACCGATAAATCAGACGATATCGCGATAAATCGGCCGATATGCTGATAAGTTGGCCGATTTACCCCTTATCATGGGTCGACCGATAAGTTACCGATAAGCGATATCCCCAACATTGCTTTAGATAGTAGTTGAAATTGTCATTATATTATTGTACTTGCATGTTGTGTCATGTCTCTGAATGGATTATGTTGTAAGACCCCCTATGTTGTCCATGTGTTGTAATGATCCGAATTTTTTAGGCGAGGTAATCCTCGGTACTTGTATGATTGACATAAGGTGAACTGTTTTTCGTGTGAGCATATTGTATTGGATGAAATAACTGTTTGACTCAAAGTGTATCCAACCTACTGAATTCGAAGATCACAACATTTCTAAATCATAATCATATATAAAGGTGGAATAAATCTTTGTTGTGGTTTTGAAGAAATAAATAACAAACGTAGAATTATCTGTGGATATTCGTAATTGAATAAAAATTGGATTTGGATTTAGTTGCCAAGGCCCTGGGCAAACGTGAATGCTAATTCTCCCAAGTTTTGACCGAAGCGGCTAAACACCCACTATCATTTGTGGGCTGCCCGAAGCAAGTGTTTGCGAGATGGAAATTACTGTCTACCCCTGACACTTGACATCCTTATCGACCGGATTTATAGTGTTGTCGATAGGGGTAGTGAGGGAGTCCTGGATAAGGGGGTCCCCAGACAGCCGGATTATATCCTTTGGCCGGACTGCTGGACTATGAAGATACAAGATTGAAGACTTCGTCTCGTGTCCGGATGGGACTCTACTTGGCGTGGAAGGCAAGCTAGGCAATACGGATATGTATATTTCCTCCTTTGTAACCGACCTTGTGTAACCCTAGCCCCCTCCGGTGTCTATAAACCGGAGGGTTTTAGTCCGTAGGACAACATACAATCATACCATAGGCTAGCTTCTAGGGTTTAGCCTCTCTGATCTCGTGGTAGATCTACTCTTGTACTACCCATATCATCAATATTAATCAAGCAGGACGTAGGGTTTTACCTCCATCAAGAGGGCCCGAACCTGGGTAAAACTTCGTGTCCCCTGCCTCATGTTACCATCCACCTAGACACACAGTTCGGGACCCCCTACCCGAGATCCGCTGGTTTTGACACCGGAATTGGTGCTTTCATTGAGAGTTCCTCTGTGCCGTTGCCAGAAGGAAGGATGCCTCGTCTCGTCTTTAAAGACGGTACTACTGTCGGGGGAGCTTTGGCTGTCGGCCAAACTCTCCGGCTAGGCGGTTTCATCATGACCGCATGTTCGGCCGCCGCGTCGATGATGACTTCTCGGGTCATCGAAAACAATCTCCACGTCAAATCGGCACTCGCTGAACAGATGGATCCAATGGAGCTCGCCTCCTTAAACGAGCTCTTAGATGACATCACCGCCTTGGGATTCGCTACGGACTATGATCGGATTGGGCTTAAACCCGATCAACGGGAGATTAACTCTCCACCGATCACCCATCATATTGCAGTGGTGGAGGAACAATGCGGCGACCTTTCCTCCATCTTGAGGACCAACTATGTCCGGATTCCCGAGATCTCTGAGCCGGACGCCCATTCGTGGGAGGACAACATCCAATCCCTGAACTTAGAGTCAGGCAGCGCGCCAGGATTATCGGGTCACACCCCGGAACCGGAACTTCCAAAATTGGAAATTCCTCGGCCCCTGGATCCCAGATCAGGTGAGGGTTCGGATTTAATTCCACCCACCCAAACATAAGCGATCTTTCCCACATCAGGCAAGAGCCCCAGGAAACAGTACATCACTATTGGGCCAGATTCCTCCTTGCGTTGAACAAGGTTAAGGACTGTCGTGAGGAAGACACAATCATATTTTTCTGCAATAATTGCATGGACAAGGGAGTCCTTAACGCCATAAATCGCCATGAGATAACATGCTTCGCTGACTTGGCGTCTATAGTACGAAAGTACTGTGCGACGCAAAGTGCCTGGAAAACCGAAATAAACTTTTGGGATAATCCGGCCCTGAATACAAACCCAGTCTTAAGCAAAAGGGTGCATTATCACAATACACCCGGGTCAACTACCAAAAAGCAAAAATCCTCTACAGGGTATGGAACCGTACTGGAGGGATGGCTCAATGGACCCTGCAAAATTCATAGTACAGCAGATACAATACCAACGCACAACCTTAGAGCATGTTGGATACTCCGACAGGTGGCCAAAAGTGGTGAGGATCTACTTCTCCCAAATACCACAGAGCACCATCCCGTTGATAACAATACGGTGTTAACGGTCTTTGAGACCTTCCCGTCAAATAATATACACAAGCGAACACCGCAGCATGGCCGAAATCTGCCACGTAGCTGTAATAAATCCATGGAGTGACACGGCTATTACCTTCAATGCCAGTGACGAACCTAAATTTCGAACAGCCCGAGCACCAGCCGCATTGGTCCTCAGTCCAATCATGGACGGCTTTTGACTCACCAAAGTACTCATGGACGGCGGCAGCGGATTAAACCTCATCTATGAGGAAACTCTTCAAAAGATGGAAATAGACTGGAACCACATTGAACAAAGTAGCACAACCTTTAGAGGAATCATCCCTAGTCGGGAAGCACGCTGTGTTGGGAAAATCACACTAGATGTGGTATTCGGCACGCGGATAATTCCAGGTCCGAAGAAGTTACATTCCAAGTGGCCCCGTTCAGCAGTGGTTATCACGCTCTTTTAGGACGGGAGGCATTCACAATCTTCCAAGCCATACCCCATTATGGGTACATGGAGCTCAAAATGCCCGGGCCCAACAGAATCATCACACTCACCAGCGATCCGGACACATCACTCCGCGCCGAAAACAAAATAGCCGCATTGGCCCTCGAGGCATTATCCGAAGCCCTCTCGGCCGAGGAATTAACCACGCTACGCTCCATAGTGGACAGGGACGACGTGATACTCGACAAAAGATCCAAGTCCACCTCTTTTAAACCAGCGGATGAAATAGTCAAATTCCAAGTCCACCCAACGGACCCTACAAAAACAGCCTCCATCGGGGCACAGCTAAGCCCCGCTGTGGACGCCGCACTACGAGAGTTCCTGCGCGAGAACTGGGACATATTCGCCTGACATCCCTCAGACATGTCAGGAATCCCACGCAGGCTGGCCGAGCATAGCCTCAATATCCTAAAGGGATTCAAGCCAGTCAAGCAAGCTCTTCGGTGTTTCTCCGAACCTAAGAGACATGCCATGGGAGATGAACTAGCCAAGTTATTGGTGGCCGGATTCATCAAAGAAATAAAACACCCAGACTGGCTAGCAAACCTGGTGATGGTACCAAAGAAGGACAAATCATGGCGCCTTTGTGTCGATTTCAAAGACCTCTATAAAGCTTGCCCAAAGGATCCCTTCCCCCTCCCACGCATCGATCAAATCATTGATGCTACCACAGGACACGAGTCATTGTGTTTCCATGAGGCATACTCCGGTTACCACCAAATCAAGATGGCGGAGTCTGACCAAGCCGCAACGACATTCATCACACCGTACGGTCCCTTCTGTTTTAACACAATGCCTTTGGGCTCAAGAACGCCGGCGCAACATATCAGCGCATGATTCAGACATGTCTGGAGAAACAAATCGGCAAAATAGTAGAGGCATACATAGACGATGTGGTTGTTAAAACCAACCACGTCGACTCTTTGCTAGACGACTTGAGGCTCACGTTCGACAACCTCCGAACATACGACATCAAGCTCAATCCGAAAAATGCGTTTTCGGCGTACCAGCCGGAAAGCTCCTAGGTTTCATTGTCTCGATTAGAGGTATCGAAGCTAATCCGACCAAAATCCGAGCTTTGTCACAGTTGGCTATACCAACAGACCTCAAACAAATCCAGAAGTTAACTGGATGCGTAGCGGCTCTAAGCCGCTTTATCTCCTGCTTAGGAGAAAAAGCTTTACCCCTTTATCGCCTTCTCCGGCGCACCGAACACTTCGAGTGGACGGATGCTGCCACAGCCGGATTGGAAGAAATAAAGGCCATTTTGGCAACCAAACCAATCCTGGCCGCGCCAAACATTGGTGAACCAATGCTCTTGTACATTGCGGCAACTCATCAAGTTGTAAGCGCAGTGCTCGTCGTCAAACGAGAAGCTGCCGGACATAAATTCCCTCTTCAAAAGCCGGTATACTATGTATCCACTGTCCTCACTCCGTGCAAATCACGGTACCCACATTATCAAAAGATAGCCTATGCGGTATTCATGGCGTCCCGGAAGCTACGACACTACTTTCAAGAGTGTTCGATTACGGTAGCCTCGGAAGTGCCACTTAATGATATTATAAACAACCGCGACGCTACGGGCCGGATTGCCAAATGGGCCATTGAGCTCCTCCCGTTGGACATAACATACAAACCCCGACGAGCCATCAAATTGCAAGTATTGGCCGACTTCGTCGCCGAATGGACGGAGGCCGAACTCCCTAAAGAGTACGGCGCATACTCCAACTGTATCATGCACTTTGACGGTTCCAAAATGCTGGCCGGACTAGGGGCTGGCGTCGTCCTGACATCCCCAACCGGGGATACCATTCAGTACGTACTGCAAATATTGTATACAGACTCCAACAACGCAGCCGAATACGAAGCTCTGTTGCATGGTCTTCGGATGGCAGTCTCCATGGGCATTCAACACCTGGAGGTGCGTGGGGATTCAAACCTCGCAATATCCCAAATAAATGGAGACTTTGACGCCAAGGATCCGAAAATGGTGGCTTATCGAAATGCTGTCCTAAAAATGTCAGCTCGGTTCGAGGGGCTCGAGTTTCACCATGTGGCTCGGGAAAACAATCAGGCGGCAGATGTCCTCGCCCACATCGGCGCAAAACGCGATACGGTCCCCCAACATATTTCTGGAAAGGCTGTTCAAGCCATCCGTAGTATGGGAAGGAGACACCGATAACAATAGTCCGGACCCGGCCAAAACGCCCGATACCGAATACTCTGACACAATCGGAGGCTCTGCCACCGAAATAACATCTTCAACCCACGTAATAATGGCCATTATTGCCCCGTGGAGAGAACCATTCCTGGCCTACCTAACTAGATAGGAACTTCCGGAGGACCAAAATGAGGCACGCTGCATAGTGCGGCAATCCAAGGCCTACAGGGTCCACGAGGGAGAATTGTACAAAAAAAGCACTACCGGAGTCCTTCAAAGGTGCATCTCCAAAGAGGAAGGGCGGAATCTTTTGGCAGAAATTCATGCCGGACTCGGCGGTCATCACGCCGCAGCCCGGGCCCTTATAAGTAAGGCCTTCCACACAGGATTCTATTGGCCAACAGCCCGGGCAGACGCACATGACTTGGTCCAACGTTGCGCCGGTTGCCAGCTCTTTGCAAATCAAAGCCACATGCCACCCACCGCCCTCCAAACAATCCCCATTACATGGCCCTTTGCGGTCTGGGGGCTTGACATGGTTGGACCCCTTAAAGGGGAACCCACAAGAAAAAATACTTATTGGTCATGGTGGATAAATTCACCAAATGGATAGAGGCCAAACCTGTTAAAATAGCCGAATCTGGGCCGGTGATAGACTTCATATCCGGGGTTGTACACTGTTATGGCGTCCCCCACAGCATCATCACTGACAATGGCACGAACTTCACGGCCGACGAGGTAAAACTCTGGTGCAGCAAAATGGGCATCAAGCTCGATTATGCTTCAGTCTATCACCCACAAACCAATGGTCAAGTCGAGCGAGAAAACGGTCTTATAATGAGCAGCATTAAACCCAGATTAGTGCGTTCCTTAACGGAGTCTGACACGCAGTGGGTAGAGGAGCTCGACTTCGTACTCTGGGGGCTGCGGACCATGCCGAATCGTAGTACCGGATATACACCGTTCTTTATGGTGTACGGCGCAGAGGCAGTCTTGCCCTGTGACATAATTCATGACTCACCTCGAGTGCGCATGTACAAAGAAAGAGAAGCCGAGCTCGATTGGCAGGACAGTCTGGACACCTTGGAGGAGGAGCGCGATGTAGCCAAAGCCCGTTCTGCATTTTATCAGCAACAAGCTCGCAGATACCAAAGCAGAGAAGTACGGGCGAAAACTTATAACGTTGGCGAACTAGTTCTACGCCTGCCGGATAAGAAAAAGAACAAGCTCGAGCCCAAATGGGAAGGTCCCTTCATTATTGACCAAGTTCTGACCAGTGGAGCGTATCAACTGCGGGATGCATCGACTAGTCGACTCGAGCCGAACCCATGGAACATGGCCAGGCTCCAAAGATTCTACGCCTAGCACCGGACTCTATGTTAGTCCCCTCCCTTTGTCCATTTTCTGCATATACATCATCTGTCTTGTTTCCCTTTCTTTCTTTCTCTTATTATTTCTCTAGGCCTTCAAGGGTCACCTTGTGCCTCACTTGTACATTACAAATGCGCTAGCCGCACTCTTCATACCTGGGGGCTTCTTTCATAGAAGCTTAAATTATTTATCTGGGCCTCACGCCCAACACATGTGTTATACTTCCGCATGTACCTTTTTTCACCATTATATGCATCGATATGACTTAAGTTTTGGCCAAGCTGGGTTGCCTGGCTCTTGTATTTATGCCCTACGTTCCCGTTAATTTGGCCAAGCTGGGTCAGCCAGATGTGTACCTTAGACTAGGTGAAGCCGAAAGCTAGCGTTCTTAAGGGAATATTCGATCGGTGAACGAAAGATGATTTTTATTTACTGTCCATATATGCACCCAGATGCTTTTTCTGCGTTTCCTATCGCAGTCCGGACATGCACTTTAGGGCATGCTTACCCAGGGAAAGGAACCCTTAACGGAACTATTCTCCCTAGAAGATGTTTCTTACTACCCATGTAATACAACATAACTAGTTGGGCACTTGTCTGATAAAGCACTAATGACCCCTACGCCTGGTCTCCACGCATACCCCGGTTTTATATAACTGAGCGGGTATTCAGATTCACTTCGGACTATCGGGCCCGTAGGTTGAAGCGAAAAGGTCTGCAAAGACAAATGATCTACAATCTAGCTAGAAGGCATTATACATGTCATTTTAATTACATAATCATGCAGACAGACTAAATTCCTCCTCTATACCATCCAACAGGCGGTCCAGCTTACAATCATGCTGAGAATACTTTGCGGCTAATTCTACTTGCCCATAAACTAAGCTAACGGGGATCTCTTTTCCGTCGGGCCCCACAGGTCCGACCTTGGCCATGTGATTTGGGTCTGCCTTGGTATACCGCGTCTTCACCATGGCCCATGCTTCTCTGGCACCCTATCGGCAGGCTGATATCTTCCATAAACGGAAGCGCTGCCGTGCTCCCTTCAGCTTCTCCACAAGCTATGCAACGCCTTCTGGCAGGGAGACGGACGGCCACAAGGCCTGGGCAACACTCTGCATCAACTGCCGAACTTGTTCGTGCAGATGTGATAGCTCAGACAGAAGATCACCCGCAGACCCGGGCATTTCCTCCGCGGGACGACCCGTCAGCATACCTACAGACATAACACTGTTAGATAGCTTCTTCGCCAAACTCTTTTAAAAAGGATTCGTTCAAACACTTACTGAAAATGCCGCGCCGAAGCCGCTTATTCTCCTTCTCGGAGTCCGCAAGCTGGCCCCGAACGTCTTTTAGTTCCATGTTCAGCTTAATGTTGGCGTCTTGGAGATTGTTTTTCTCCAGCATAACCTTAGTCAGCATGCGTTTGCCGGCCTCTAGCTGTCGCATAATATGCTGGTCCCTCGGACTTTCTTCGGACTCATCTGCAAAATCAATTGTTAGATCTGCAAACACGCCGCACACTATATGGTAACCACCATTCTTTAAAGTAAATGTTACCAACGGGAGACTTTTCCTGTTCCTGCAATGCGGCAAGAGCGGCCCCCAGTTGGGTCTTGCATTCCTCCAGCTCCTGGGACAACCTAGGATTCTTCTCTGTAAGAACCTGCACATTAAAGATGATCCTTAAATCAGTTTTGCTAACTGTTTCAAGTCTCAGGGGCTACTGATACATATAAATCATCAGATTTACTCACCCGTACATCCTTTACATACTGATCCGTGGCTCTGGCTAGACCATCTTGAGCAGCACGGAGGTACGCCTCTCCAGAATTGAAGGCGTCGAACGCCTCTGGTGAGAAACAAGCGTCGCGGAGTACGGCCCGGCAGCGCCTATGATTCATGGCGCTTTCCACTTCTGAGTTTGTAGCGGATAATCTATCCGCATCCTCTATAGGGGATTATCTGGCGCCTGCCCCATATCGCCTTCCGCCTCCATGTCCGGTCCTGGCGCCTGACTGGTGGAAGCTTGATTGGCAGCATCGCCGGACATATTCCGACGAGCGTTCTTTCTGTTAAAGAAACGTGGGCGTCATTACATTTTGAGAAAGACGACAACCACGGAGCGGGGTTTTTCCTATACCTTCGCGCCGACGTCTCCGTCCTGACCGCCTTCCTTTTCGGCCTACCCAGCCTCGACACCTCTTGTTGGCGAGCCGCTGCGGGTTCGGCATGGCGTCCCAAATGCCTTACCTGTAAAAGATGCCATGTGTATATGGTGGGTGAAGTTCCTAAAAGGGGATCCTAGTTTTGGAGTTGGGACTTTTTGATTTTTCTTACCTGCGATGCAGGGAGCAGTCCGGAATAGTCGGCCGTAATGGCCACCAGGGCATCGTCGCAGCTTAACTAATAGAACTGTCGATCTATCAGTTCCACGGAGATAACCGGATCTTCTTCAAGTCCGGAGTCGAGGGCCCGGTCAGGGTCCTCTGGTTGTGGAGAAGGGCTACTGACCTCCTTTATGGCTTTTCGTAGTTCCTGCCGCAAAGTGGCAAGGTGAATACTTACGACTAAGAATGCGGGAAAAATGGGAGCAGGGAGATATAACTTACCCAGCTTGGAGGATTGTACATGGAGAATCCATCCCGTGGCTTAATGCGGGTTAACTCCTCTTCCTCACCCTTGAACAATTCGGACAGAATCTTCGCTAGAGTGGCAGCATTGTACGGACCCTTACACCCGCAGCGGGTGGCGTCATTCGCCCCGTTATAACACCACAAAGGGTGCCCACGATATTGAAGTGGTTGCACTCCCTGCATTATGCAAATCGACATAACTTCGATTATTGTCAATCCTGATCGAGCCAGTGCTTTGATCCAGTTCATCAGATAGAGGACTTCTCCGTTGTCTACGCCTGGGGGCTCCATGGGCACCAACTTCGGCGCTTCTTTAGAGGAGCATTGTTGAACTCAGGTAGACCCCGCCAAACAGGGTCCGGAAGGGGGACGTCCTCCATATAAAACCATTCTGAAGGCCAGTCTTCGAACGACTTCTTGGGGGTGCCGGACAGGTATCCGGTATCGGCGATGCGCCATATTTTGGCTCTGCCCACTTGATAAAGTGCTTCCCTCTGTGTGCGAGGGACAAGGCAGAATAGCCTTTTCCAGAGCTCAAAGTGAGCCTCGCAGCCCAGGAACAACTCGTAGAGAGCAACATAGCCGACGATATGTAGAATGGAGGCAGGGGTGAGATTGTGTAATTGGAGGCCGTAGAACTCCAGGAGCCCGCAGAGGAACGGATGAATTGGAAATCCGAGCCCCCTTAGTAAATAAGGAACAAGGCAGACCAGTTCCCCCATGGAGGGACAAGGAAGGCTCTCCGCTTGCACCCCGCCATTGTAGGTGGCGAGCCCATCTTGAATAGGCACCATATACGCCGGAGGGAGAAATCCCTTAGTCTGTACCTCGACTAATCGATTGTGCGGGACTGAACACCTCTCCCAATCACTGGGCTTAGGGCTACGAGGGCGGGAGGAGGAGCTGCGGAGGTCAGCCATGCTGGTATGGATCTTTCCGAAGCACGCTCTGATGAATTCTCGCTGGGGGAGGATAATATGGATCGGATCTAAGAATCCCCGTCCCTTTAATAGACAATTTATTTATCTGGCTAGGGGGGCGAATGTAAAAATGCCCTGGCACCTCTTATTCATTCGTCGCGTGGGAGATAGCCCTTATTGGGAACAGAAGCCAAGAGGTTCAACATTTATGGAGCCGGACACTGCTTACGAACACTTGAAAGTTGGAGAAGAACCCGCCTTGCAAGTCCGAAGACAACACTGCGTGCCGAACTCATCGTCATTGAAGCCTGGTTCGGGGCTACTGAGGGAGTCCTGGATTAGGGGGTCTCCAGACAGCCGGATTATATCCTTTGGCCGGACTGCTGGACTATGAAGATACAAGATTGAAGACTTCATCTCGTGTCCGGATGGGACTCTACTTGGCATGGAAGGCAAGCTAGGCAATACGGATATGTATATTTCCTCCTTTGTAGCCGACCTTGTGTAACCCTAGCCCCCTCCGGTGTCTATATAAACCGAAGGGTTTTAGTCCGTAGGACAACATACAATCATACCATAGGCTAGCTTCTAGGGTTTAGCCTCTCTGATCTCATGGTAGATCTACTCTTGTACTACCCATATCATCAATATTAATCAAGCAGGACGTAAAGTTTTACCTCCATCAAGAGGGCCCGAACCTGGGTAAAACTTCGTGTCCCCTGCCTCCTGTTACCATCCAACTAGACGCACAGTTCGGGACCCCCTACCCGAGATCCGCCAGTTTTGACACCGACAGGTAGACTAGTAACTTCAATCAGACGTGACACGACGGCCTCTGAGCCCATTCAGACACGGTGGGTGCCAAACGTGGGTGGCAAAACACATTTGACTCAAGCTCATCCGAAAGACATGTGTCTCTCCCTCCATTTCCCCATTCATCCACGATGGGCGGCAAAACAAACTCTCCTCGTCCGAAATCGATGTAGGCTAATATTTTAAATAGGGGCAGATGTGTAACTTCCCTCAGACGTGACACAACCGCCCTACCTGTCAGCCCCGTTCATAAACTGTGGGCGCCAACCGTGGGTGGCAAAACACCCTCTCCTCGCCCAAAATCATTACCGGCAAATATTTGGGAGATGCGAGATTACCGTCCTATCCCCAACCGACATGATGTCCGAAATTTTAAATGGGGGATAAGTTCATAACTTTCCCACATTACAGACAAACGCGTCCCAAAGTTTGAGACCCCCCTCTCCCTCCATTTCCCTATTCATACACCGTCGATGCCATGACAACCTCCCCACTGCGGCCAGCCTCCTCCGTCCGCCACCCCATCCTCCACCTTGCTGAAGCCGCTACCCCTACCCCGTCGTCCACTGCAAGAGATGGACGTCTCTCATCCATGGTGCCGGACCAGGATCCTTTCATCGCGTCATCTCGCTTCATCGGTGTCGTCGTCCACCTTGCCATTGCCGCTCCTACGACCGCCTTGTCGATGGCAATAGGATTTATCCCCCGAACTGGCCGTCTGCCATCTAAAGTCTTCTTCCCCGCTGCCGACAGCCATCGCACCCGTAGCACCCTCAACGTATCAGCAGGGGCCTACACGGCATCGCAAGAGAGGTGGTACTCTTCCATATGTGCTTAAGTTATTGATGTCACCTGGAAAATAGATCTTAGATTGTTTACTGTACTTTTCTTGTCCGTACCAAATCATAGTGGCTAGTTGAATGCAAACATTGGTTGCGAAGTAGCTTTGTCCATTTTGCACCATCAGGTCCGCCATGTCACGGTCACTATACTAGTAAAGCTCATGGTTTCCCCCTTTATATTCACTACCATCATCGTAGGTGCTTCACTACTTCGTGTCGTGCTAGCACTGCTCCTCAAGACCTCCACCCATCAAGCGAAACAACATGCCACTCATAATTCAAAAGCTTATGTGTTGAAATATGAATCTGATATGATGCTCATATTACTAAAACAGAGAACATTTAATAGGTCACCCGATGTTCCTATATTCATTTCGAAAAGCATGTGCGCCACCCACTGGTCCAACTAGTTCCACTTTCCTGATTTTACTCTTGATGCTTAGGGTTTTCCCCTTTTATCTACTCTACTATGATATGCGTAGGTGCTTACTGTCGTACTAGGATTACTCCACCCTTCAAGCTAAACAACACAACACTCGAAATTCCAAAGCTTAGTTGTTCAAATATGATTGTGATATGATACTGATATTAGTTAACAGACACAATTAATTGGTTAGCTAAAGGTCCCACTTGAGTTTCCAAATGCATGTCGCGACATATAGAGAGACAACAGATTGCATTTCTTTGTCACTTGTTGACTGTACTTTCTTGTCCATACCGAATCTTAGTTGTTATTTCAAAGCAAACATCGGTTGCTAACTACCCTTTGTGTGGTTCGCAGCTTCAGATCTGCCATCCCACTGCCACGGTCAACACTATACTCATCATGCTTACGGTTTCCCCATTTTATGATGACCACAATCAACCTACGTGGTTCGTGTCATAATAGCACTGCTCCACCCATCGAGCGAAACAAGCTTAGTTGTACAAATTCAAATCTGATATTATGCTGATATTAGTAAAGCTGAGAGATGTTTAATTGGTCAGCTAAATGCTCCTACTTTAGTTTCAAAATGCACGTGAGCCACATATGGAGAGACCGGAAGGAATAGTATTTCTCTGTGCGCTCTGGTTCATCATGGGTGGCCAACCGACATTGTATAGAAAGACTTGTAATATCTTCAATCTTCTTGCTCTTCTGCTCTTCTTTAAGATGATACTCTTCTCTTGCAGTCGACTGGTCAGGTTGAGTTATTCTCCCTTAGTATTTTTCGAATCAGTCAGGCCAGGTCGACTTGTTTTTCTTTACTATATGTTGAAGTTGTCATCTGCGAAGTATCATCACTTCTGGAGCTCTCATATTTTGAGTAGTAGGCCACATTATATTAATGCACACACCAAATTACAGCATGCATGCCACCTCTTAGAAGAATTGCAGAGATAGCACAAAGGGGTTTACAGGGAGGAAGTATTGGATTAGAATCACTTCTGCATTAGAAAGATAATCTCACTTGTTTTTATGTTTTCATGCATGTCAGGTATTGAACATTATCAAAATGAATATGAGAATGGGCGCACGAGAGGAATATTGCGGAACAATCCACTGGCTAACAAACTTGGCATGGTGGAGGATGGCCTATCTTATTCACCCATCAAGGTGCATGCTCTAACTTGGCAATGTTGTATTGGTCGCACATATTTTGCATATGACCTCTTGCATTACTTCTACTTTGTTACACCATCTGCTTAGTTTAAGCATCACTAGCAAGATGCCCATGCGTTGCACGCATCAAGATGCATTTGTATGAGTAGTTTATCTTGTGGGAGAAAAGGATGAATGAGGGAAGGCCTTATTTGCAAATCTGGAGAGGGGTGTGGGTATGTTTTTGCAAAATTGCCATTGTTTCCTTCCTATCTGTCAGATATAAATCGGACGGCCTATATTGTAGGATGGCAGGCACACCATCATCAGCAACTTTGTTTTTTTATAAGAGTAGAGATATTATGAGTATATGCCATACATATCCATTTTCTGTACCTATTCCATGTGTCGTCATACTATGTTTTTCCAGTCAAATGTTGATCTTTCGTAATACATGTCCAAAAGGAAGAGGGTGAGTGCAGATCCTCAAGGAGTACAAACTAGGTATTTGGAAAAGGTAGTGATACATGTTAAATCAAATAGATCAGCAGCCACAGAAAACACAGGCCCAACTATACCAGACTTTACCCCTACTCCAGTGGCCAAACCCCTATTAGAACTGCTGAGAGCCCAGCGTTAGGTACTGTCTATGATATCAATTCAAAATTTGAACTCCTAAATTTCTGCATGTGCCTTACCTTCTCTCTTGTATGAAAACTAATTTCAGATGAATCTCCTTGGTCAAAGGATCATAGGATCTCACGACAATACTGGGCTCTGCATTGCTCTTGTCAGTGCCTCTTGCCCTTTGTCAGCATACTTACACTCATTGTTGTTTGATTATGTAGCATCACTGTAAATGTTCGCTTCTTTATCCTCCCTTTGCTTGAAATTATAAGATCTATATTTACTCTTAGATAAATGTAGAATTAAAACAATGCTTATGAAGTTTTGGATTGCTGATGTAAGTACCAGTTGTCATGTACTCCCTCTGTATCGAATTAGTTGTTGATTAATTGGATGTATTTAGAACTTAATAGTGCTAGATACATCCATTTGAGCGACAAGTAATAACAGACGGTGGTGGTATTACTGTACATGCATAGTGAGATAGTTGGTTGTCTTGCATTACTCTGCATCTTATCTGCCCTGCCCTCCACTTTCTCCAAATTATCATATCTACATTTACTCTTACCAAAATGTTGACTAAAGCCAATGCCACTGCACACACGTTGATGTCTGCATTCCTCTTGTCAGTACCTTTTGCCTTGTAATGATGTACTTAATTAATTGCTATTTGATTATGTATCATCAGTCTGCACTTGAGCTTCATTATCCTCTGTTTCTTCCAATATTATTTGATCTATATTTACTCTTTGCAAAATGCAGAATAATGGCAACACTTATAAAGAATTTTCTTTGGGGAATTTATTGAATTATCCTTCCATTAACATGGAGAAGGGCTTTATGCAGCTCATGTTAACATGTAATGTAAGTTCATCCTTCTCAAGCCTTCAAACTTTGTTCTAGTATAGATTTGGATAGGCATCATTTCCTCCACTACTGTTGACATCTGATTGGTTGTTTGCAACAACTACCCGTATTATATTGTAGTTGTAAAAACATGTTCCTTATGCAGAACAGATCCATTTATTTGCTTATATAATTGTGAAACCTGTTACGTGTCTCCTTGTTTCTCTTTCAGAGTCGTATCTCTTATGCCAGGCAGAACTTTAGGAAAGATAGTGAGCCAAACCATCTTGAGGACAACAAGATGACCCCAAAGTCCTATCTTGATGAAGACAGTTAATTGAAGCTACTCATCGGCATGTGTGAGACAACCTCTGTGCAGCCGCTGTCTCAATCAGTTCGACTTCTTCAGTCTCAACTTAAAGCGGAAAGGCTTGCTTCAGCTTAGCTCCGACTTGAAGTCAAAGATGTAATGATGATGTCAGGAGACTACCTTGTGCACTATGGTGCCATACAGCTAGGGATGAAGCATCTATCGTTGACACAACTGAGGTCTCATCAGCTTGTTCGGCTGCTTGCGGGGCCCGACCTTGCCAGGTCTATTGCCTTCTGAAGTGCTCTCGGTTTTGTATATTCTTTTGTCGGCGCATTTAGATGCACTGGTGGCGACCTTTGATGCCCAGTGTATGTAATCCACGGTCATGTTGCACTTTATTATCACCGGTAGCGAACTTTGATTCCCAATGGATGTAATATGCCGTAATTTCTTTATTGTATAGTCTAGGTTTATTCTTTGGTCGGTATGCTGTAATTTAGGCCGGAAGGTTCAGTGGATCTTAGTGTTGTCGGTCTTCAGGCCGGCCCGTTACTCATATGGGCCAAAACGTGGGCCTATAATCATCTTGGGCCATTAGCAGGTCTAAACCTATAGTAGTTTCCCGCCTTTAACAGGCCATGGGATACATATTTACTGTAGTGACAGTGGGCCTCCTACGGACCATAGAAACAATGGGCCTTCTATGGGCCATATCATCAATGGGCCTTATATGGGTCGTATGTTCGATTGGCCAAACATGGGCCAAAAACAGACCGCATTATGGCCGTAAACGGGGTAGAGTTGGAGTCGTCCGTTCATGGGCCGACCATAACGGGCTGTCGTTAATAGGCCGTATTTGATGACGCTATGAAAACGGCCCAACGTATTAACGAGCCACAAAAAGGCCGACTGTAACCACGGGCTGAATTTGGCCCACAAGTAGAAAATGGCAGTAACGGGCCGTAAGTAACCGAATGCTAGAAATGAGCCCAAGAATAAATGGGCCCTGAGAAGGCCAAAAGATCACATGGGCTGCAAACGGCCCAATGGATTAATGGGCCATAAATGGGTATAAAGTGATACACTGTTCATTACGGGCGAGTTTGACCACGGGCCGTTAATGGGCCAAGAGTTACAAATGGCCTCATATGTGCCGAAAGACATCATGGGCGATACATGGGCCGGAACTTAAAATGGGTTGGAATTATATTGGACAGCCCAGATGACGCTACTGGGCCTAATTCGGATAGGTCGTAACAGGCCCTAGGTTAGCGGGCTGTAAATGGGCTATATGCGAATAGGCCGTTAACAGGCTTTCCGTGGGCTGGCCCACCACCTTTTGACCAAGTCAAATGGGTCGGCCTTTTCAATGGAATGGGCCTCTGTTCGGCCGTGCCACATGTCGACGTATCATAGGCACCTTCGGTCCAATGAGTGGATGACATTTGTCCCAATGGTGAACCGACACGTGTTTCCTCCAGCCAATGATGATTTTACACGTGGAAAATCCCCATTGGTCGGGGCTGTTAGCAGGTTATCGGATCCAAAACCGGACCCGATAGCTTAACGGCGTTCCGTTACGGTGGATGCCATGTGTCGGTCACCCTTGACGAAAGCACTTCTGTGACGCGCAATTTTTCATCATGGAAGTGGACACTTCCATGATGATAATTTTGGTAATGTCACGGAACACTTCTACGACAACACATATGACTATCTTGATACTGTCATAAAATCGTCATGGATGTACATGCATGACAAAAAACGCGACCTACTGTGACAATCACATATCATCACAGAAGTGTATTTTTTTGTAGTGACGTGGGAGTGAACTCCGTAATGCGGAGAGCGCCCGAGGCGTGTACAGCCCCGCCCTGACACGTGGGTTGCACGGTAGGGCTAGACGAGGTGTGTCTGGGCACTCGTGAGCTAGCGTGGGACTCACGAGGCCCTACCTCAAAGGTGGGTTCCGCCTGGTCTTGGTTCTCGATGGTTGTAGCGCTCCTGCGAGATGGTTAGACCACCTGCACTGAATGACTGTCCTGAGGCTATCGCGTGAGAGGGCCAAGCACCAACCGTTGGATTTATCGACGCTGCAGGGACGGGCCCGAGCACAGATGCCATGCCTAGCCTTCTTACGTGAAGGGTCCTGAAGAAAGACGATCGGCACGGCTCACATGGCGGGCGATAATCAAGCAAGTGATAACTGTAGATAGATTATGCATAAGAGCAATCGGCTTAGGTAAGTGCATGAACGATACATGCCACTGGGTCGGACCCGAGTGGCCTGGGGATGATGCAGCCCAAGGGGCGCCCCTAGCGAGGTGAACTAAAGATGCAAACAGATACATGCCGCAGGGAGGAACCCACACGGCCTGGGTATGATGCAGCCCAGGGGGCGCTCCCAGCTGAATGAACTTGGAAAGATGTCACCTGGTTTGGTTGTCGGAGGAGTGTTGGGGTAGCTGAAGACACGTGCTGCAGAAGTCGCTCCTCACGAGCTGTCGAGTCCTTGAGCCTCAGGAGGCTCTGGGGGCTCGGGTGGCCTCCTGAGGACCATCTCCATCTCCGCCAGGACTGCATGGTGTCTGGCCTCCTAACCCGCTACGGTGCTCCGCAGGTTGTGCTGGAAGGAGGCTGCTACACTCGGCAGGCTGAATGGCATGCGAACATAGCTACGAGGTGGACCCTCACATCATCCAGCACGTGAAGGCCAGAAGCGCTCCTGAGATGCGGCCCTGTTGAGCCCTGGGATGTCGATGCAGACGCGTAGCTCACCACCCTCGCCTGGATGGGGAGCAGCGCCAGGTGGGCGGCGGTCGCCACGCATTGCTCTTGCTTCCTGAAGCTCCTGAGATGCCTTGGTGATGAACTCTTGAGCACCGGGCGCTCCTTGCCCCGTGTCCTCTTGAGGGAAACGTGCCAGGAGGCACGCCTCCATGTGGTGCCCGAGCGCCTCCCTTGTGATGTTGGCTAGGTCCAAGGCCCTCTAGAAGAGAGCCCCCGAGCCCTGCCCGAGGAGGGCGCCAGGCACGCCTCCCTGTGCAAGGGAGGGAGGCGCCCCAGGTGCTGGTGCATATCCTGAAGTGGTGCCACTGGAGGTGCCGCTCCCTTGAGGCCCAGTGCGGAGTAGCTACTTCTTCTTCTTGGGGTTGGCCTCAGGAGGGTACGACGCACCTGCACTGTCAGGGTCTTCGATTTCTGCAGCTCTGAAGGTGCGCTCGATGCAGCACACCGCGTCTCTTTCTTCACAGGGGACCGTGATGATTCCACCGCTTCCCGGCATCTTGAGGACGTTGTAGCCATGGTGGGTGGCTGCCATGAACTTGGCCAGTGCTGGGTACCCAAGGATGGCATTGTACGGCAGGCGAATGTGGGCAACATCGAAGTCGACGCGCTTGGTGTGGTAGTTGTTGCGCTGACCAAAGGTGACAGGGAGGTGAACTTGCCCTATCGGGGTGGTGGAGCCATCAGTCACTCCTGAGAAAGGCTTGGTGGGCTGGAGCTGATCGTATGGCACTTGCAGGCTGTCAAATGTCTCGACGGACGGGACACTGACCCCTGTGCCGCCGTCGATGAGGGTCTTGGTGACTTGGACATTGCTGATGACGGGTGAATAGAGCATCGGGAGGACACCAGCGGTTGCCGCGCAAATGAGCTGGTCGGCCGAGCTAAAGTTGATGGCATACTTAGACCATCTGAGCGGGCGTGTAGCCTCGAGCTTGGGGAGGGCCGCATTCACTTCATGAGAGAAATGCTTGAAGATGCGCTGGGAGGCTGGGGCCTATGCACCACACAAGATGCAGGCGATGGCGCGCGGCTCCTAGAAGCCCCTAGCCCCTTCGTCCTGTTGATGGTCGTCGTTCCTCCTTGGAGGCGGCAGCGGAGGGAGACCAGGGTTGCCCTAAGGATGGTCCTCGCGAGGCTAGTCCCTCTAGGTGCCCTCACGAGGCTGGTCCTGTCAATGATCCTCGCGAGGCTGATCGCGCCACTCCTTACGAGGGCCGCGATCGTCCCAGCATCCTTCACCTCATCCACCTCCTCAGCCATAGCCCCGGTCATTGCGCTCGGGGCATCGACCGAAGCGTCCATCTCGAATGGCCCTAAGCTCTTGACAATCGTTGGTGTTGTGGGTGCGCACGTTGTGGAAGGCGCAGAACGTACGGCTGCCCTTGGATGACTCGGGAAGATCCCGACTGCGCTTGGTGTCCGGTTCTACCGCGAGTACGACCACTCCTTTATGGTTCACGTCCTTGACCTTGGCCTTCTTCTCCTTTGGATCCATAGCAGGGTGCTCGAGGAGGGAGAGGCGCCCCTCCTCAGCTCTCGCACACTTGGTTGCTATTTTGAACAGCTCCAAATTTGTGCACAACTCCTCATAGATGGTGAGCTCCTCCTTCATCTTGACATCGCGGACACCGTCAGAGAACGCCGAGATGATGGCCTTGTCCGTCACCTCAGGGATCTTGATACACGCATTGTTGAAGCGCTGGATGTACTTCTGCAGGGTTTCTCCTAGTTGTTGCTTGAAGGAGCACATGTCACCCACGATAGGGGGCGGTCGAGAGTGCCCTGGAAGTTGGCGATGAAGTGGTTGCGCATCTCATCCCAGGAGGAGATCGAGCCTGGGGGCTCGTTCAGGAGCCATGAGCGAGCATCGTCCTTGAGAGCCATGGGAAACCAGTTCGCCATGACCTTTTCGTCGTCGTTGGCCGCCTCGATGCTCAGCTCGTAGAGCTGCAAAAACTCTGTAGGGTCGGGGGTGCCGTCGTAGCGAGGAGGCAGATCTGGCTTGAACTTGCCCGGCGAGTCGACACTATGCAGCTCAGGAGTGAAGGCATGACAGTCTGCCATGGCCACCGGGGCACGTCGCGGAGGCAGAGCTTGACCTGGGCGCCCCTGCACCGCCACGGCAAGCGGCGCATGGCCCTGCCGTAGCAAGCGATCCTGACGTGGTGGTGCTGGGAGCGGTGGAGCGTTTTCTTGCGGATGGTGAACCTCCTGGCAACTTCCTACTTTGCGCGTGGCCGCACGGCGCGGTGGGTGACGCCGCGGTACCGCACATCTTGGAGCGAGGGGGCCATCTTGACGCGGGGGAGGCTGAGGTGCTCAATGAGCTGCGCGCCTCGACGCGAGGGCGCCATATTGGTGTTGAGGGGGCGGAGGCGCTCCATGAGCCACATCGCCCGCAGCCGGGGAGGGCGAGGCAGCGAGAGGGATGGTGGAAGAGAGCCCCCCCGGCGCTGACGAGCTCGGCGATGTGGTCCAACCAGTCCTTGTAGATTTCGTCGACCGGGCGGTAGCGCAGGAGCTCGTGTGCCATGAGCAGCGCGGCCTGCGCGTCCGTGGGGGCGCGGTGAGCGTGAGACGATGAGATGGCCGGAGTCAGCGATGGGGTGGCGGTGCGGCCGTCACTGGCACGGAGGGGTGCAGTTAAGAGGCTTGCTACTCGTTTTCCGCCGGGCCGGTGGCGGCGTTGGCGGCGGGTGACGGAGAGCGACGGGGAGGTCCATCGACGGGGGCTGTCTGAGCGACACGGGTGGCGAGAGCGGCCCGACGCTCAACGCTTGCCTGGCGAGCGTCGGCCATGGACTTGGTGGAGTGGCGAAGCGCGAATTGACGAAGAGGAAAGCTTAGGCGCACCCCTACCTGGCGCGCCAAATGTCGGATTTCGGGTTCCGGCAAAACCCTTGAGGTTCGAACACTGGGGTGCGCACTAAGATCTCTCCCCCTCTCTAGCTCGCACACTCTATGATCTCACGACCTAGCTTGACGAACCCAAAGAACACGAGACACAAGATTTATACTAGTTTGGGCCATCATTGTGGTGTAATACCCTACTCTAGTGTGGTGTGCTGGATTGCCTCTTGGGCTAAGGATGGACAGTTACAAGGGAAGATCAGCCTCCTGAGGAGAGGTGTTCTTGTGCTTGATGAACTTGTGTGCTTCGGGGTGATTCGGGTCTGAATCAGATGCCTGCCTATGGTGGTGTCTATTCCTATTTATAGAGGACCTAGTCCTCTTCCCAAATATTGAGCGGGAAGGGATGCCACAACGGCCAAATTCGAAGGGAGACAACTAGTACAAGCTATCCTGACAAAAGTAGTCTTCGCTTGCCAAAGGCTCTGGTGGTGATGTTGTCTTGGGCTCCACGGTGACCTCCGTCCTGTCGTCCTGCTGGTCTTGGTTTTGTTGCACCAATATGGGAACCTTTGCCTGATGCCTCGGGACTCCTCGCCTGCGCTTGCCCCTTTAGCACCAAAGAGGAAACGAGGGCACTGCGAGCGCTGATGCCTGCCTGGCACCTGCCTGGCTCCAATCGTCATGGCATGCATCACAGGAACCTCGCAAGCTACCCCTTGCCTTCTCCGCCCCTCGCGAGCCAGCCTGGTGAGGCCGCCCCTGAGGAGGTCTTGTGTCGTCTGCCTTGCGAGGCTTGGCCCCTCGTGAGGGTCTTGAGTGTTTTCTAGTGAAGATGGGCCGTACAGGGCCGCTGGTGGAGCCACGCCGCGGGCCGCAGGAAGGCAAGTCTGGGGACCCCCGTTCCCAGAACACCGACAGTGGCCCCAAGCTTCTCCTCTCGTGAAGTGATGTCCTACTCTCTAGCATCCAGAAGTGCTTTACGCTCCGCCATGCGAGCCTCTCGGGCAATGGCATCCTCCCTCGCCATTGATTGTCTCATGCTGCCTCATCAGGATCTCGAACTGCTTGTCGTGCCAGTGGCGCAGCTCGCTGTCCTTGTCCCTCAGATATTGATCCACTTTGTTAGCTGATTTGCGCTGATCCTTGAGCGCCTGCCATTTCTGGCTATGCCGGCCTTGCATCTCCTTCATGCCTACCACCATGGATTCCATAAAATATAAGTCCATTGTGACAACAATAAAATCATCCACCTCTTCGGCCCCTTGGTTCAACGACGCCAGAATGCGCTAAAGTTCCTCGTCAAGTTCCAAGTTTGTCGCCATTGACGAGCCGGGGGCACCGAGCCCAGGTTGCACGAGCACCAGCGCCAATTGGCTCGAGGCCGGCTGCGAGGCCCCCCGCCGCAGCACCAAATGAGGGCAGGGGTCCATGGTTTGGAGGGGAGCCTTCTCCTCGACCATCGCCCCCGCCCCTGGTACACCGTCAAGGTTCTGCTCCCTTTTCGTCAGACGCTCATGGACATTCCCGGCGGATGGCTCTATTCCTCCGCGGCAGAAATTTTGGCGGCTTCATTCGCAGTGTCTCTCCCTATGCTAGCCACTTCTTCCAGCAGTTCAGGCTCTTTGGTCTGATGGACTGCAAACAAAGACGGCAAACAAAAATCGAGAAGCAGAAGTATCAAAGAAGCTCATGGCTATAAAAAACAAAAAGAAGAAAAGGAGAAGAAAGAAAAGGGTGGATGAGTTACCTGGAGGGATCTGCCGGGCGGAGGCCTCAGTTTCCGTGGCAGCGTCACTTGTCGGGCCATGGTTTGCATCCCCTTCCGCAACGACCACTGCGTCGTCTTTGGCAAGCTCTCCTGTTAAAGCAGTCGTCGGGGGCTTCTCGGCTCGGTCAGCAGGTAGAGTGGTCCTTCCTTGAGGGGCTCGTCCTGGGTCAACTCTCCCCGCTTCCAGCCAAGATGACTGGGAGCTCTCCTGCATCACTCCCCACAGGAGGGACTAATCATGTGCTTTCATGCCGGTTGTTGGGCTGGGGGCTTGGTGTCGGGTCCTTCGTGTTGCTCTCCGCCAGGCCTATGCCCTCCACAGTCTTTGATGGCTCCGCGCGCTTGAGCTGCTTGGACCGATGGATGAGAGTCTCCGTCTCCTCCTCCTCCCTAATAAAAGCAGCGCATGAAAGATCAGTCAACAAAAACAAGCAGGTATATTGAATCTACTAGAAGGAAAGGAGATTGATTCCTCTTACTCGTCATCAATGAGCATAGAGTTCAACTCCATCTCGATGGGCAGTGAGGGTGCCCAGGCTCTCTACTGGGGAGGAGGGACAGAACTTCCCGACAGCTTTGAGCCTTGCCTAGGCGCGGGAGGCTCCAAAGAGGACGAGCCGTGTGAAGAGCCCGATCCAGACTGGGAGCTGGAGTCAACTCCCACAACCACCGATTGCTTGGCGGGGATTTATCCCCGGCAAGGCGTGAGGACTGCCGACGCACCTCCTCTGGCTTGCTGCTCTTGGAGGCTATCTTCTTCACCTTCTTAGGGCGTAGGATCAGGAACCGCCGCTCCTTGCTTGGCGACCCACCTGCAAGGGCGCTGTTCCAAGATTGGTTTGGGGGCTTGAGGACCTGCTACGAGCCACTCCTGCTCGGGTTCCTCCACCTCCTCAGTGTCCTCTTCCTCCTGGGCATCTGCCGTTGTGGTGTACAAAGCCTCATGTAACGCCCCGAGACCGATGCACCAGGTGTCTTCCAGTTATTCGCCGACGTTGCCATGTCTTTTGCTTGCGTGTTGCATTTTATCATGTCATCATGTGCATTGCATCATTCGCATTGCGTTATGTCATAAGGTCTTTTAATTTTGTAGAACTCAACTAAATAAAATGCATATATCTTTGATCTATTTAAATCGAGGGAAGGGTGACTTCTCTTTATAACATATCCTCCCGATAGTAGGGAGCTATATTAAATATTTCTTTAATTTGAAATTCACCATAACACACTTGCAAAAAACCCAAAAACCTTTGTTATCACAACTCTTGGCCTCTAACGTTAACATATATCCTTTCGTCATTTTCCGGAGCTCCACCTAAATTCTCAACATTTTGGGGCACTTCGAAAAACCTATCCTAGTTCAAACCTTTTGAATTAAATTCAAATGAATTTGAATTTAATCTTTCAATCATGACCTTTTATATTTTCTCGGAACAAGCACATTTTTGTGAGTCAGGGAAAATTATCCCAGTGCCCAAATTCCTTCTCCAACCTTTTCTTGCTCTCATTTTCTTTCTTTGCTATTTGTTGTTTTTGGCAAATAAAGAGAATTTAAGAGAGAGGGAGAGGAGTAGTGCAGCAGCCCAACTGGGCCTCCCTAGGCCAACTCCAACAAGGCCCATCCCTCTCCTAGGCCAGCCGCACCTTAAACCTAGCCTGATCCATCTCCCTCCTCGATCCCATCTCTTCCTCACTCATCTCCCTCTCCCTCCCGTAGCGCCGCCAGAGAGAGAGAGAGTGTAGAAACGCCTCCTACCAGATTCCCCAACGCCGCCCTGCCAGAGTTCCTCGTCTCCACCACCCGATCCGGCCGACCTCCGCTGCCCTTGCCCGTTCCCGGCCGGATCCCGCCAGCAGGGCCTCGTCCCCGCCTTTGTTTCCTCCACCACCATCGCCTTCGGGTGCTGCACCGGAGTTCCACCTCGTCGGAGCAGCCCAGCTGACCAGGACGCCCCTGCTGCACCTCTCCTTTCTTCCCCTGGTTCCCTTTCTCTTTGACTCTCTCTCTCTCTCCCGACTCAAATCGCTCCCTCTCTCGTCTTTGTAACAGGAAGCCCCTAATAACCCACAAGTATAGGTGATCGCAACAGTTTTTGAGGGTAGAGTATTCAACCCAAATTTATTGATTCGACACAAGGGGAGCCAAACAATATTCTCAAGTATTAGCAACTGAGTTGTCAATTCAACCACACCTGAAAACTTAATATCTGTAGCAAAGTATTTAGTAGCAAAGTAATATGATAGTAGTGGTAATGGTAACAAAAGGTAACAGTAGCAAAAGTAGTGTTTTTGGTATTTTGTAGTGATGATAGCAATAGCAACGGAAAAGTAAATAAGTAGAGAACAATATATGGAAAGCTCGTAGGCAATGGATCGGTGATAGAGAATTATGCCGGATGCGGTTCATCATGTAACAGTCATAACCTAGGGTGACACAGAACTACCTCCAATTCATCAATGTAATGTAGGCATGTATTCCGAATATAGTCATACATGCTTATGGAAAAGAACTTGCATGCCATCTTTTGTCCTACCATCCCGTGGAAGCGGGGTCCTAGCGGAAACTAAGGGATATTAAGGCATCCTTTTAATAGAGTACCGGACCAAAGCATTAACACATAGCGAATACATGAACTCCTCAAACTACAGTCATCACCGGTAAGTATCCCGATTATTGTCACTGCGGGGTTAACGAATCATAACACATAATAGGTGACTATAGACTTGCAAGATAGGATCAAGAACTCTCATATATTGATGAAAACATAATAGGTTTAGATCTGAAATCATGGCACTCGGGCCCTAGTCACAAGCACTAAGCATAGCAAAGTCATAGCAACATCAATCTCAGAACATAGTGGATACTAGGGATCAAACCCTAACAAAACTAACTCGATTACATGATAAATCTCATCCAACCCATCACCGTCCAGCAAGCCTACAATGGAATTACTCACGCACGGCGGTGAGCATCATGAAATTGGTGAAGGAGGATGGTTGATGATGACGATGGCGACGGATTCCTCTCTCCGGAGCCCCAAACGGACTCCCGATCAGCCCTCCCAAGAGGTTTTAGGGCTTGGCGGTGGCTCCGTATCGTAAAACACGATGAATCCTTCTCTCTGATTTTTTTCCTCTCCGAAACCAAATATATAGAGTTGGAGTTGAGATCGGAGGAGCTCCAGGGGGCCCACGAGGTAGGGGGCGCGCCCCCCACCCTCGTGGACAGGTGGTGGTCTTCATCTTTTTAGGGATTTTTTATTATTTCCGAAAACATGTTCCATGAAGTTTTAGGTCATTCAGAGAACTTTTGTTTCTGCACATAAATAACACCATGGTTGAGGGAGTCCTGGATTAGGGGGTCTCCGGACAGCCGAACTATATCCTTTGGCCGGACTATTGGACTATGAAGATACAAGATTGAAGACTTCGTCCCATGTCCGAATGGGACTCTCCTTGGCGTGGAAGGCAAGCTTCACAATACAGTTATGTAGATATTCTTCCATTCAGCCGACTCTGCGTAACCCTAGCCCCCTCCGATGTCTATGTAAATCGAAGGGTTTAGTCCGTAGGACAACACACAATTAATCATACCATCGGCTAGCTTCTAGGGCTTAGCCTCTATGATCTCGTGGTAGATCAACTCTTGTAATACTCATATCATCAAGATCAATCAAGTAGGATGTAGGGTATTACCTCCATTGAGAGGGCCCGAACCTGGGTAAACATCGTGTCCCCTGCCGCCTTAGACGCACAGTTCGGGACCCCCTACCCGAGATCCGCTGGTTTTGGCACCGACATTGGTGCTTTCATTGAGAGTTCCACTATGCCGTCACTGTAAGGCTTGATGGCTCCTTCGATCATCAGTAACGATGCGGTCCAGGGTGAGGTTTTTCTCCCCGGACAGATCTTCGTATTTGGCGGCTTCGCACTGCAGGCCAACTCGCTTGGCCATATGGAGCAGATCGAGAGCTACGCCCATGGCCATCAGGTCAGGTTTGGAAACTTAAACTACACTGCCGACATCCGTGGAGACTTGATCTTCGACAGATTCGA
Organism: Triticum dicoccoides; assembly: GCF_002162155.2. Taxonomy (NCBI): domain Eukaryota; kingdom Viridiplantae; phylum Streptophyta; class Magnoliopsida; order Poales; family Poaceae; genus Triticum; species Triticum dicoccoides. The sequence continues at coordinate 160,397,014 of NC_041390.1, read as the reverse complement.
GCCCATGTCAGGTGCGCCGCACGATTACGGCGAGCATGATTTAGCTCTGCCGTAAGACAGCGTTCGGGAGATCACACCTGCAACTACTCCGGCCTTCAATCCGGAGCAAATTGCGCCATCCGAGGACGGGTGGATAGACCCCGCCATGGAGGCTGCACTCTCAGTGGCGATAGAGCCGAATACTGACTTCACCCCTTACGAGAGCCGTGTTGCCGAACCACTAGATTCGTCTCCGGCCACGGACTCCGAGCCGCCTGCGTCCGTGCCTATCGAATCCGATTGGGCGCCGGTCATGGAGTTCACCTCTGCGGATATCTTTCAACACTCACCTTTCGGCGACGTGGTAAATTCATTAAGGTCTCTCTCCTTGTCAAGAGAAGCTTGGCCAAACTATGTCCGACTAGAATGGGATGCGGACAACGAAGTAATTCGCTCCCCACCCACCACCCACTTAGTAGCCACTGTCGACGATTTAACCGACATGCTCGACTTCGACTCCGAAGACATCGACGATGTGGACGGCGATACAGGAGACGAACAGGAACCACCGCCCATGGGGCGCTGGACCGCCACCTCATCATATGATGTATACATGGTGGACACCCCCAAAGAAGGCAATGGCGACGAGACAGCTGGGGATGACCCCTCCAAGAAGCAACCCAAGCACCGATGTCAGCGGCGCCGCTCTAAGTCCCGCCATAGCAAAAGTAGTGATACCAGCACAAGAGACAATAACACTCCGGATAGTGCCGAAGATGACAACAATCCCCTCCAGCATGATTTAGAGCGGGAAGGTGAACAAGCTAGCCCTCCAGAACGGGTAGCAGATAGATAATCGGAGGAGGACAATTGCATGCCTCTCTCCGAAGATGAGGTGAGCCTCGGCGACGAAGAATTTACCGTGCCTAAGGATCCCGTCGAGCAGGAGCGCTCCAAGCGCCGGCTTATAGCCACAGAAAATACCTTGAAGAAAAAGCAACAACAGCTTCGAGCTGATCAAGATTTGCTAGCAGACAGATGGACCGAAGTCCTTGCGGTCGAGGAATACGAACTCGAGCACCCCTCCAAGAGTTACCCAAAGTGCAGGTTGCTACCATGACTCGAGGAGGAAGCATTGAAACCCACATCACCTATGTACGATGCGGCTGACCGGTCACCTCGCGGCCGAGCCAGAGAGGCATTTTAGCCTGAAGTTCAGCCTGTACCCCGCCGCCACTCAAACAAAAATGCCAAGGCCCGGGGCAACACACGGGACCTACGAGACGTATTGGAAAGTAGGGAAAAACATGCAAGGTCGATATATGAGTCACGGGGGCGCGCGCCAACGCAGGACGATGACCGTCACGCTGGATACACTAAGAGTTATCCGGCTGGGCCGAATACAGCAGACAAGACTCATATGAACTGCATTGTGATATAGCCCGACACAGAGGCGCCGCACACCCCCTATGCTTCACTGATGAAGTTATGGATCACGAATTCCCAGAGGGTTTTAAACCCGTAAAATTGAATCGTATGATGGTACAACAGATCCCGCCGTATGGATTGAGGATTTCCTCCTCCACATCCACATGGCTCGCGGTGATGATCTGCATGCCATCAAGTACCTCCCACTAAAACTCAAAGGACCAGCTCTGCATTGGCTGAATAGCTTGCCAGCAGACTCCGTCGGCAGTTGGGAGGATTTGGAAGACGCATTACTTGACAACTTCCAGGGCACTTATGTGCGACCATCGGATGCTGATGACTTGAGCCATATAACTCAGCAGCCAGGGGAATCGTCCAGGCAATTCTAACTAAGAAAAACCAAATCGTCGACTGTCCGGATGCAGAGGCCTTAGCGGCATTCAAGCATAACATCTGCGATGAGTGGCTCGCCCGGCACCTCGGCCAGGAGAAGCCAAAGTCTATGGCAGCCCTCACGACACTCATGACCCGCTTTTGCGTGGGCGAGGATAGCTGGCTGGCTCACAACAACAACACATCAAGGAATCCGGGCACTTCGGATACCAAAGATGCCAACGGCAGACCATGTCATAACAGACACAAGCGCCGCAATAATGGCGATAACACCGATGATACGAAAGTCAATGCCGGATTCAAAGGCTCTAGATCTGGTCAGCGGAAAAAGGCATTCAAAAGAAGTACTCCGGGCCCATCCAGTTTGGATCGCATACTTGATCGCTCGTGTCAAATACACGGCACCCCTGATAAACCAGCCAATCACACCAACAGAGAATGCTGGGTGTTCAAGCAGGCCAGCAAGTTGAATGCCGAAAACAAGGACAAGGGTCTGCATAGTGATGACGAGGAGGAGCCCCGGCCGCCGAACACGGGAGGACAAAAGAGGTTCCCCCCGCAAGTGAAGACGGTGAACATGATATACGCAACCCACATTCCCAAGAGGGAACGGAAGCGTGCACTAAGGGACGTCTATGCGATAGAGCCCGTCGCCCCAAAGTTCAACCCATGGTCCTCTTGTCCGATCACCTTCGATCGCAGGGACCACCCCACTAGTATCCGTCATGGCGGATCCACCGCATTGGTCCTAGACCCCATCATTGACGGATTTCACCTCAGTGGAGTCCTTATGGACGGCGGCAGCAGCCTGAACCTGCTCTATCAGGACACAATGCGCAAAATGGGTATAGATCCCACGAGGATCAAACCCACCCAAACCACCTTTAATGGCGTCATCCTTGGTGTAGAGGCCCATTACACGGGCTCAATCACACTAGAAGTGGTCTTCGGAGCTCCGGATAACTTCCGAAGCGAGGAGTTAATCTTCGACATCGTCCCGTTCCGCAGTGGCTATCACGCACTGCTTAGGCGAACCGCATTTGCAAAATTCAATGCGGTACCACATTACGCATACCTCAAGCTCAAGATGCCAGGACCTAGGGGGGTCATAACAGTCAATGGAAACATGGAAGGCTCGCTCCACACGGAAGAGCATACTGCGGCCTTCGCAGCAGAAGCAGAAAGCAGCCTTTTAAGGCAAACCGCCAATTCGGCGATACTGCCCCCGGACACCGTCAAGCTAGTCCGGAGTAACCTGCAACAGGATCGCCTGGCACGTTCAGAGCTCGCCTAGCATTTCGGCACCCATCCTAGTCCCAGTCAAGCAATGAAATCCGTGCCGCGCGTACATAATTACGCACTGAAAATACCATGGGCATAGGCGGGGGCACGATCAGGGCACGTCCCGCAATGCGGCTTAACCGCCCTAGGGGCTTATACCTTTATAAGTTTTTTCTCTTTCAGGACCTTACTCTCTGGAAACCCTTTCCGGCAGTATGATTGTTGGACACATTACGGGAAGGAACAACCAAGGAGGCAAGAAGCTAAGACGTACAAGGGAACCCCCAGGTGATCTCTACTAACAATCGATATACCCGCTTTTTATAACCCATACGCAGCTTGCCCTTGGATAGGACATGTCAAATAGTCCTATTTTTTGCTTATTGCACTACTTGTATCAGTATGCTTCGACGTATTATTTAAATAACAATGCATAGCATCAGTCTATTATTGCATTATCCATCCCCTTTTTTCTTATATGTTCATTTACGACAACTTGCACCCGTACATTCTGGTACGATCAGTACGCCAGGGGCTTTCGTTTACCCCCATAATACGGCGTGAGAAGTCCGAACACTTTTGACAGTGCGGCACCCCAAACTTATAGCATTATATGCATCAGCTCCGAATCATGTCTTGGGTCAATAGTTGGGTTTGCCCGGCTCCCATGTTTTGGTACCTTACGTTCCGCTATATCGGCTAAGGTAGCGCTAGCAGAACTACTGCCATTGTGTCTCGGTTCTTCCGGACGAGCACCTCAGTAGAGAAAGCCGAAAACTGACTGTCATGATAAGGCAAGAGCTGGTCACTATTCGAGAGGTCTCAAGTCCTTACAGACTTTTTCCGCTTCAGGCGAGGAGTCGGCCTTGCCTGACTTAGGCGTATATAGCGCCCCAAATTCGGCCTTCCGAATACTAGGGGCTTCGCCAAAATTTAAAATTGTAGACTTCTATGGCTAAGTGAGAGTGATAAAGCCATATAGTCCGATTACCTGGTTCGTTGTGCTGAACACCTCCCTCGAAGGATCCAAAATTGTGATAAAGAGTTCTCAAGTTTATCCCGAACACCCCAGTACTAGTTATATGGGGGCAGAAGCTGACGACTGGCCAACTCTCAGATTTTATAAACGGCCGGACAGAAGGTAATATTTTAAATTCAAAAAGCGTTGCATAGCACAAATGAACTTGTTTCACATTACATGATCACATGAGTATGTTCATTCAAAAATTACATCTCTAGTACATTTCTCCGCCACAAGGCGGGAACCCTTCAGGACACTGTCATAATACATTTCGGGGCAGCGATGATCCTTGCCCTCCGGCGGCCCCTCCTTCACCAGCTTTACGGCGTCCAGATTCGCCCAGTGCACCTTCGCCCGGGCAAAAGCCCTGCGCGCACCCTTGATGCAGACGGACCGCTTTTTAACTTCAAGCCATGGGCAGGCATCCACAAGCTGGCTCACCAGACCGAAGTAGCTGCTAGGCAGGGGATCACCAGGCCACATCCGGACTATAAGACCCTTCTTGGCCTGTTTGGCCGCCTTGTGAAGCTCGACTAGTTGCTTCAGCAGCTCGCTCAAGGGCATTGGGTGTTCGGTCCCAGTATACTGAAACCAGAACAACTTTTCTGTTGAGCTCCCCTCCTCAGCTCGGTAAAACTCCACGACATCCAGTACACTACGGGGAAGATCTGTGAATGCTCCTAGAGAGCTCCGAACTCAGGTAAGTAAAAGGAAAGTTTCCTTCACATGCTTGCTTTGCATAATGAATGCCTTACCCGCTGCTATCTTCTTCACCGCATCAATCACCTGGAGGGCCTTGTGGGCTTCAGCCTTGGCGCTCCATGCGCTTTCGAGCGCCTTTGCAAGCTCGGACTCTCGCGTCTTAGAGTCAAGCTCCAAGGACTCGTGTTTTTTGGTGAGAGCCTCGAGCTCTTGCCGCACCTCGCCTACCCGGGCTTCTTGCTTTTCCCGCTCAATGTGCTCCTTGGCTGCTTTGTCTTCGGCCTCGGACAACACCATCTTCAGGGTCGCCACCTCGGTCATAGCCCCTAGCAAATTCATGTTGATCCTATTACTTTACAAATGAATTTCTTTTTAATATATAGACAAGGTAAGCACAAGGTATTTCTTACCTTTGCTCTCCTCGAGATGCCTCTTGGTAAGGCCGAGCTCGTCCTCGGACCGCTCAAGATCCTGCTACAGTGCAGTGACCTCCGCAGTACGTGCGGCAGCGGCCAGCAGTGAAGCCTGCATATGCACATAGACATATTTTGATTAGACTCCTGAGTCATTATTTGATCCTCTATTTAGCCTTTCTTCGTGAACGCCAAACAGAGCATCAGGGGCTACTGTCTATGCGGTAATATTTTCCTATATTTTGATTGCTTACCTGAAATCCTGTTAGGAGGCTTGCACAAGCTTTGGTTAGTCCATTTTTGGCGGACTGAACATTCTCGATCACCACACTCATGATAGTGCGGTGCTCCTCATCGATGGAAGCGCCGCAAAGCGCTTCCAGCAAGTTGCCCGGTGCCTCTTGATGGACAGAGGCCACCGGCACGGGCGGCTTGCCCCCCTTAATGGGGGATCGCCTGCCGGAGTCCGGAACCACCGAAGGTTCTGGTGCAGTGTTTGGCTGGGGGCCGAACTTGGAGCCCATGGCAGTCTTGCTCCCTTTACGCCCATGGTCCGGAAGGTCGCCTCGAGGCACCCCCAGGACTACCTCCCCTCGGCTCGGTGCCTTTTGAGACAACACCTCGACGTTGTCCGTAGGGCAAGGGGTGGAGGCAGTCAGAAGTGAATCACTATTCATATCTGACGAGTCCAAAGAACCGTCCGACGAAGATACGTCGAGACTGGCTTGGGACAGACTACATGATCATATTCGACGTAAGGAGAAGCAGTGCAATAAAACATACCATGAATTACTATGGTATCCGGATACTTACGACTTCGCCAGGGGCTTGTCCCTGGGTAACCACTCGTCGTCGCTGTAGGCGGCCGCCGTGGAGCAGTCCGAAAGGAGGATCCTTCCCTTCTTGGACCCTTCGGGCTCCCCGGTTGGGGCGGCCTTCCTTTTCTTGTCTCCCCCGGGTGGGGGGGGGGAACTTTTCTCTTCCTCCTCGTTTTCGTGGGAGTAGTGCGCTTCGGAGTTATCGGATGATGAGTCCGATATAACCTTGCGCCGAAGACCCTTTCGGGTCCCCATGGCCTTCTTCACCGGA